>NC_086330.1:86881421-87236877 GCF_032445375.1 Bacillus rossius redtenbacheri
TTTTATAGTAGTCGCAGTTACATTTGACCAAGCTTTATCAACAATTCTCATGGCTTGCAATACATCTATAGTGGAATTCTTTTTTTCTTCCATATTATCCAACATGTTCCTGACAACTTCTTTCCGATATAATGATTTCAAGTTTTTAATGATACCTTGATCCATAGGCTGTAATTTTGATGTGGTATTGGCGGGCAGATATTGGATTCGGGGTGTCTACCGACCCTGGAAAACCTGGAAAAATCAGGGATTTTTTTAAAAAATCAGGGAATTTTTGTTTGGCATGTTGTAGTTGGCAATACGTTTATTGTTTATTGATCAGCTTGCATTGACGTAGCATCAAGTGTATCCCCTCCCATTTTTATTTTTGAATGGCAAATATCGAACAGTTCCCACGTACATTTTCTTTTATTTACCATCGGATTCGAAAGTGGCGTTAAATCACGTGATACAAACTGGTTCAAGCTGGTCTGTTATCCTGCTGACGTGACGTGCTGCAGCATGTGCTTCCCACGTTCGGATTATACCGACAGGTGCATTTCATTTTAAGTATTTATGGATACCCTCAACGTAAACAGGGTATTTTTGTTAGCTTTGAAAATACGTATCACAGACACTTTTGGTGAAGATTCGCCATCATTGCTAGAAATTGGTAGCTGTGGGCTTCATACGGTCCATGGTGCATTCAAAACTGGAATTTCTGCTACACAATGGGACGTAGTTAGTTTTTTGAGGCACAGTTACTATTTGTTTAAGCATGTACCTGCAAGGAGGGCAGATTACATTAGAATAACTGGATCAGAGATTTTTCCCAAGAAATTTTGTGCAATAAGATGAATACTGCAGTTGCTGAGCATGCCATGAAAAAGTTACCCCACCTGAAGAAATTTGTTAGTGAAGTTTCTATTTCATCTGTCTCTTTCAGTGTAATGAAAAGTGCTCTTGAAGATAATCTTCTAGAAGTAAAATTGACATTCTTCCACTCTTTGGCATCAGAGCTGGAATTGTTTCTTACAATGTTCCAAAGTGAAGCACCCATTGCACCTTTTCTCTATGATTAACTGGTAGACATTTTATTAGCTTTGGCAGGAAATTTTGTGAAAGCAGAGGTACTGAATTGCTTTAAGGAGAAACGCATTGTATCTCGATTGGATGTAGATAACCAGGAAAATCTATTGACTGTAACAATATCAAGTTGGGTTATGCAGTATGCCATACCATCAAGAAAGAGAAAGTACCAAAAAAGTCTGTCCTGTTACTGAAAAATGATGTTTGGACTTATCCAAAGATTATGGTAAAAAAATTTCAAGGCAAAAGTCCCCTGAAGTACAAACTTACCAAGGGAATTACTTGCTTATGTCCGTCTGTGGCTTTAAATTCGGATGTGAGGAAACAGCGTTTGAAATACAGTTTAGAATGTTGTCTTCAAAACAGGTGGCTATCAGGACAAATAGCTGATAACATTGAGCAATCATATGAGTTGGTATGTTCCTCGCAAGATTCTGAAGCACTGTTCTCGTCTTTTTCTCGAGAAGACGGGCGCCTTGATCTCTTGTGGATGCTCATTCTTAAGGCACATGCAGTAGCTGCCAAAACAGGCCTACTAAAGTTTGTGAGGATGATGTTGGTACTTTCCCATGGAAATGCATAATTGGATAGAGGATTTTCAGTGAATTCTAATCTGCTAACTGAAAACTTGCAGGAAGAAACACTGATAGATTGCACAAAGACAAGTGTATGACTTTGTTCGACGTTCTGGAGGTGTAAAGCATGTTGATATCACCAAGTCCATGTTACAGTATGTAAGAAATGCTAGTTGTAGGCGTAAGGAAGCCCTGCAAACAAAACAAAAAGGAAAGGAAGCTACAGACAAGAAGAAGGCAGAAAAAAGAAGACTTGAAGAGGAGATCAAGGCATTGCAGTTGAAGAAGGCTCGAGTGTTGGATTTGGCTCGGTCTGAAGAAAGTGCAATAGACGCAAAAGTTGATTCACTGCAAAATTGATGGGAGCTTCCTTTTACTAATGTTTTTGCAAAAGTAAGTGTGTGAAATATTTGTAGCAGCATGTTTTATTTGTCATCAAATGAGTCACTTTGGCCTCGTCTGAAAGAAGGTAATTTTTTTTTTTACTTATTTAAGTGAGTTGAAAACCCGTGAATGTACTACTATGCAGTTTTTTCCAGTTTCGTGGAATGTCGTAATTGTGTTACAGAAAACCTGGAAAAATTCCGTTTTATACCTGGAAACATTAGGGAATTTCATTTACTAGATCTGGTAGACACCCATTGGCAGGCCAAATTGTTCAGCAACATCTTTCTTCTTTTGACAGCTCTTCACAGCTTTGAGAACTTCCAATTTTTCTGCAAGACTCAAAGTTTTCAGTTTACGTTTCACAGCACTCATGTTTTAACAATTTTATTTGTAAACTGTTGTACAAATTAATGTGTAGCAGTCGTAACAGTCGACAACAAATGACTTGCTTCGCTAAAGTTCAAATGAAATCAAAAATAATAAAATTAAATACCTGACACCAAGCAAGCAAACACGTGAGTAATAAATTTGTGGTAATCCTATTTATTGTATACTCCTAAATTGATTTCTAAGAAACAATGGTGTACTTACATTGTCGACAAATTCTTAAAGTCTCTAACTTATTTTTCTTTGAACTATAGAGGTAATAAGTTTCAAATAATCGAGTTGTAAAGGTTGTAAAATAAAACATTGCTATGTTCGAGATACAGAGGTCAAATTTAATTTTGCGAATTATGGAGGGAAAATCTGTACCAAAATGGCTTGGAGGGACTCACTGATTATTTCGACTAATAGAGGGTTGAGATTTCGAGCAAAAAGGTTTTGGGGCTTGAATGGAAGGGAACACAACATTTTTTTTCGAGTTTGGGAGGTTTTAGACTTATTGAGGTTTGACTTAAAGAGGTTCTACTGTAGTAATAAAGCAAACAACATGGATGAGAAATTGGCTTCAGTATGTTGTGCATAGAGCGAACAAGACATGGCACAAACATTTGTAACTGAGCGGAGAGTACAAGCCACTGCAAAAATACTTGCAATGGAACAGATACTACAAGCTGTGGCCTAAACACTCGCAACAAAGTGAAGCTGATGAAAGAGTTTTTTCAAAGCAAGCCCTGGTTTCGGCTTGTGAAATTTTAGTTAAGAATTGGATTTACAAGCAGCATTTTTGACATGCCTAAAATTTATTTATTTTTACAATTTTAAATTTTTAATGCTGCTATCCAAAGAAAATACACTTTTATCCTAAAATAATAATACTTGTTTAGCAATTTAACTCTTCAATGCCATGTGAATTACAGCTGTGTAAAATTTGCTTTGGCGAAATAAGCTCAACTCCTTTATCTAATCTGTGAGGTGTAGCGTGCTTCTGTAGTGTTAGTCAGTATGGGCTGGTGATGTTGCACAACTAGTTACGAATGTGCAGTGTGTGTTTGGCACATGGCCGTGTTGCCAGCGTGCAGGTTGTGAGCACGTGGCTGTGTTGCAGGTTGAACCAGGAAATGACCCTGGAGCAATTCCAACGCATCTGGTGGATGGAGTACATACACAGGATGTGGGGACGAGCCATCGGAGCTGCCTTCCTGCTGCCGGCCGCAGCCTTCTGGGCCAAGGGCTGGCTGACTCCACCCCTCAAGAAGAGAGTCGTGGCCTTTGGTGCACTCATCCTTCTGCAGGTACGACACCACAGGGTGACATGCTGCCACTCTCGTGATGCTGGGAAACACCAGTGCCAGAGACTTGTGCGATCTCTGCTCGTAGGGCCTGATGGGGTGGTACATGGTGCAGTCTGGCCTCGAGGACCGCTTCCAGGCGCCCAGCGAAGTGCCGCGCGTGTCGCAGTACCGCCTAGCCACGCACCTCTCCCTTGCCTTTGTGCTGTACACACTACTGCTGTGGTCCGGTCTGGAGCTGGTGCTGCCTGCGCAGACCATGTCCGGGCCCGTGAGTGCTGCAGCGCGCAGGTTCCGATGGCTCGCGCATTCCTGCAAGGGGGCCGTCTTCCTCACCGCCGTCTCTGGTACTTCCTTCTCTCTTGTCTTCGCACAGCACTTTCCTGGCAGGCTAGCTACACTGGTTCTTTAGGCCGGGTTTGTACTACAGAAGGAATGAAAGTACACAGTAACGCAACAAGCAATAAGGGCAAGAAAATCATGGTCGTTTATAAGTACCTAAGTCGCAAGACGTTACCAACCCAACAACTTGAAATCTTAAACCAGCAGAAACAAATTTCTTCTCTGGGCTTCTTTTGTTCACTCATGTTTATCATAAAAACATATGAAATTTGCAATATTATTTAAAAGTGTTATTTTCTTTTACTGTGCAAAAGTTCACCACGCGATAACATCATGTTTATCATGCACATAATGTTTTGGGAACACTTCACTTCGAATATGGAAGGCGGAAATACAAGCTGGAACACGAGACGTTAAAAGTTGGGTGATACTTGCATTGGATTGTTACGTTTTGCGTAGTTTATAAACAAGTATTTTAAAATGTGGTTATTGAACTTATACATCTTGCATTTGTTGCATTATTGCAATTATTGCATAGTTTATAAACCCAGCCTTAAAATCACAGGGGTTTATTTTATTTAGTAGAATATGTTGTGTTACTCAGTCAAAAAGTACACTTGTTCATGTGTTAAAGATTACAGTAGAACCCCTGTCATACACTTTTCAACGGAGGGCACAAAAATGGTGTATGATGCGGGAAAGTGTATGAAAAGGGAATGGCAATAATAAAAAAAAATTTCAATCTAGCATACCAGCCCAATGTCAGATTAAACTTAAATACATAATGTGTAAATAATTGCATCATATTAATGAAAGATATGAATTCATCATTATATATACATATAATAAAACTACCAGAAATGTAAAATACAGTCCATAATCAAGTAAAGCAGTCCTTTCTTGGAGAGGGGAAAAGTCACCAAGCCTAAATTAGAAATAAAAAAATTAGGCTATTGTAAAAAGAAAAACAGAAATTTTTGCCGGTTTGTTTCATTTTACAAACAACTTTATGCAACAGAACAATTTTCAATAAAATTTTAACTTGAGAAACGTAAAATATAAAACAATCCGATCGTAAGAAAACAATAACAAACAAGTATATTCAGTTCAAAGATTAATGAATGCACAAAATATGAGATCCGTGCCTTGGTAAATCGCGTGCACCATTTTCATAATCATTCGCGCCACTAGTCTCGCTTGGTGCTGGCCATAGATGCTAATAGCGAAGTGCACAGTCTTCCCGATACTATCCATATCTATGGTGCGATAAAGTTATTTTCTTACGTTTGCAAAGATAAACAATGAATGTTTTTCGAAATAAAAGCATTAAAACGTAGTTTATCAGGAGGAATATAACAAAAAAATTTGTGAATTTTAGGACTTTTCCGCTTCGTAAAAATGTATGAAACGGGAAATTAAAGATTTTATAAGTGTATGTTCCGGGAAAGTAAACCATTGTAAATATAGAACTTTCGGCGGGACCAAAATTAATCGGCGTATGACACGGGAAAATGTATGAAACGGGAACGTATCATCGAGGTTCTACTGTATATACTTAGAGTTGCTGAATGTAATGTTGATAACTAATAATTACTACATTATATATTCAATTTTTTTAGGGTTGGGTCGGTTTTGTAATATTTTCGGTTCCGGTTCCATTTCGGTTCTTGGAATTTGGTTCGGTTCTTCTCCGGTTCCGGTTCCTGTCTCATTAGTTGTGAGGATAATCAGTCTTTAAGAAAAGAAAAAAAAATTACTGTCTCATCTGTAGTATTTTATACAATGTTCACATATAGGAAACTTCTCATCTGCATCAAGAACAAAATGTTCCCACACAGACGACATTACTGCAGCGAAACAAACTCCTCATGCACAAAGCTGAAAATATTACTTCCTTTATTAATTTACGTGCCAATAACACAAATTATTTATCGCCTAAACCACGACAGTAGCCAAAACAAAATGTCGAAGTTCTGGCTACCTCCCGGTATTATTGGTCACAATGGTGTTGAAAAATTACGGTAAAATAAGTATCATGTTAAAGTAACATCTAAAATGGTGTTAAACTGTTAATTGTTTACTTCAATTTTCACATACAGTAAAACCTTTTTGTTGCGACCCCATTTATTGCGACCACCTCTCTATTACAACACCATTTCGAGGAACCGTGAAAAAAATGCCGAAAATCCGAAGAAAATTGGACAGAAAATAAGTTTCTTGTGGTGAGTAGCGTGTTACTGCGTTTCTCTTGCCGAGTGCTTCCTGTCGACCGCTGTCAGCGCCTAACAACCCCCATTCCACGTCCCTTTGCCGGCAGGGTGCAGATAAAGGTTTTTGTGGCAACGTGTTTACGTTTAGCTTTTTGCGAGTGTCTAGTGTGGTACGCAGTTAAGGCAAAGCTATCTGCTGGATTTCTCTTGATTTTGATTACTATCGGTTGACAATACACAGCGACCGACTGGATGCACGCCCGCCTCGACTTGTTTTAACTGCCGCAGCGATGTTTATTTTGACAGCTCAAGCAATTATCTTTTCCCGTGGGTTGATAGAAAAAGGTCGCTTCACCCAGCATAAAAAAAAATGCTACGCCACTGGCTGCCGTCTGTCTACCCCGCATTTATCTTTCTGCTAACATTCCACGTCTCGCCTCTCGCCTCTCGCGCGAGCAATAACTAGGGCCACGATTGTATGGTGAATCGCGAAATTGCGAAATTTTCCGCGAATTTATATGGAAAATGCGAAAGAAGTGATTTTTAAGAAAAAACGCTAAATAACACCGAAATTACACAATACAAGTCTCTTATATTTTAATGTGAAAAGCTTGATAGTCAAGACTTGCCCGGGTCCTGGTTGATAAGCTGGAAAAATTTCCTGCCTTGCATTTCTACATGCTTCCTCTAATCAGCTTTAGGGCGCCGTCTGGTCAGCGTGTGTGTTAGTGAAGCGGGATGATAAGAGCGACGCTCAATGGTAGTTCTAGCGCGGTAAAACCTCTAAGTGCAAGGCTCTGAACTGGCGCGCAGTCATCTCGTTCCCGTCAGATAACTGTGAAATTTGAGTGGTGACAGTAACATTATATGGCGGAAAAATAAAGATAAAGGTGTAATGCATTTCCCTATGATACTTTCAAGAAATTTGTAACTGGTTTTTTACACCTAAAACTTCGAAAACATGCATTTTAGTCATTTTATCTCAATAGAACCAGTTGGGCATTAACAAATTCTTAAATGCTTTTACAGACGCGTAGGTTTTTCGTGGCTGTGCGTGGCACACGACTGTAGTTGCCATGCGTCACGCGCCGAGAATGTTGTCCGGCAGGAAGGGCGAGTATAGTTCATTTGCTGCAAAAATGAATACTTTTGCGGCCCTGCTAAATTATTCCATTAAATAAATTTTGAAGTTTCAGTGATTTTCCAGCAGAAATAATGTTGTGTAACTAACAAACAAATTGTATCAAAACAATCAACGGTTAATGGCTGTCGCGGGGGCCCTTAAATATTTTTCATTTTACCAGAAATGGACTATACAAACCTTGCTTTCGTTGCACGCAGTTTGGAGAAGGGGAGGAAGGATGTTGACAGTTTCACATGCCAAAGGAAGTTGAGGAAGGAGGGGGAGAGAGACACGATGGTTTGTATGCCTGGGAGGGATGAACCTTGAAGTCTGGACAAGGGAAGGAGAAGTAAGCCGTATGACGTCATGCATCCGCCGCCTGTGCTGCCGCCAGCCTGTCTAGACGATATTCCCGCGCTCCCACTTACGTTGCACAAGCTACTGCTGCCGTATTTTTAAAGGAAATGTGCCATTATTTTTTTGTTATTCTTACATGAACATTATTGGAAGTATTAAAGCCGACACAAAAATGTGCTGTGTGTTAAAATTAACAGATTTTAATGATCTTTCATTTCGTTTTTTTTTTAAATTTATTTCTTCTGAGTTTCACATTTTGGTCAAAATTTAAAATTTTTTGACGGTTCCCGAGAATGTATTCGTAAAATCACGAGTTCGTGACATCGGGGTTCTAGTGTATTTAACTACGGCAAGCAGAAAACGTACATGTAAACAAACCAGTAAAAATAAAATGTCTATTGACATATTTTCTTTAGAGGTGGCCTGTAGGGCGACGGACTTGTCATGAAGGTTGAAGTGGTTTTAAAGCAAAGCCGTCTAGCATTGTGAGTGACAGCATCCTGCCATTGTACAGCTGGTTTCTTAGCGAGTAGCGGTTTGGGAAAGGGGGGGGGGGAGGTTAAAATCAACTGAAAATTTCTATAAACATCTATTATGACCCCCACTCTATTGCGACCCTATTCCTGGGAACCATGAGGGGTCGTTTCAGAGAGGTTTGACTGTACATTTAAAACCATATGGTTTAATTCTGGAATGGTAAAATAACGTTTACCGTTTATAAGTTAAAACGTATGATAAGTTGTGTAATCCATGGCAAGTTAGTCACTATGTTCACAAAAACATAACAATTATATGACTATCGTGGAGTAGAAGCCGTATGGATTAATATTAAAATTGCTTTTAATAAGTACTTAACATTGGGTAATATTTATCTTCCTCCAACTACATCACCTAATCTATTCACATTGTATTTTGAAGCTCTTGAACAAAAACTCGTTAATTCTCATGATAATGTGATTATCTTAGGTGACTTAAATGTACCTGGGATAGATTGGAAAGGTAATCACTATTTCAATATTGCTCGTGCACATGTCAGATCCAAGGCTCAGTGCCTACTTGATTTCATATCTAATTTGGATTTAATTCAGCACAAACTAATACAATCTTCCAATAATCTTCTAGATCTTTGTCTTTCTAATCTATCCCATTGTGTGGTTGAAAAAGCTGTTGAATCTCTGGTCAAAGAGGATATCTATCATCCTACCCTACTTATTAAACTACTTATTGAGGCGACCTCACACAATTTTACTCCAGATTCTATTTTCAGAAACTACAAAGCTGGTGATTACTTAAGCCTATATAACTCTCTAAAAACCCACAATTGGGATGAATATTATAATACCACTGATGTAGATGCTCTTGTAGATCAACTTACATCTTGTATCTGTGATAAAATCAATACTCACATTCCATTATCCACACGTAAGGCCTCTAAACATCCTTATTGGTTCTCTGGTGATTTAATTCATGCCTTAAAATCTAAAAAACACTTTCATAAACTCTATAAAAGAAACAATAATGCTCAGTATTACCTTCTTTTCTCTAAATATAGAGCACTAGTTAAAAATCTTATTAAGCGTGATAAAACTACCGTATTTACTCGTGTATAGCGCACCCTCGTGTATAGCGCGCACCACGATTTTTGCAACTAATTCCAAAGAAAGAAAAAATTGAAATTTTTTTTCCCCCCATAAATAAATTTTACTAACATTTTGTGGTACCTGATTATTTAAATTGATGTGTGGTGATGCGTCAGGAAAATACATAAACTCTGCTGTCTAAACGGAAGATAATGAAGCGCTATATCGTCACAACTGGTACGTGGAAGGAAGGAAGGGAGGGAGGCGTGCCGCGCTACGTTGCTAAGCTGGCGCGGAGAACTTGATGACTCACCGGTGAGGAATGGAGGAAGCAAAGAAGTTGCCGGGGGGTGGGGGGGGGGGGGAACTGGTGACAACATTCTCTCTTTCTCTCTCTCTCTTTTTACTAGCTTCTGAGCTGGCTTTCTGTAAAGGGGGGAGGTCTAAAAATAAACAAGAGACCATGATGTGCGAGCTTGCACGCGCGCGTGTGCGTGTGTGTGTGTGTGTGAAACAGAGGCCTTGTTGCTTGTGCGTATGTGTGGGGGCTGGCCAGAAACGTCACCCGTCACCGGCAGTTAACGACTTCCACTCCTCCCCGCCTCCCCCCCCCCCCCCCCAAAAATTTTTTTTCCCGTGTATAGCGCGCATCCTTATTTTTTTCCTTTACTTGAGGGGAAAAAAGGGCGCGCTATACACGAGTATATACGGTAATTGGAATCGTAGTATCAATAATAAGGTTAAGAATAACCCTAAAAAATTCTGGAGATATGTCAATGTTATGAAAAATGGTTATAGTGAATCTCATTCTCTTAATGTCAATGGTGATATCTGTAATGATCCAGGTATTCTTTCTAATGTCTTTGCTAAGTACTTTGCTAGTGTATATGTACCATCCACCAACCACCCTCGTATCATTGATCCCGATATTATTCACGATTCAATTCCTGTATCACTCTTATCAGAAAGCCAGGTCTTATGGGGAATTAAATCATTAAAACCAACTATGTCTACTGGTCCTGACGGTATACCAAATTTCATTATTAAAGGCTGCTCTTTTATTCTAATGCCTCTATTGTTGCATCTATTTAATACAAGTCTAAAATCACAAGTATTTCCCACTAAATGGAAAATAGCTAAGGTTATTCCCATACATAAAAAGGGTAGTAAACTCAGTGTATTTAATTATAGGCCTATATCATTATTAAATGGCTTTACTAAAATCTTTGAAAAAATAATATTTAAACATATTAACTTCCCAATAAACAACAGATTAGCTCCTAATCAGCATGGCTTTAGAAATAGTATGACAACTTCTACTAATCTTCTCTCATTTATTAATCCTATATACAATAAAGTTACAACAAGGGGGCAGGTTGATGCATGTTATTTTGATCTGGCTAAAGCCTTTGATACTGTCAATCACTCCATTTTACTAGCTAAACTTTCTAACTTCGGTCTCTGTAATAATTATATAACCTGGTTTACTAGTTACCTTAAAGATAGATGTTTCTTTGTTTCACTTAATAAAAAAACTTCGACTTTATATCATGCTACTTCTGGTGTGCCTCAAGGGGGTACTTTATCTCCCTTATTATTCAATATTTATATCAATGATATTTTTAAAGTTCTTCATCATACTACTGGTTTTCTGTTTGCTGACGATCTTAAAATATCCAGAGAAATTTCCTCCTTAAATGACTGTCTGCTTCTTCAATCTGATATTACTGAAATTAATAATTGGTGTAAAATGAATTTAGTTTCACTTAACAAAGATAAAACAAAAATTATTTCTTTCACAAGGAAAATTCATCCAGTTAAATATGATTATTTTCTTGACAACTCAAAAATTTCCAAATCTCTTAGTATAAAAGATCTTGGTGTTATTCTTGACTCTAAACTATTCTTTCATCAACATGTTAATTCTTTAGTATCCTTTTCCCGTAGAACCTTATATTTAATAAATTATATAACTTACTATGCATCTAATATTGAATCCATTCTTACTCTTTATTTGTCCTTAGTCAGAAGTAAACTCGAATATTGCTCAGTTATCTGGAACAGTATTAACACCACCGATAGTGACAAAATTGAATCCATACAAAATAAATTTTTCAAAATAATTAGTTCTAGACACCATCAATTACCCAAATTAGAATCTCTTTCAAATCGTCGCATCCATCTGGATGCCCTGTTTGTGTTTAAGTACTATAGTTCAAAAATTAATTGCTTATACTTACTTGATAACTCTGGTATTCGAGTCCCGCAGTTCAAAAGCCGCCTTCGATCTCTATTATGTTACTTACACAATAATAATGATTTAATTTACAGACTTATCTCAAATTTCAATAAATATGAAAATTTTATTAAAAACTTTAAATTTTAATTTTTATGATTACCCTAATATTTTGAGTAATTTTATAATCCTGTTTATTCTTCCCATTCTAGATCATTTAGTTAAGATTATCTCAGTTGCTGTTTTGTTTTGTTTTGTTTTGTTTGTTATTGTGTCGTCTTTTAAAATCCTGTGTATGTTGTATTTATTCGCTTGTATGTGTCGTCTTTTATTATCCTGTTTATGTTGTATTTATTCGTTTGTATGTGTCGTGTCTTTATTACTTGTTCTGTGCACACCTCCAAAGCTTCGGCTGTTGGTGTGCATGTCACAAATTTAATAAATAAATAAATAAATAAATAAATAAATATGACCAAGACGGAAATTTCGGAAAATTTTCCAATTATCAGTATTGTGCTACATTTACATACAGAATAAAGCTATCCCGGCACTAAATATAATATAGAACATAGTTCGCTGTGATGCATCAATTTTCTTAAGCGCATTGAGTCACACCTGAGATATGTACGTACGGTAACGTCTGTTTTAGATATGCGGAATGTTTTATTTACCTATTTATTATTTATACGATTATACGTTGTCATCCTGCCGATGTTGATGCGTGGTTGGGTGGTGTCTGAGGGCGCCAACTAACCTTTAACAGGGGTGGTTGCTGTGGGCTAGTTCACAGCACGAGACTCCGTCTCTCGGTGGTCGTGACATCGCCACGTGGCAGGCAGGAGTGGTTGGACCACACACACGACTAACTTGTCACGTTCTCGGTACGCACACGAACACCGATCGCCGAACTCCGCGAGTCGCACACGACTGCTCGCGCCGAGGGGTGAAGGCCAACTGGCGCGTACAGGCAGGTCCGGTTAGGGCTCGAGTCGATCTCCCCTCTCCATGACAATCGACCTACACCCGTTCGAGACACTACCACCGACCACACACGCCGACCGGTGAGGCACCAAGGTGGCATAACGACCTGTGCGAGCCACGGGAGCACCTGGGACGACGTCAAATGCCCCCCCCCCCCCCCCCTCACCGAGGCCGTTATGCCCCTCGAAGCCTCCATCACATGCATTGCCTCGGGGCATTTCCTCCGTAGGTACACTGTAAGTTCTCTGGAGTGCACTGTGTCGAAGAGGTGTTGGTAGATGTAGTGGAGTTGGGCTGGGCGATATGCGGTAGCAACCTCATCACTGAGCAGTGGTGTGCATCCGGGAAAAGGTTCTGTCTAGGGTTGGTGCAGCCCCCAGCACGGGCCCCTAGTGGTGGTTGGTACCCCTCATTTATCCCGAACCTGACAGGGGGGACATGAGGCCGGGTCGATCGCCGCACCACCTGAGTTTGTGACGTGGCGTCTGGCTCAGCTTGGTTGGGTACAGGCGGTGCTTTCCCTGTGTCGTCGGCCTCATCGAGAGGGACGATGGTCACTCCTCCGTCCTGGCTGGGTTGCCCGTCGCCTCACTGGTCTGCCCCTGTGGACTCAGGCTTGTCAACCCGCACCGAAAATGTCGATCTCTCCAGACTCACATTCGCTGGCCATTTAGGGGGGGGGGGACATGCCCTGGGTAACGGTAGATGCCGTTAACCCCAGATAGTCCCAGTAACCCAAGCGCCTCATCATATGCTCCAGCTCGGGCATCGTGGCCCTGCTTGCCTGGGGCTCGGGCATCGTGGCCCTGCTTGCCTGGGGCTCGGGCGACGAGCAAGTATGGTGCACATTCGCCGTCTGCATGGCCTGTGACAGGAGGGGTTGACCTGTGGCTGGTGTCATTGGGCTTGGTGATACTATGGTTGCATGATCTGTGTCCGATGTCGCTGCGAGAGGTGATGGGGGGAATTGATGTTTGTCTGATGTCCTTCTTGTCCTCTGTGGACCTTTGTGCAGGTGTCACGGACCAACCTTAGGGTGAACTAACCGGAGATCATCTCGGTGAACCTTGGCGGCTCTTCCACTCCGTGTTGTGACCGCATAGGTGGTAGGCCCGAGTCGCTTCACTACCTCACGGGGTTCGGACCATTTAGGGGCCAGGCTTGCGCAAAACTTCTTGCCTCTGGAGGAAAGGTGGTGACATCGGACGTACACCTGTTGCCCCGGCTCCAATGGCAGGGGTGGGTGAGTGGTCTGAGGGGTATGAGTGGCTCCAAACTGTGCCTGATTCCGGCGTGCATCCTCCCGTCTATCGGCGAAAGGCATTTGAAGCACTCGTTCAGCAGCGCCCGCTACCCGGAGTTCCCCTGGGAGGGCGAGATCCCGTCCCTGAAGCAACTCCGCAGGGGAGTAGCCGGTTACCACGTTTCGGCGGCGACGGAGGCAGTACAATATCTTGGGGAGGAGCACATCCCACTGGGTGTGGTCGTCCCCCAGACGTAGCCGCAACTGGACTTTGATGTCCTGGTTGCGGCGTTCTGTCGGGTTTGCTCTTGGGTGGTACGTGGGTGTCGTGTGGTGCTCCACCTCCCAGCGCTTACAATCGGCCTTCCAGCGCCGGCCTTTGAATTGTGTGCCATTATCTGTGAGCAGCACTCGGGGAAACCCATATCGTGGGAATACTTCGGCATCGAGGAGAGTGGCGATGGTCTCAGCTCGTACATTGGTGACGGCGAACGCTTCTGCCCAGCGTGTGAAAGTATCCGTGATTACAACCAAGAATCGCTTCCCGCGGGATGTGCGGGGGTATGGGCCCATTACGTCGAGAGCCACGGTGTGAAATGGGTCATGGGGCCTCCTGGGGCACTGTTGCTCTACCCCGTCAGGCCGACGGGCCTTGCGCTGTTGGCATGGTTGGCAGTCTCGCAAATAATCGTGGATGTCACCTGCAACGCCCAGCCAGTGGAACCACTGCCGCAGTGCCCGCTGGGTCTGGTCGGCCCCCGGGTGTCCCGCTAGGTCGTGATCATGATAAAAATGCAAGGCAGCCTTCCGTCCTGCCGGCGGCACGTGCGTGCGCCACGAGCTCATGTCTCCGGGCACACGGCTCTGGAGTACCCCGTCAAGACTACGTAGGTGGGGAAGCTCGTGTTCTCTGCATTTAGCGAGGTCTGCTTGACTGACCAAGTCCTGGCTCTGTGCGAGACAGACTATCTCCATGAGGTTGCCTAGGGTAGCTGGCGCAGGGTCGCGGGGCCTCTCGGCCGTAGTGGCGTATAGCGCTGCTGGCGGGGGCTCACTTGTAGACCCCGTCTGGGGGTTGCAGGGGGGAAGTAAGTCGTCCCATCCCTGATCATCCTTGAACACAGTGTTGGCATCCGGGTGACGGGAGAGCTCGTCCGCCAGCTGGTTCTCCCGCCCAGGGACGTGCTCCACGCGAAAAGCGAAGTTCTGGAGCATCAGTGCCCATCGCGTGAACTTGGATTTGCCTCCCTGGGCGGAGTTCAGCCACTGCAGGCACTGGCTGTCAGTGCGGAGCGTGAAGCGTCTCCCCTCGAGGTAGTGTCGGTATCGCCTGAGTGCCCACACCACCGCGAGACACTCCTGCTCGTTGACATGGTACCGCCGCTCTGCAGGGCCAAACTTGGCACTGGCGTACTCGATCACCCGCCTCTCTTCTCCAGCTTTTTGTTGGTAGATTACTGCCCCCATACCCTCCTGGCTCGCGTCTGTCTGGACGAATAGGGGAATATCGGGCACTAGCCGTGACAGGGTGTGACACTCCCTGAACTGCTGCTTGACACAGGCGAGGGCCTGCTCTGCCGCGTCCGTCCATCGAAACCTGCTCTTGGGTGACGGGAGGTCCGTCATTGGTGCGGTGATGGTGGCGAAGTTTGGAATGAATGACCTGAGCCAGTTTAAAAGTCCCATTAGCTTCTGCAATTGTTTTCTGGTACGGGGAGGCTCTTTCCCCTCTATCAGGGCCAGCTGATCTGGCAGGGGTCAACACCCGTCCGCGCTCACGATATGCCCCAAGAACTCCAGTTCCTTCGCGCCGACATGGCACTTCCGCGGCGCACACGTCAGTCCGTGCGTGGCTAGCCGTTCGAGGACCAATGCGAGGTGATGTGCATGATCCTCCCACGATCGTGACCATATGATCACGTCTTCGAGGTAGGCCGCTGCAAACTTGCCAATGTAGCCGTCCAAGACGCGGACCATCATGGTCTGGAAGGTCGCAGGGGCATCCATCAGCCCGAACGGCATGGCACAAAACTGAAACCTGCGCCCATCGGGTGCAGTGAAGGCTGTCTTGGGGTGGTCCTCAGGCCGAACTGGCACCTGCCAGTAGCTGGACTTCAGGTCTAGTGACGTAAACACCTGGGCATCGCCCATGCTGGTGAGCGCTTCTGTAAGATTTATGAGTGGGGGTGGTGCCGGGATGGTTAGGTCATTAATTGGCTTAAAATTGATGCAGAAACGCAGGGAGCCGTCTTTCTTACTGGCCATGACTATGCGACAGTTGTATGGTGACGTGCTGGGCTCTATTACCCCATCCCCCAGCATTTCTGTGATTTGTTCCTGGATGGCAGTGAGCTCGCGGGGACCGAAACCCCCTGGCTTGGCGAATGGAGGAACATGGGGTACCATGGGTATACAATGTTCTGTAAT
Source organism: Bacillus rossius redtenbacheri (assembly GCF_032445375.1). NCBI lineage: Eukaryota > Metazoa > Arthropoda > Insecta > Phasmatodea > Bacillidae > Bacillus > Bacillus rossius. The sequence continues at coordinate 86,897,624 of NC_086330.1, forward strand.
ATTCGTGCGGCCCAGCCGATCAGCTGACGTATAAACCTGCGGTTGCTGTCTGAGGGCTTTGTCTAGAAGGGCACAATAGTCTGGTGGTTCGCCGTGGCGTAGGTCTATCAGCTGGGTAGGATCCGTCCAGGTAGGTGGGCGGTGATGTGACAACCCATACACGGTCCAGCGCCCCTGGGTCCCGACATGCATCCTACCTGCCCCGACTTCTATGTTAGCATCCTCCTGGACTAGCCAGGGTAACCCTAGGATGAGCTCATCCCTGAGGTCCTGCACTACGAGTGCGCACGTACTGGTCACATAGTCCCTTATGCCGACACTCACCTCCACACGCCCAGTCGTGACCGTGCTAGATCCCTTTGTTGCGAGCTGAATGGTGTCTGCCTCAGGTGTCACTTCAGCATCAGGGACAAGGTGGGCCGCAACATAGGTGTGAGTCGCCGCGGTGTCCACCAACGCCTCCACCGGCCTCCCATCCAGCAAGACAGGGATGCGGATGAGGTTTCCAGCCTTCGGTCCCATCCGCCCCAGGCGCGGTGGTGCTTGGCTGGGGTCCCCAGCTGTGGGTCGGGTCACCGGCGACGCCTGGTGAATGGTGTTGCTCGCTGGCGACGTGGGGCTGTCCGTCATCGGGTGCTGTGGGCCGCCTCCACTGGCGAGTGGTAGGTGAGACGGTGCGTCTCTCGCCCCCCCAGCTGTGGGTCGGGTCACCGGCGACGCCTGGTGAATGGTGTCGCTCGCTGGCGACGTGGGGCTGTCCGTTGTCGGGTGCTGTGGGCCGCTCCACTGGCGAGTGGTAGGTGAGGCGGTGTGTCGGCGGAGGCAGGGCGTGAGGTCCGGGGACGGCGGCCAACTGCGTCGTCGCCCCCTTGTTGCAGTTTCCCGACGGCGCGGTTCCTCCCCTTGACGCCATCCACCGCGCCTCTCTGGTCGGGCACTCTCTATGCCAGTGGTGTTCGGGCGTCGGGCAGTATTGGCAGCGTGGCGGATGATCGTCACGTTCACTGGAAGGGCCGCCACGTTGGCTGCCTGCCCGTGCTTGTCGCGGCGCCTGGCCGCCCTGATTCGGACGCGATGCCCCTCCCCCCTCCTGTAGCAAGTTGGACAGAGTTTGAGCTTCCCTTGGTGGGAGGGGTTGCACATATCGCACCACGGCCAGGGTGTCCTCCAGGCTGTGGGACTTGGGGCGTCGTGACGCTCCGGGCGTCTCGTGCTGCCTTGAGGTCCTGTTCTACTTCCCTTGCGAGGGCGAGGAAAGCGTCTAGTCCCTTCTCCACTGCAGTACGCACGAAAGGCCGTACCTCGGGCGTCAAGAGCTCGACAATGTTCGGTAGCACATCCTGTATCCTACCGCGGGGTGTTAGACGTCGGTAGAGCCGCAGCTTCCCACAAATGCTTCTACTCCTTCCCCGCTAGACTGGGCTCGGCAGAACAACTCGTTCATGCAACAGGCCCGTGCGCGCGAGTCATCAAAGCGTGCCTCCAGGCGTCATGCAAAATCAGTCCACGCGGTGTCGTAATCGCCTGTCTGAGACCACCAGGTTCGGGCGTCGCCGCGCAACTGGCTGCTGGCGCGTTCTGTCCACTCCTCTGGTGCGATGTGATGGCGTGCTAATTTTTCCTTGCATACCCGCAAGAACATGGCTGGGTCCTCGTGGGCGTGACCCGCGAACTCCGGCAGTGCGATCGGCCCACTCGCGGCGCGCGGCGCGGGAGTCAGCTGTGCGTGGTACGCTTGCATCATTGTGCTCTCGCAGGTGACGCAGAGGAACAACCCATCACGAAAATGCACGAACTCGCGTACTTCAGCGCACGCGCGGTGTTTTGTGACCCCGCACTGTAGGCATCGGGCCGTCTCGCCTGGCTGCGCGCGACAGCGCGCTGCTGCGCAAAGCGTGTTTGTTGTATCCCTTGCGGCACTTCCCGGCTGCTCCTCTTTGACGCGGACACGGCCGCACGCGCACTGACACTGAGCACTCTCGTTATTTACGAGTGACTCCGGAAAGGGTCTAAAACAGCCCTCACACAATCCCTCCATGTCGATGGCTATGTCCGGATCTCTCTGCTTCTCGTGGAACGTGGCTGGCCGCCCCGGGAGACGGGATGTGTCCGTGAACGCGGTCCGCGGTCGAGTGTGCCGATTCGGCTGCCTTCGGTTCCACTCGGTTAGGCTCGGGTGCCGAACGGCCGAAGTTGGCTTCTTCGGTGCACGTGCGCGCTCGGCGGCCCGGAGAGGTGAAAGTGGTGGCCGGTGCTCCTTTCTAGCGTGCACGTTGCTGGGGTGGGGGTGAGGTGACCTCGTTTGCCCTTGGGTCCCGTTAACGGCGCTGGTCAGACGCGCCCTTTGTCCTGCGCGCGCGTTTTCCTCCCCTTTGTCCTGGCTCGCCTTTCGACTGCTTTGCCGTAGTTTTGACGGGTTTTCTTTGCCTAAATTGTTTGCAATTTGGTGAGCCACCTAGATGGGCGCCATTTGTCGTCCTGCCGATGTTGATGCGTGGTTGGGTGGTGTCTGAGGGCGCCAACTAACCTTTAACAGGGGTGGTTGCTGTGGGCTAGTTCACAGAACAAGACTCCGTCTCTTGGTGGTCGTGACGTCGTCACGTGGCAGGCAGGAGTGGTTGGACCACACACACGACTAACTTGTCACGTTCTCGGTACCCACACGAACACTGATCGCCGAACTCCGCGAGTCGCACACATCTGCTCGCGCCGAGGGGTGAAGGCCAACTGGCGCGTACAGGCAGGTCCCGTTAGGGCTCGAGTCGATCTCCGCTCTCCATGACAATCGACCTACACCCGTTCGAGACACTACCACCGACCACACACGCCGACCGGTGAGGCACCGAGGTGGCATAACGACCTGTGCGAGCCACGGGAGCACCTGGGACGACGTCAACGTAATGGAAAACACCATTAAATAAATCATGGTAACACGTCTTAACAATAATTATGCCGAACGGTTGTGCTTTAAATTTGAAGTGTAGTGGAAATACTGAAAATGAACCTTAACCTCGTAACTTTAAAGAACCTTTCTTTTCAGTACCCGAAAACGGTTCCGGTCCGGGTTGCCTAGAACCGGGGAACCAAGGAACCCACCCGACCCATCCCTAAATTACTTTTAAAAGCTTCAATATGTAAATATTAATTTAGACTTGCCTATACTTTGACAGAGAAAAATTTCTTACTATTCAAAATAATTTTAATAAATCTGTATGAAGTTCTGAGAAACTTCTCAATTCCATTATAATTTGGACTCCTACATCCCAATTGACGATGGAATAATGGGTACCCACTCCCAGGCTTGCCCTAGTCCACCACTAGTGTCAATACTCAATCTCAATCTCGGGCGCTGCCCATGTCAGAGCGAGTGCAGCAGAGCATGCATGTGTTGCATACCTTCAGGAGCATTCGTGGCAGGACTGGATGCTGGCCTCATCTACAACTCCTTCCCCAAGATGGCGGAGCACTGGGTGCCTGAAGACATCCTGGCCTTCTCGCCTGCCCTGCGCAACTTCACAGAGAACCCAACTACCGTGCAATTTGACCACCGCGTGCTGGTGAGTGCGAGCGTGTCTCATGTCTCGTCCCTTGCTGGACTCGTGGTTGTGAGGTTTAGGAGTGACGGTGATGGTCAGAACCCTGACTGCTGCGGTGAAGCAGGCTGCCGTTCCACACAAGCATTGTCCTGGGAGACTTGGGAGAGAGTAGTTACTTGTATCACCCTGCTGCAGTCCACTAATTCTTCTCACAAAAACATCGGATGCAAAAATTATGTGGTTAACATAATTTTTTTTCCCCATGTGAAATGTTATCTTGTATAGTGTATGAAGTATGAGACATGCAAAGGTAAATATACTCACTTAAAATGAGTACAGTACCTAGTTTTCACTTGCTACAAGGCATTTGCACATTGGTGGAAAGTGAAGAAACTGGCAGCCACCGTGCTTGCCCGGAAATGTCCTGCAGCTCATGCCCAGGTGAGAGAGCTGGTATACTCGTCTACAGTAGTCTTGTGTCGTGTTGCAGGGCACAACCTCGCTGGCTCTGGTGACGACCATGTGGGCGTGGTCGCGGCGTCTGAACCTGCCCCCACGCGCGCACCTGGCAGCTACTGCTGCCGCTGTCATGATGTGGACCCAGGTGAGAGTTCCCTTCGCCTTTTCCTGTTCTCGTGCATTTGGGTTGAGTTGCTTTACCTGGGGCTTCACTATCAAACATTCCGTAACTTAACACATCAACTAGAACTAGAGATTGGGTAGGTCAGTTCTCCAGTGACACTGATCATTCACTCTTGAGACTATGAAAACTGGAAGACTACCCGAGTTATGAGAACCCTTATTTTATGACCATAAATGTACAGCCATTCGCTTGTGTCTCATCCTCATTTGCTAGCCGATCACCCGTTTTGTTGATTCTACGAGTGTTAAGATTTCTCTGATGAAACTGTGTAATGCATAGTGTTATCTTAATACAACATTTACTGCAGACGTGATGCAAATGTAAATACCGTATTTACTGGCAGAAGGGTCGCACCCTTATTTTTGGGCAAAAAAAAAGTAACACTTTTTACCGTAAGTGTCACCCTTGAATATTAGTTGCACCAGATACCTAACTGTCTCCAGTAAAATACAAGTGAAGTCTTTATGGTCCGTATCTCATCTTAATGAGTAAGAAACAGCACTGTTGTCCTTCGCCTTTCCCCTCTTCGTCTTTTATGGCCCTTCCTCCACCCTCCCCCTTTATCCTAGCACTTAACAAAAAATACAAAGGAAAAGAATGCTTTTTTTATACCCATGTTTCCCTTCTCATCTTCCTCAAGAGAGAAAAGACTGCAGGCTATTTCCTTGTCAATTTGTTTGTCAGTTTCTTCAATAAAAACAAGCACACCCTTTACAGCAGTTTTGTCATGAATGAAATGTTGCAGTAGAAAACAAAATCTCGAAACAATGTTTGGACAATGTTTGCATCACAAAAACTTGTTGAGATAGGCGTGATACGTACTTGTATACAGTGCCAGTTCCAACGATGAGAATGGGAGGGAGAACCATAAACTCTGTAACTCTTATGCATGCACTCCCTTCCCCTTCCCCTTCCTCTCTCTCTCTCTCTCTCTCTCTCTCTCTCTCTCTCTCTCTCTCTCTCTCTCTCTCTCTCTCTCTCTCTCTCTCTCTCTCTCTCTCTCTCTCTCTCTCTGTTGGTTTATTTTTAGATAACCCCTCTTGCTGTGCCATGTCACTTGCCTGCCGGTAGCCGCACAATAGGTGGCAGACGTAGCCTAATGGTGCAGTTCCTGATGCTTTACACTCACTGCTGAGATATTTTAATTAAACCATTTACATTTACTTGTAACAATTTTATTAAAAACCAACACATGCTAGTTATTTAAGCACATAGTCAACCAAACAATACAGTGTTAATTTGTTTTACCGAAAATGGAAATTTTCGCATATTGGTAACAGTAAGAGACCTGCGAGTACTCAAATTTCGAGTTCGAGTCGAGTTTTTAATTAGTGCTCGGACTCGGCATGGCCGTTCACGACTCACGAGTCGAGTTAGAGTTTAATGATGTCTTTTCAGACTTTTTTGGTTAGGCCTAAGTATAAAAATATTTAAAATTACGTGTTAACTAACCTTGTTTGCGCATGTAAATAAAAGAAACCAATTGTATCTTTCAGTTCAACATATCATTTTAAATTCCCGCTCAAAACACCAATGGAAACAATGTAAAAATATTTCACTTTAACATTAAAAACATATCCTACCTTTCAATACAACGACTATTCTTTTCCAGTTATCAGGAAAATTTTACGTAATAGTTACTGTGTTTGCGCAGGGGTTCATTAATATAAATGTACTTTATGATTAATTTTTATCACTTTCAAGAATCGTTAACAAGTATAAAACGTAAACAAACACAGTATAATGCGCCATTCGTCCTCCTCCATGGATCACACGCTTTAGTGCACGAGACGATCTAAACAATCAATTGCTCTCTCGCCCCTCTTCAAGACAAATGTTTTTAGCTGCGCCATCTTTTGGTTATTTATAGAGCACATTTTAAAAGTTTCAATTACCGCATATACAAACGTTAAATAAAAAATTATATTTTAACTTATATACAAAATCGAAAATCTAATAATGTTAATTTATGCAGGTTAATTTTTGAACTGTTTGGTGTCACGACATGGCCGACACGCTTTGTTTTGCCATGAAGATAGGAATGTTGTCTGGCATAGCCATGCTCGCGACGCGCGCTACTAGTGCGGAGCTATGGTTATCTATGGATGAGAGGTTTGTTTATGTTTGACGTGGCACGATTGAACAGTATTTTAATCAGGATGGATGGCCAAAAAGATAATTTGAAACGCAAGCAGTTTAATTTGAAGGAAAAAGTGGAAATTTTAAAAGAAGTTGACAAAGGCAGGAAAAATGCAGATGTGGCACGGTCGTTTGGTTTGGTGCCCACTGCACTGTCAACAATAATAAAAGATCGCGAAAAAATTAATAAACTGTAGGAACAGTCATCTTTATCTGCTGGTCGCAAGAGACTTCGCCTAGAAGATGACGAGGGAATTCTATCCCAATAAATGTACATATCTGCAAAATAGTTTAACCCATTTGTCATATTGTGTTCGAGATATAATTTTGTATGTGTAGGCCTAGAATTTAGGCTACTGTATTAAGTTCCGTAATTTTTTTTTAAATTCTTGTTGTTTTACAAATATTTGCTTCCAAGCTAAAGTAACATTTGATCCCCTTATACCTTATTTTTAATAATTCAAAAATACTACGTTTTAAAGGTACCGTATATACTCGTGTATAGCGCACACTTTTTTCCCCTCAAGTAAAGGAAAAAAATAAGGATGCGCGCTATACACGGGGGAAAAAAAAATTGAGGGGGTGAGGCGGGGAGGAGTGGAAGTCGTTAACTGCCGGGTGACGGGTGACGTTTCTGACAAGCCCCCACACAAGCAACAAGGCCTCTCTTTCACACACACACACACACACACACACACACACATACATACACACGCACACAACCTGGTCTCTCGCACACACACACACGCACGCACACACACGCACACACACACACACACACGTACGTACGTGCGCGCGCAAGCTCGCAGGTCTCTTGTTTATTTTTAGACCTCCCCCTCTACAGAAAGCCAGTGCAGCTAGTAAAATAAAAAAGAGAGAATGTTGTCGCCATTCTCCCTCCCACTTCCTTCGCTTCCTCGTCCCAGCTGCTACCGGTGAATCATCTAATCCTCCGCGCGTCTCTGTTACTGCCTGCCTCCCTCCCTCCGCCCAAGTACCAGTTGTGACGATACAGCGCTTCATTATCTTCCGTCTACACAGCAGATTTTAAGTATTTTCCTGACGCATCACCACACATCAATTTAAATTATCATTTGTTTCATACGTAATTACTTAACAGGTACCACAAAATGTTAGTAAAATTTATTTACGGAATTTTTTTTTCTTTGGAATTTGTTGCAAAAATCGTGGTGCGCACTATACACGAGGGCACGCTATACACGAGTAAATACGGTAACTTTCAAAGTACTTTCATTACTAAGTATAAAAGTTAAGGCTTTATTGATGTACTTTATAACGAGATTCTTCTTATCCACACGTCGAGAAAACCTTGCTCCAGAGCACATTGAACAATTGTGTTTCTCCATGAAAGACTTTTACAAAAATGTTGATTATGATCATTCCTATAGTAAAATGTTGCTGTCTTTTTTTTATTTTTTAAATATTGAGTTATGTTCAGGCTTAGGCATGTATATTAAAATATACATATACAGTAATACAGTATAACTATTCTAAAAAAAAGTTGATATTTATTGTATGGCTACAAAAATTTCCTGGAACAGTGGAAATCTTTAATATACCCTGCAGCTAGGTGACTGGTAAGAATGTTGACATATACTTTTGCACTTATGCTATGGTTTTGAAAAACATTTTGCTCGGTGTTGGTGATTAAACATGCCTTTATACTTTTTTTTGGTTAACAAGTAAATTTAAATAATACTCTGCATTTTCAAAACAAACGAAATTATTAAAGACCATGAAAATATTTGCAGCAATGAGAATCCTCATACCCGAGATTTGTATAAGGCCTTGATATTTGCTGGTCTTTAAACATGACAGTTATATATAAATAATGGATATTTATTTATTATTTATGGAATTTACTACTCGACTCGAATTTAACTCGAACTCGAAACATTTCTTGAATACTTGCTCGAACTCGACTCGACCTAAAAAGCCTATACTCGCATGACTCTAGTAACAGTACAGTTTATTAAAGAAAAATCAGTTAAAATCTGAGACCCATACGCGGGTAAATATGGTAAAGGAAGGGAGAAATGATAACTTAACTGACAAACTACAGTTAAGTGTCAGGATGGCCACCCGACAGAAATTTCGGGGAAACCTTGAATAGGTCTGGAATTTTTTTGGTGCTGGGATTACCTTGAGAAACTCTTGAATTTTTAAAAGCCTTCAGGAATTATTTGTTAGCCTAGGAAGCTGAAAAGAGCTTAGTTGAAAAACTGCTCATCATGCCTACGAAAACTGCGTCACTTAATGCCATTTATTTGAGCCTGTTTAACACTTAGTTGAAAAACTACACTCCGTATCTACAAAAAGCATCACTCATACCATTTTTGAGCATTGTTTAATGTAAACATCTACAGCGGATGTGAGAAATACGACACATGTTAGTATAATAAATTAATAATATGGGTTGCTGGCAATAAGGGTAGGAGTCACAACTGAGTTAATTTTATTTCTTCTCTCTTTTTTTTACTTTAAGTTCTGAAAATTTTAACCGATATGGTGATAATTAATAAACAGAAGCCACGATCAGAAGCTATTACTTTAATTTGTCACAAGAATGACTGGAGGCTCTATTGCAGGATAAAATTTTAAAATAATGTTGAACATGGAGGGAACTAGACTAGCTTATGGTGCCATAATTCTTTTTTTTTCTTTAAGTGTCTTAATAATTAAATTTTTTAAGGGCTAAAATAAGAAAATATGTTTGTTTATTAAGATTTTATTGTTACAATTAGTTTTATAAATGTGGGTCACCTATTTTATGCCGATTTGTAGTTCTAAAAAATGTACTGTAACCTATTTGAGAATTTTGGGTTAAAAAAATTAATGTACTGTGTGGTTGAGTATGTGCATAAATAACTAACCTATGCTGGTTTTTAATAAATATAACTTCATGAGTAAGTATAAATTGTAGGGATAAACTAGAGACTTTTCATCGGTGACCAGAAGTTTGTGTCAACAGTTTGAGTTTGAACCAGAGACTTTTTGCCAGCACGAGGTGTCAGTGTATTGACTGAGATCAGTGAACTCAGATTCAGCAGTTAGAAGATTGTGTGTTGATATACACATCAATTGAGTCTGTCTCTGCAGTTGACTACACCATCAATATAGTGAAAAACTTTGGTTCCCATGGACAAAAGATTGTACAAGTATTAATATTGTAAAATCCTGGTTCGTACCATATTTTAGTTTTTGAGATAAAGTGTTTTATGTATTTATTTTTAGTATCCAAAATTATCCATTTGCTTGACACCTTCAGTTTCATGATAATGAATACTTAATTTACTTTCAGCTTACATTTTTGATTTAACCGTTTTCTTGTACCAACTTGCTAATAATTCCTAGTGGTTCCTGAAGGTGGAGTCTCTCATCTTTGATTTTTGACTAGTCTGATATAGGTAGTTGTTTTGATTTGTAATATTTATTTAATTTGTCATTTGTATTATTAAAGGTTTTGTTTATTTGATTGAAAAAACACACACACACACATATGTGTGTGTGTGTGTGTGTATATATATATTTATTTATTTATAACCTAATGCAACTGTGTGTCACCCATACATGTGTATTGAGGAATACTTGTATCTTGGAAAAGTTTTGCATATCGTGTCGTCACATAATATTGCATATTTGAAACCATATCTATATAACAAGATTGAATGTTAAATTTTTCAAGTTTTAATTTTATTTCAATATTAGTTGTATTTAAAAAATTCTAGATAGTTTGTGTAATATTAGTACTAGAGTGAAAATTAGACTGGTATCCGTGAAAATATTTTTTTTATATAGTCTTCCGAAACAAACCTCCTTTTTGTATAAGTTTGTTTGAGCCAGTAACTATATTAATATAAATTTGCTTACTCTATTTTCACTTAAAGCAAAGATAGGTAAAATAAATAGTGGTGCACCGATATGACTTTACCGATTACCGATTCGATTACCGATTATGAGAGCAATAATCGGCAGATACCGATTCAGTTACCGATTATAATGAACAAATTTTTTTAAGTGTAATAATGCACACAAAAATTTTTATTCCCATGTGAATTTAATAACAAGATTAGGTAAAATTGAGAATACAGTTATAATAACAGTATAAAAATATATAGAATACACTATTAAGTCTTTGCAAAGTGTAAATTAAATTAACTTCTATTTAAATATTTGTTATTGTAAACAACTTGAACTACAGTCTAATAATTGTAATTTACAATGGGTAAGTTTTTGTTGCGGAAAACTAGGATTATTATCGACTATCACATAAGGTTGCATCAAGAAATTACCGTTTAACAATGTAAACATGCTGCTTTATTTTGTTCACTTGAGTTTATAGAAAAATGTTTCCACACTTCACTTTTTTTCTCCCTACTTGCCATCTCACTATAATTATATAAAAATGACTAAAAACCAATTCTAGCACATGTTATTTTATTTATGTTGACTGAATATATAAAATTATAAATACTTTTTCACTTTTCACGTCACATACAAATAACACAACAACGGATAATGTTACCAAAGACGCCTATAACGAGTTGGTAAAATGACCTAGCTGGTAAAATGCAGTGATAAACTCTAGAAGGTATCGGGACCACGATTTTGAACCGCTACTACGACTCGAAAAGATCGATTGTCATAGAATCCACTGCAACTGTTTGTGGTATTTTGATTGTGTGCCATCTATTTTACGTCTCTGGCTATAGGTAATGAACAAGGCCACTAAACAAACAAAAGACGAAACGTAAATAAACGTGCAGGAAAAATGTATTTTTTATTGTTCGAGGCAATGAGATTTATTAAACTTAACGAAATATCTGCAATTATGATATGACGGAGTTACATGAATTTTGTAATATATATAAATATTACGGTATTTCGTCCTAAAATGTGTAACAAAATATTACACGGTAAAAACCTACTTAATTACGCCGGGACGTAAATAATCGGCAAAGTAATCGTTAAGATAATCGCCGATTACGATTAATCGGTATGTACCCATAATCGCCGATTACGATTCATCGGTATCCGCATCGGTGCACCACTAAAAATAAATAAGAAAGTACTTAACTCTGTCGTGCGCAGGTGGGCCTGGGCATCACCACACTGCTGACGTACGTGCCTGTGCCGCTGGCTGCCAGCCACCAGTCTGGCTCGCTGCTGGTTCTCTCATTCATGGTGTGGCTGACCCACGAGCTTCGCAGACTGCCCAAGTAGCACGTCCCAGACTGTCTGTCATGCACAGGTGGGCCTCGGCATTGCCATGCTGCTCAAGTTGTGTGGATTTGTAAAGACAAGATAGTAAAAAAAAAAAAAAAAACATCATTAATATCAAATGAGAAGAGTTCAGTATTAATTTATTAAAGAAAAAATCTTTCTATGTTAAGAATTTAGTAAGTTTTGCAACTTAAGCACACATTAACTTTATTTTACATAGAATCTGTGTCACCCTTTTACAGTCATTTTTTGATGATACAACCTCCGAAAATAGCGATTTTTTTTATGCTGTGATGAATTTGTTTGAAAATGTAAAAATAAATCAGAAGGAAATTGGCCATAATGTAACTTAGTTGTGGTTATTTTGGAGGATTCATGTCGTGATTCTGTTCTTTAGGACTGCATTGGTCGCCGGTTTGTGTCTACCCAAGGTCGCTGCCCTTTGGAGAGTGGCTGGTAGGTGAGATCCGGCACGAAGACACCTTCAGCTGCACCCTTCAGTGCCCACCAATCACAGTGCTGCAGTTATCTCCACCCCTCTTGAGTTCCTTACATGCATCGCTCTCAGGGTACTCTCTCAACACCCCAAATGACTCAACTTCACAAGCACTGATCGACTGTTGATCTGCAGAGAGTGTGCATGTGCAGCGTGACATGAATGCTCACCGGGTTCTGACGCAGGACTCCACGGATTTGCTTGGAAAATAATTTACATGTAAGTAGAGCTGTTGCGATACTACTTCCGTTACCCTGATTCAACCACCGATACCCGTTACAACAATAAACATTTACTGGCCATACTATATGAATAAATAATTGTAACATAATGTTACGAACGTGAGCAAGGCCGGCACACGTGCAAGTACAGAGCTGGCTGGCGGCTATCGCAACATCAGACGCGCCACACACGCCTAGAAGATTACAAGGATTGTCGCTTTCCCCCCTCCTTCCCTCCGCTCCCCGCGCAGCGCTGATAGCTAAGACACCTGACACTTCACAGCTGCGGAGTTACGCGAGCCGCCGACATGTGTTTCGAGAGATTTCTGCCGTCGGGTCGGTGCACAATGACGCGACTGGCCCCGGCAGTGCTCGTGAGTTCTGGAAATGGCGGCTGATATATAAGACGAGGATGGCGGCCTCGGAGAGGAGTCAGTGGGAGTGCAGGCGGGAGCTTTCCTGCGGCGGAGTTTCCGGGGCGATAGTGGCAAAGTCCTTGGATGAAGGTTCCAGGGCAGGGAGGGAGTGAGTGAGTGGAGTCGGGAGTTTTCCCGTGGCAGATTTTCGGGGCGATAGAGCGGCGAAGTCCCTGGACGAAGGTTCCAGGGCAGAGAGTTCAGTTCCAGGCAATAGTGTCGCGGGCACGGTGGAGTCCCGAGCGAAGTTCCGAGCGAGGCGTCGAGCGAATCCTCGGCGAATGCAAGTGCGTCGGCGGCGGTGGAGTGCGGCGACGGAGTCCTGCAACGGAGGTCCGTGAGGGGTGCTGCGGCGAGAGTTGCGCCAGAGGTGCGGCCCAGCGAGGTGTGTGGTGTGTAAAAACGAGTGACTGGGGAAGCAACATTTTTTAAGTACAATTGATTAATTGGCATTTTTTAGATTATTTGCTAGTAATGTAAATAGTGGGAATAAATAAAACTGTGTTTAATAAAATATTTAATTGGACTATCATTTACGAACCTGGTAAATCGTAACAATAATTTTAAAATAAATATGTAAAATAACATCAATTTTTAAATAATTTTCAAGCAAGTTTATTGAAAATTGTGCATTACTTATTTATTTGGTAAATATTAGAGATGGGATATTCGAATCTTGGATTCGTCGAATATACCGAATCCTATGGATTCGAGGATTCGAGGTGGGTTTTTAAGAGTTTTACCGTGTATACTCGTGTATAGCGCGCCCTTTATTTCCTCAAGTAAAGGAAAAAAAATCAAGGATGCTCACTATACACAGGGGAAAAAAGTTGAGGGGGGAGGCGGGGGAGGCATAACTGCCGGGTGATGGGTGATGTTTAAAGGGAAAGATTGCAGGAGAGTGCGTTTCTCAACGCTCACTCTTCCATCACTCTTCATTTTCTCTCTCTATCTCGTTCTGCATTCCCTTTTAATATGGCCCTCCCCCTCTGCTGTAAATCACTCTGCTCACACACACACACACACACACACACACGTGCGCGCGCAAGCTCGCACATCAAGGTCTCTCTTGTTTATTTTTAGACCTCCCCCTCTACAGAAAGCCAGTGCAGCAGCTAGTAACAGGGCCAGGTGGGAAAATGCCACTTCGCCACTTGTCGCCTCCAGCGATAGAGAGAGACAGAGAGAAAGCATGTTTTCACCAGTCCCCCGCCCACTTCCTTCGCTTCCTCGTTCCAGCAGCTACCTGTGAGTCATCTAGTCCTCCGCGCCAGCTTAGCATTGTAGCGTGACGGGAGTGGTGGTGTTTAGTCCTGTCAACTGTCAAGGTTACTTGATGGTCATAGTCCCCTTCCTGCCTGCCTGCCTCCCTCCCTCCCTCCCTCCCTCACTCCCTCCCGTCCTCGTACCAGTTGTGACGATACAGCGCTTTATCATCTTCCATCTACACAGCAGAGTTTAGCTTGCTCGTGCCGTTTCAGATGGTACAGTTTGCCACAAAAGCTTCGCTTTTAGGTGGAAGAGTATTTAATTTAAGTATTTTCCTGACACATCACCACACATCAATGTAAATAATCATTTGTTTCATAAGTAATTACTTAACAGGTACCACAAAATGTTAGTAAAATTTATTTATGGGAAAAAAAATATTATAATTTTTTTTCTGTGGTGCGCACTATACACGAGGGCGCGCTATACACAAGTAAATACGGTAGTAATTGAAAATTGTATACCTAAACTATATTATTAAGGTAACGGAAATAGCACAAACATAAGATAAACTACGCTGCATTTTGTCAATTAGCATAACTACTCAATCATTTCCAACCTTCAATAATATAACATTACAGAAAAAACGTCTTTTTTTAAATGGTGTCTGTTATACAAACGTATTTTATTGAAAACATAGGAAGGATTAATTTAACAGAGAATTAGACAGATGCAAACTTAAGTGTGTGGTTTTTGAGGTTATTTGTCTCTATTTTATATCAGGTGTATACATTATGCACTTATTTTATAATTTTATGAATACACATGTGATTTTTTTTAATACATAGGTCTATGTAATTTTTTAAAATAAATGTGTGATTTTTTTTTTAATAACATGTGGTGAAGTTTAGTGTGGGACAGGGATTCGAGATTCGAGGACAAACACTGAGGATTCGAACAAGGATTCGGATTCGACCAAAATGTGGATTCGTCCCATCCCTAGTAAAAATCTTTCTATTTATTTATATTTAAACAGTGCCCGAGTAATAATTTTAATGACTGGCCTGTAAACATGTACGTACTTCAAATAATTTAGTAAAGATGAAAAATTTATCTAAACTTATACAAATAAACATAGCAAGTATTAAAAAAATATCAAAGATGTGAATATACCTTGGTATCAGCCGATATCCGACACGAGTATCTGGTATTGGAACAGCTCTACATGTATTAGTAATACGTACAACAAATTTATAATATTATGTATATTTATTGTTTTGTAAAATAAATCTATATAGTTTATAGTACTATGTATTTGTTCTTTCCTAACCATAAAAAGGTGGACCTTTGGAATATTTCAAGATTACAAAACATCTATAGATGTGGTGAAGATAACATTTAATAGTCAAATATTAGGTTACATTTTGTGTGGACACCTTTTACTACCCACATTAGTAAAATTTACATTTATTAATTTTTTGAATTTAGTATTTTTAAAATTAAATTTTGAATGAAAGTTCTCCACAGCCAAACATTCAAAATGAACAGGACATTTGAAATAGAAATAACCACTCTACAGTTTTTTCAGCAAACAGTGGAATCATTCAAGTTTCTACTTCCTGCGTGAAAAGTTTGAATCTGAGATTGCAATATGATTGCAGCTTTGCGAGCAGTGCCTGGTTAGTCCACAGCTAGTGAACATACATAACTCCCTTCAATCACTTCATCTGTGTTGGCATTTTGAGTAGTTTATATCTTTCATTGAATCAACAGAGAAGGTGTTCACATTTTGCATCTTCATACAGCATAGAATACCCAATACCTGTGTGTACAAAATTCCCTTTTGACTTGGCCTACAGGCGAAAGTATAGTCCAAGGTCATACTTCTGAAATGTTCTGTAAACTTTATGTACAAAGCACCCTATAATGTTCTTAAATATTCCAATTTTGGTATATTTTCGCACATTCCGTGCAACCAAAATGTTTTGGTTGTATTATATCAAATGCAATAGAATATCGGTACAATTTCTAAAACATTCTCAATAAAAGGGGTCTCCATACTTGTTAGATTTAGGGTAGAGCAAGATTATATGTTGAATAGCAATAAAACAGAAATAACCATGAAATAAATTCAATACACCACCAAACACAGAAATGGAAGTCAATACACCACATAGCACATAAATGCAGCTTAATTAATCTTAATTATCTCATTTTTGCTATTCTAATAAATAGTTCATTTCATAAATCTGTAGTCTAATTCTTTATCTAAAAACCTCAAATGTTAGGTATGTACTAAGTAAAAAATTCAAGGCAGTGTGCATATGTGGCAACATTGCAATCAGCCTATGTGTACGTTTGAGCGGGAACAGACAATGGATCAGTTATTACAGTTACAACCATAAATTGGTATTAGAATAGTTACGACCATGGTTATGGGCAGTATCCAACAAAAAACTTCCATGGAAATAACATACCCATTTTATCCTTTTAAGTTAAGCACTGAACAAATTTTTTTGCTCCTAGCAATAACATTTGCAGTTAGCATTAAATGTTTTTGATACAAAAAAAATTTTAATATTAAGTATTACAAATATTTTGAACAAGCTCTATATTGTGTCTACTAAGAGAGTAATCAGTTTTTTGTTGTGACATTTTGTCACCACTTGCAGAAAGGGTTAGTTTTTTCAAAACTTGTTTCCATAAAATGTTTAGGATGGTATTCAGAAGGTTAATTTTATTCTTTGCCTACTAAGGAAGTGATGAATTCCCCCCCCCCCCCCCCCCCCCCCCTTTTTTTCTCTTTTTTTTTTCTGTCTTTAAGCTAATGGTTGGTGTTATCAAAAACCTTCTGAAAAAAACAAAAAAAGGTTTGATACTTCTTTTAGGAGGTATAATGACTCTAAACTGATGCAAAATTTTTCATACTCAGGGCCCATAAATAAATTAGAGTGTGCGAATTTCCATCACTATATTTATATATTATGGAACAGTCTGAAAGTAATTTGAGAGAGAGAGATAAAGTAAAAGCTGGAGAGCTGAGAATGATGAGTAAAAATTTTAATGGCTTTTTAAAATATTTTGTGAAATATTCTTTAGAGGCTCAAGTAAAAAAAAATAAAAATAAAAAATAATTATATTTCACATTTGGTGTGATACTGACATAAAATAAATTTTATATAACACCTATAAATTTATGTTCACATATATTATTTTGGTTTTGAAAGTATTAGAATTACTGTTTTTAATTGTAAATACATAATTTTGCTCACTGCAGATAAAAAGTTGTCATAACTCATATCATATTCAACCAATCAAACTACATGGCTGTAGGGGTTAGGTAAAATTTTAACATTAAAAGATCAAGAAAACTACATTGAACAAAATTTTCAACTGCATGTAGGTGCAGTTTTAAGAATATTTCTCTTAAATGACTTCGTGGATAGTTTTCAGTGTAGAACATTAAAATTATTTTCACATAGTTGGCTAAAAACTGTATGCTTCAGTAAAGCTGAATTTAAAACCCTTTATTTCTAAAAATTAAATGTTACACAATCACATAACTGCACTGAAGCAGCATTGCAAAAATCTTAATTTAAAGAAATGCTTGTAAAAGTACAAGTCTGTATGTTTTCAGACTAACCAAATGTGCTGCCTTAGAGCTAGGTACCCACTTTACCCATGCAGTTGTTGGTTAACTAGTGGACACAGAATCCATGAGATAATTTTTTTTTTCAAACTGCAATCTCCTATAGGTCTGAAGAACGCCTGGTACGTCAAGTGGAGCTGGGGCAGTGGAAGAGCGTGTCTCAGCGCAGCATGATGCAAGAGATTCACCAGGGGCCCTATGTCTAAAACCCTCAGGCTTCCAGTTGTCCACGAGCTTGACTAGAACGATGAACTCGCACATGAGACAACCCTCGGCAGAGTTGTTATGCTGGAACGAAACCTTTCCATGTACAATTTCACCACTCATGTTCGAGAAGATGGTCGTATGCGTAGGGATAACATTAGGTATATGGTGAATTACGATAAAACCAAAATAACACCGAAAAGCATGTCAATACACCATATAACACTAAAATTCTGGTTAATACACCACAAAGCACCAAAGTGCAAATTAAATATTGAAGCAGCTTTTCAATCAAAATTTATCTCTAATAACAAATACCCAATCTTTTAAGTATTAAATTCAATGACAGTAATTATTTAGCATGAAATTAGTAGCACAATTTACGTAATAAAAAATAATATTGAAAAAAGATTAATTTCTTTTTAATCTTCCAGTTGTTATTAGGTTATTACTAGGCCTGTGCGAATATTCGAATTTTCGAATATCAAAACGAATAGTTTATTATTCGTATTAGATTCGATTTCGAATACTAACACTTTGAAAAAACGAATATTCAGTCATTTACGATAAAGGCTGAGCGGGATCACTACATCTGGCCACGTAAAGCCCATTTGAACACAGTAATTCGGAGCGATAACTAACGTATTTTATGTAGCAGCATGTCGTCAGGTCGTTTATCAGTATGCTGACAGTTTAAATCTATTTTAAAGATAAATACGTGTCTGTAAAATCCATACAACCGGGACGTTATAGGTGACAGTTTTCAGATTAGAGGGTGAAACATGGTTTGTCGGCACTGTAATTTCGTTCCGAACGTGACGGCGAAGAGAAAGAAAATTGTACAGACCATGTGGAAAACATCTGGCCGCATACTCACAGCAAAGACTCCAAAAGCCTAACATGCTACGTCAATGTTTTGCAATAGGATAATACACAGTAAATGACCGGATGCAGACGGCAACCCCACCCCCCACCCCATCATTCCCTCCCACCCTTCCCAAATTCCTCGCGTAGTGACAGCTCAGGCAATTATCCTGTCCCGCGCATCAAAAAAAAAAATTTCTTGCCAAGAACTTACTTAAAAGCTTGCGATCACGTTACATGGTGTACCAAGATTGTGAAGTAAATGTGTTTTCTATGATGGTAGATCCACGGTTCAAAGATTCACTAATTGAGGATGAAAATTAAAAAAAAAAAATGGGTTGAAAATTTGTGCAGGGAGGTATGTAAGCTGTGTAAGCTGAACACAGTAGCTGAAACTATAACTGAGACAAGTGAGGCTACAAGTGAAATTCCTATTAAGAAGTCATCTCTGTGGGCATACGTGAAACCTTCAACAGCAGCTCAGTCTACTCTTGCAAGCTACGAAGAAACTATCCAAGGAGAAGTAAACGAATATCTGGCAGCACCCTCTATCCCAAAGAATGAAAATCCTTTCAGTTTCTGGTCAGAGAAGGGGCGCACTTGTTTCCGAAACATAGCTGTGGTAGCAAGAAAGTACTTGCCTATACCTGCCACACAAGTGTGCAGTGAGAGACTTTTCTCAACAGCTGGCAACATTGTGACGTGTAGAAGAGAGAGTCTACTCCCCGAAAATGTAGAGCAGCTTGTGTTTTTCCACAAAAATTTAAATAAGCTAATATGTAGTGATGTGACAAGACTCTTTTTAATACAAACTAATTATAAAATTGGAGAACCTTAAAATTTTAAGTACTGTCAGTTTTTTGATTCTACGTACATTGTATCAGTAAATATGTACATGTTATCATATTGTAATGTGATGTGATATAACATGTTTTATGGGATTTCAATTCTCATTCCAATTATTCGAACTCAATATTCGTATTCGAGAATAATTTGGTATTCGTATTCGAATTCGATTCGAACTAAAATACTGATATTCGCACAGGCTTAGTTATTACTCATTTTTACCATGCTTTTGTTAGCTTCACATGTATGTATAAATGGACTATGTACTAATAAAATCTTTCAATTTTTACCCACTTTTCGACATCAGAATGTGTTGAAACTTTGCATACATATAAAGAACCTCTATCAATACAATATTTTGATAACTTAAGACCTTAATTTTAAGGGAGAGGGGGGTCAGAATAAAAAAACCACTAATTTCGAGCTATGAGTAATAACCAGGCTTTTGGTGTATCAATGAGAGTTGACTGTTACCCTAGGGGAGGGGGGTGGCTAAAGACCCAACATTTTAAAACTCTGTGCTTTTTTGATTTGGCATCCAAATGGTTGGGTTATGATGGAAAATGTGCCCGGGTAAGAGGGGCATAACACCCATAATTTTCCAAAATTTCAAAAATATGTTCGTTTAATTTAGTGTTTCCGAGGTCAGGTTATGGTGGAAAATGTGCCCGGGGTTTAACTTTCTCCCCCTCGAGGGGGGAGGGGTTAATGCCCTTAAAATTCAAA
Source organism: Bacillus rossius redtenbacheri (assembly GCF_032445375.1). Lineage (NCBI taxonomy): Eukaryota > Metazoa > Arthropoda > Insecta > Phasmatodea > Bacillidae > Bacillus > Bacillus rossius. The sequence goes on from NC_086330.1 coordinate 86,917,817, forward strand.
AATTTCAAAAATATATTTGTTTTGATTTAGTGTGTTTCTGAGGTTGGGTTATGGTGGGAAATGTGCCCAGGATTTGTTAAAGGCAATATGTGTACTATATTTGAAATTATCTAGTCACTCTTCGGCATGATCAAGTGAATGATACGGACAATTCATCAGTCCATGTTGATTTTGGCACAGATGGTGCACATATAATTAAACCAATAGCCATTCAGTTTCCAGCCAAATACCCCTATGGTACTGTTGAAAGACAAATGTTGCCAATAATACTGAGTTGGGCACCTACTGTGCATAAAATGCAAGACTGCACTGTAGATTATGCAGTTGTTTATTTGGAATCATCTCTCTTTGCTGCCCGACAGGCTTATGTAGCTCTTAGTCACGTTAAGTCTCCAAGTAGAAGAACTTGATTGCTCTAAGATGCATGGTGCATTAGCTGAAATGACTAGATTACGTGATCATTAATATGTAACTAATTTTAAGTTCATTGTAACAAATAAATACTTTGATCACCCATATTTAGTATTTTTAATTTGTTTCAATTACTCATATTCAAAACTTTTATTTTATTTTGAGACTAAAAAAAAAATAAACATATACTATAGTTTAAAAAACTAAAAAACCTGCTTTTATCATTGAACTAATAATTAAAAAATAAAATTAATGTTTTTATTCCAACAGTCAAATAATGCACCACAAATCTGTATAACTAAAAGTGTGGGACGCTCTCTTCTTTCATTTGGATAATGACTATATCCTAAAATTAGTTATAGAAAATTAAGACAAATGATGTCAAGCACCCCACATTTTTAGTTATACAGAGTTGTGGTGCATTATTTGGCTGTTGGACAAAAAATATAAATTTAAATTTTATTTTTTAATTTTTTGTCAATTCAACAATAAAAGCAGGTTTTTTTTTTAAACTATAAGGTTATTATATTACAACTTAGAACAATCTTCAAATGCATAAATATTTAACAAGTTTATTTTATTTGTTCTGAAAAGTTATAATGCTTATTCCAAATCATTATACTGAAAAAGTGTAACGTGTATCACTCAAAATTACACTTTGGAAGAAATCAGTATCATGGAACATTTAAGTAACATATTTATTCAGTAATCTGCTATCTTTGTTTAATAAACATATTTCACAAAAAATAAAAACAATAACACAGATATCTCCTTTTAAAAAAAAATAATAATAATATTGGTTTTTCAAGTTTTGGTTAATATTTGGCAGCAGGTCAAGTGGCGGCCCCAGACTTAGCAGGTCCCTCGGCCATTTACTTTTGTGAGGCCTTTATATTTTGACGAGTGGCTTTACTGTGTGTTGAGGGGAGAGCCCCCTTGGGCTTTAGAATAACTCCCAGACACAGGGGTTGCTAGAAAATTTTCAATAAACTTTTTAAATCAATATGTTCAAACCAACCAGGAACTTAAATTTTGACAATGGTTTTACTAATTTATTTATATCTAAAAAGTACAAAAAAGACTTAACAATAACAATGAATTTAACGTGATTAAAATCCAAATACATTGTGTTTATGTACCTAATTTAATGAACATGGTTCTACAATTTAAAGAGTAGCATTTTACTTTAAAGGTGCGTCGGTGTAGTAAAGCAGCTGGCGAGGGGCCATGCTAGGCTTGCCCTGCCCTGAAGCTGCCCCTGCCTCCCTATAAAAGTAAAAAATGATTACATCAGTCGTTCCAGAGTAAAATTACAATATGTATTATTGCAATACAGCCTTAACAATTTAATCAAGAATAAGCAGTACTCCAAAATACCATTTTAAGATTTTTTATCACCTATTCAGCATACGAATGAAAGAATGTGAATGTACATCTCATGTACAAGAAGAAATAGTATAATTAATTATTATATTAAAAACTAGCTGCCCGACCCGGCTTCGCATGGCTATACTAATGGAAAAAGAATTATGCCACATCTCCCATTTACAGTAATGGTAAATAATAAAAAATTCCGTGAAAATTTATTACAATGCTGTATAATGTACCGATGGTTTCCCGACTCGTGCACGCAACATAAAACTAATGTACCCGTACTTCGCTACGGCAGTCTACAGGCAGATCAGGATCACTCTTGCGCCGCTCATAATACATGCCCCTCGTTGTGGGTACGCCACTGCCGCGCGATGCCTGTTGCCATGGAGACGCAGAAGGCATGAACAATGCAAAATACTGTTCTCATGCAGACAAAGTACCCACTGTTGCCTGGTTTTAACCACCTATGATATGGGATCTAATTTTCGGAAAATGTCATCCTGCGTAACATAAGGAACATTACTGTGAAGTTTCAAGTCTGTAAAATATATATACTTGAAAAAAAAGGGCAATTTTTGATATTTAAAGTACTTGCAAAATTTCAACGGTGATGAGGACTGCACTAACAATGAAATAGCCGTTGCCATAGAGACGAATGAAGCATCAACAAAGCAACAGCCGTTGCCATGGTGATTTCCTACCAAAAACTGGAAATAAAAAAAAAAATTTAGGGGTGGACTACCCCTAACATTTAGGGGGATGAAAAATAGATGTTGGCCGATTCTCATAGATACCGGATAAGCACAAAACATTTCATCAAAATTAGGGATGGGGCGAATCCTGATTTCCTCGAATCCGAATCCTAACTCGAATCCTCGACTGGAATTGCCGAATCTCGAACCCAAACCCGAATCTTTTAATACATGATGTCCACATATCTAATGTAAGTGAGATGTATTCTGCTTGCACTAAAAGTCCCTTAACTTTATCACATGTAGATTGGTACATTTCTGGTATAAGTGTATATAAAGACAACAATTTTTTCTTGAGAAATTTCAGTTTTAGTACAGATTAGCGGTTAGGATTTTTTCTATAAATAAGCTAGAGGTCTGCGAGCCTAAGAATTTTACTTCGAGCCGAGCTCGAACTTTTGTGGTACAGTTACACTTTTGAGAAATTATTTTTATCTTAAACTTAATATCATGTTTGAATAAAGTATTAAAATGAAGTGGGCTTATTAATTTTGGGTAACTATTTACAGAGTGTGTTTACATTTTGCACTGCTAGAAAAAAAATAACATTTTTTTTCATTGAATCTTACCTGTTTCCATTGGTTCATTAGTAACTGATATCATCCAACTAACATAACCAAGTATATGTTTGTGTAAATGTAACATATCTTTGGAAAAATTTCACCCTTGTCAATTTTTCTGGAGTCCTTACTGAGCTTCAACAAACTTAGCACCAAAAATCATGTTGTTTGAAAAGTACATTCACATTGTTTCAACATTTCAACTTTTCAGCACAATAATTCTGAGAGAGATTGTCACAGAGTATTAAATTCTGTTCTTTAATCTATCATTCAGAACAATAATTTGTTCTGCACGTTCAGGAGTTAAATTAGCTCTACGATTGGAGATAGTGTTTCCAGCAAAAGAGAAGCGTCTCTCGCTGGCAACCTGCTTGGCTGGAATGCTTTAGTAAAATTGCTTAACCTCAAAATTAGTGTCATAAATATCTGTAACTGGTCATTAAAGTTTAATCAATTGAAAGTAATAAAAATAAAAACATTTTACTTCAATTTACACTTGCAAAAAAAACATACACACAATAAACCTACATGGAAATTAAAGTCTTTTTCAATATCCTGAAGTCTGAAGTATGTTTACTCAAGTCATTAAATGTAGAGCTGTATTGAAGAAGCCGATTTTGCCAATATTTAGTTGAATCGGCATTTCTGCCGACTTCCGATACAGTACGCTCGTTAATTTTCGGCCGATATTACTGAAAAGAGACTGCCATAACCTAAAAATCCACGAATACCATTTTCACTTTTCGTAGTAGTACTGCATTCTTTCGGATCGCATTATTTCTTAGCAACATGTGCCAACCGTACATATCAAAGTTTAACATTATACTATACTGCTGCTAAACTTCTTCGGTGTGTTCTTACTGCTGGTGCCAGTACCATTAATAGTACTCGTTTATTTATATATAGACCCTTTTGTTGTGTGTGTGTTGTCGGGACGATATACACTGGCTGTCATCTATTTTTCAAAATATATATATAGACATATATATATGTGTCAATGGTACTGTTATGCTCTTGTACTCTGACCCTTAGAAACATGCAAAAAAAAAATGTTATTTATCATAAAACACACACTCTTGGACACAGGTAGCTAGGTAACATATATCAACACATAGGGATAGAATTCAGGTTTTTATTAATAATAAAAATTGCTATTCATCAGGGACAACTAACATATGTGTAGAGATAAAAATCAATATTAATATAATTAGATAAAAAAAATCACAGAAAAACAATCCTAACGATACTGAACATGACTCGTGGATATGCGCTTATGTAAATTAAAACATCAGGAAAATACGTAGCACACATGAATCGATCAGAAAAGTTCGTTAGTGTATGTTCAGAAAATAAATCAAATGATGTTTTTACGGACGCATTCTTACATACCAGAAAATGTTTGAAATCATAGCACAATTAATAATTAGTATGATTACTGTTTATGTTTATATTTGGGTTCGTATTTGCCTTGGCTTAACTCAGTTTATATGGTAGAGACACGAAACTTGTACTCCCATTTCACCTCTGGGTATCACAAAATAAAATAATAATTTAAATCTTGGAACTAATAATTCATGACGTAGTTCAGGATAATTGACACCTTTTACGTGAAAACTAATCAGTTTGTAGTCAAATCGGAGTTATTTACGACGAAATTACATACAGCTGGGTATGTCTATGGGCGATACAAAATGCAAGATCTTTACTTACAGATTTTCACTCCTAATAACATATCCGTCAGAATATGCCCTTATAATCTTACACATTATTTATTTATACGTCGTTTAAGCTCATCCTGAGTGTCGGATGGCATAATCTAGCTAGCTATATTTCAAATTTAAAATAGGCCTCGCGCCTTTGCGTCGGCATCAGACGCCTTCATACAACCAACCTCTTAATTAATACGTTCTAGACGCCTCACATCTAAAACACGGCCTCTCATTGGCCGAAACCAAAATCGGTTAGCGTAATTTACAATATAAATACCGTAAATAACACTTATTAATACAATTGAAAACACAAAAATGCGGTAAATTTAAAACGAAAATTTCCAACAATGAAAATTTCTTTAAGTAATACCCCGAATAAAATCATCGTTTATTCGTTAAGTTCATTAGTCCTTAGAGGGGTATACTCAATTGACTGTCCATATAAGTCCATTTCAGGTCATAGAGCATAGCTCTCGTAGATATACATAATTAATAAAAACTATATTTAAATAACTTTTGCGGGCGAACAATATACAAATTAAATAATAAAATTTCATAATAATAATAATAACAATCAAAATAATAAGACTTTATAAATAATAGTATCATTAAAATAAGTCATAACTTTCTGTGCATTATGAAAATAGTAACAGCACAACATCCTTTTTTTTTTTAACAATGTTCTTTAATTTAATATGTCATAAATAAATAATACATTACTATCACGGTAAATATACATCTCAGTTGTTACGGTAACTATAGTGCAAATATGGTAGCTAACATGCTTCTGTAGTAATTATGGTATTCTACAAAGATTCTTTAGTTCTTTTTATGGTAATTATCTTAAAATAACTATTGGGTTTGTACTGTAGTTATGGTACATCATCCATATTTCTTCGTATGTTGTTGTTCATTTGTCTTTTCTTCATATTTACGTGTGCCATTATTTGAGACAAGAAGTTTCAGAAAAATTTTTAACGGACATTATATCACACATTTAATGGCGTAAATGACGAGCCTTCGGGCAATTTAAACGCTTTATACGGAAAAACCTACCATGCGGGACCTCGTAAGCGAGTTTTACTGTATTTTTTTCCCCGTAAATAGTAAAAACCGAATCCTTTGACGAATCCTATATCAGACCCGCCGAACCTTCGAATCCCTAGGATTCGGCGGATTCGGCGGATATTGGATTCGGTCGCCCCATCCCTAATCAAAATCGGTCAAGCCGTTTCGGAGGAGTATGGCAACGAAAACTGTGACACGAGAATTTTATATATAAGATAACTGGCTCCTAGAGTTACACCATTATTTTACGCCATAACGATATAAATGCAATAAACAAGAAAGGTTATCCTTACAAATCACATATTGTAGATCTCAGATAACTGATAATAATTCTAGCAGCATTATTACTCATGCTTAATAGTCTAACGAATTGACATCTTTAAATGACTGACATACAGTAAAACTCACTTAAGACGTTCTCGTATAATAAGTTTTTCCGCTTATCAAGTTCACAAAATTATTCCCTTGCTAACTTCCATACATCTCTATGTTAATTTTTCCCATTCTTAACATTTGCTTTAATATATGCTTCGCATATAACATTCAATGTTTGTGGAAAAAAATAAAGTAATAATTTTTATCTTTAAATTTCTATACATTGTTAATTTTTAAAAGTTTACGATAAAATAATTTGTACTGCACATGACCATCGAAATCCGTGCCACACGCTGTCACAAGTGTATTTTTTGACCAATCATCTGCTTGCATTCGTATAGACTAAGAGGCTGTTCCATTTTCCCTGTTACAGTTATACCATGTAACGAATCCACAGCAAACCAAGTTACCACCAGCCAATATTCATTGACCTGTTTGAGTTTTTAAATATTTTACAAGTACTTTACAATTTGTTTCGTGCTCAATAAACAATAATTGATTATCCGCAAATAAGGGGTTTTAGTTTACGATCTTTTTAGGGGTGATTTCAAAGTTATCAAGCATAATAAACGTTTAGTGTTGTGAAAAACTGTGCATAATGGCATCTACCAGTAGTAGAGGACCAATTAAACGAAAGGCGTTATAGTTTGAATAAAAACTGAAAATAATATTGAAAGTTGATGCGAATTCTTTGATACCAAGAGTAAGTATGGCAAAAAAAACTTGGGATGCCACCTTCTATTTTGAACAGAATCATTATGAAGCGGGACCAACTTTTGGCTACTTGTAATTCGTCAAAGTGTAAAAAAATGAAGGTTGGTATATACCGAAATGTTCCAGATAGTGTGAGGAAGAGCTTGTGGGAATTGGACAATTTTGTGATGTGTAAGTCTGAAAGTGATTAAGCAAACAACTCTGACCCAGTATTTTTCTAAACAGAAAATGTTTGTTAATGTTTTTTTGCTAGTGTTGTTTTGTTAAATTTTATTTTAATGGAGTTATTTAATTTAATTCAGTTTACTGATATAAATGTATAGTTTTTTCAGCACACTGACAATAAAAGGTAAGTGTAATTTTTGAGATAATATATGTCATTTGAGTAAAATTTGTTTTTATGTAGCCATGTGAGATGCCCAAACCAAAAGGTGCAGACAGTCAACTTCCATTACAAATGTTTTAGTAGCACACTACCTACCTCAAATGGTTCCAGCACACCAAAACAGTATTTAGATTTGGATAATACCGTGTGACTTCTAACTCACATGTGAATAAAAAATAAAACACTGGGCCCCAGGTAGAGAGAGACAACGCAGGGAATAGCGCTCTGTGTGGAACAGCCGGGGAAAGAGTAGAGCTCAGGGCTCCTGGAGTGTTTGATGCAAAGAAAAGTAATAGTAAACGAGGAAGATGAGCATGAATTGAAACAAAGTTGTCACACGACAGCAGTACAGTCGTAATCGATCCAATAGAAATTGTGAGACTTAAGGAAAGAGATTCTTACCGCAGGTCCAGCCGACAACTCTACCAGACTGGCCATGCTCGGTGCCTTACAGTCCAGGTCTGCCTTGTCTGTGCTCAGCACTCTCCATCAGAGTGCACGATGGGATAACTGCTGACAAGGCGAGCAAACCATTTGTTCTCTTTTCTTTACCGAAGGTGAAAGCGTAATTCTGATACTCTGCACGAATTTCAGTGTGTTTAAAATTTTACTCCTAGCATTGTGTGGCACTGTCTGCGTCCACCTGTTACCAAATCTTATCCGCAAAGAGAACATTAGTTTTATGGAATGATTCATTTGACTTCTTATAATGTCCAAAAATGACTACAATTGAACATTTACATCCAATTCATAATAAATTTTATTGAAAAAAATTGGCTTCTGATCACATGCGTGCTACATTTTCTTGAAACTTTACATTTCACTTTGGCTGAAACATAACACTAACAAATTCTGCAAACGCTCATTACGAAGGTAAGTACACACCGTAACCACCGTAATGTGCATGCAGTCGAGTCAACTCAAGCAAGTAGCGAATGCTACCTGTAATGCACGCAGTGTTGGTTCAACAAGAGCATCCAGCTCGACAAGAGAGTCTGTCACGCACAGGCTTGCTACACGGTGGCCAAGAGAGAGTGGCAACGCAGGCCTGCTACAGGGTGGCCAGGATGCGGGTGAAGCCGACGCAGGCTGCCACCACGGTCTGGCCCACGCCCCAGAACAGGGCGTACAGGGGCGCCATCACGATGTTGGAGGCCTTGTAGACCAGGGCAACCACCGCGCAGCTCACCACGCCGGATGTGAGCGGAGGCAGCACGCCCATCACCAGGATAAACACTGGGAAGAACCTGTGTCACACCACGCGCTCAGCCACGCTTGCACACTGCAGTCACGACGACAAGTGCCGTTATAAGCATCAATTAGCAGGAAACTAGTGGAACTACCCACTAAGAAGTTCGGCTTGGACAGTACCACGTGTGTAATGGACTTGGAAAACCTAGTTAATCTGTTTGACCATGGTGAGTGAGGAGCTCAACCTCCAAGCCAGGTGCTCACTGCTTACATTCCTTGTGTCTACAATGTGAACACCTGGCTTCCCCTGTGGGTCACCAAGTGTGACAACACAGGCTCCAATAAAGCAATACATGTTCAGACAATGTACATATTAATTAACAGCTGTTTGTAGACTGAACACTTTCCGATTTTGAGTAAAGAACAATTCATTCTATTAGAATACTGTGCTGTCACCAGCCCTTGGGAGTTTCTATGAAACATTTAATTTCTGACAAAACCTACCAATCTTTTATTAGACATAAATGCAAATTACACCACCATCAAGCTGTTGGGTTGGCCAACCTGTAAATACAAAATGGGTTCTTGTGATATCTAATATTTATACAACGTTTTCCACCTTAGTACCTAATAAGATTTCCAGTCAATTTCTTGGGGAGGTTCCCGCACGGAGGGGCAGGAAGTGGCGTGTGGCATTGCGGTGCAGCACGTACTCACTTGCCAAACCTGTGCTTGCGCAGCGTGGCGAAGGCAATCGCTGCAGCCAGTGCATGCACGAACAGCGAGGAGAACAGCGCCCACAGGAACATCTGGTACCACATCTCTGCAACACATCGCGCCGCGTCACTACAGACTCACGCAGCCGAGCTAGAGTACCACACCCTGGCCTGTGCTGGTTCCTTCCAGCACAGTGCCGTGCAAGCTCAGATCAAGGCTCTTTTAAAAGCCCGTACAAATCTTGAATATTTATGATACAAATCTTTCAAGCCTTCAACATACAGTACTTGTACTGTGTGATACTTATAAAAATGCTTTTTACACACGTTCAAAAAACACAGCTAGTTTATTATCCAGAGAATTAACTATCATGACAGTGACGAGCTAAATAGCATTCTTTAAAGCTCTGTGCAAGGTTGGCAGCAGTGAGTAAATTTGCAAGCAAGCATTTAGTAATCTCTTTTTTGTAGTGTTCTTTTCACATAACACTGTAAAAACAAGTATAAGTGATATACAACTAAAAACACTTAAAACTATATTCTGACTGTGTGAAGACCTCCTATAGAGCAAACTGACTAAGGAGCTGGTGTGGTCAAAGAGTGAGGGCAAGTGTCAGTGTGTTTCATTGTCCGTCCTTGCATCGTCACGTGTGTGTGTGCGTGTGTGCCCCACCAGCACTCTTGAGGAAACACACACCTCCGAAAGTGTTCAGGTAGCCGGAGGCTGGCCCAGCTGCAGGAGTGGTTGCGTTCTGGAGGACATCCGGCAGGTCTGGCCCTCCATCGGACATGATGGGGGTCAGCACGCGAGGCCGCGCCACCGTGCCATGCACTTGTGCGCCGTCGCGCCGGCGTCAGCTTCTTTCAGCTGAACAAACCCTGGATGGCAGTTCAACACCACACATGCTTATTTATACAAGCTATTCACATCAAGAAAAATAATTCATGGTTTTGATATTTGTATGTATATATTTAAAAATATATTTATTTATTTACAAATATAATGTTTCACAACACAAGTTTCTACATCTTTACAGTTAAAAAAAAATTAGGTACTTTACAAAGTTTAATGCTAACACAACATCAATAAAAGTAAAATCTTTTACCGTTTTGGTGACCAGTCATGAACTTTTGTACTGACATTAAAAATAATAGCTGTGGATGAAGCTATCTTAGCATTGTAGCCTGACCTCATCTAGACCACATCCTGTCAGAGAAAGAGAGTCCAGCTACCACTAGCAGAGTTCCTCCCCACTTTACAGTGTTCACTTATGACTAAATGCAGCAGCCCTTCACTATATCAATGACCAAATGAAACATTTCCTGCAAACAGATAAAACCATTAAAAATAATAAATTTTTGTAAGGGTTGAAGAAATACTCTACAAAAATCAATCTACAGGTAATTTAAACCTGAAGTTGGGTAAAGCAGAATAACAGGGTTTTTGTTGCAGTGATAGCATACTAAAATACTTAATGACTGACAGTGTGAGTAGAGAAGAGAACTATTCAGGGTGGGTGGGAAACAGGTCCAGTGACAGAGAGTTCTGGAGGGACAGGTGGGAGGGGTTAGAGTACGCAGCAGTGATGTGGGACCCACGTCTGGTGAAGGAGGCACAAGAGTTACAGAGGTTGCAGTGCTGGGCAAAGACAGATCATGGGATGTGGGGAAGGTAGGGGTAGAGGGTTAAATGCACAGGCCACACTGTGATGATCAGGTAGTTGGGGTGGAAAACACTACAGAAAGGAGGCAGGTGAAATATCTGGAGTGGCTGTTCAAAGAAGTTAAGAGGGAGGGGGGCGGGTGAACTGGAAAAATCTGGGAAAAAGAAACCATTTGTGGACGATATGAAGGGTGTGGAGAATGGAAATGATGGAACACACTATTTTTGGTGTGAGCTAGGTGAGAGTGGAATAGGCTTCGGGGTTACAAGTTGGAAGCGATATGGGTACAGGAATTCAGGAGGTAGTTGAAACCAACAACAGAGAGTTTTTAAGTTCTTGATAGGATATATCTAATTGCAAATCATCTTTTTATCCTTGTGACGTAACTGGTGACGATCCAGATGCACACATATCATACCTGTTCATCAATATTAATTCCATAAAATTAACTGTATTTTGGTTTAGGTACTTACTATTCAAAATGAGCAGATAATACTATATCTGTGCAAGTTACATTAAATATTTCATTTTCAATCTTGAGAAAAGATTCATTATGCGCTAATTTCTCATCAAGACCACATTTTAGTAAGTATCATACATTTATTCTTCAATAACCCCTTACGGAATTTTCAACCAAAGGCCTAAAATTGTTTGTAACTTTACAACAGCTGATTCGTCTCGAGTCGTCTGCTATCGTAATACCAACTTTTACATCTGTTTATAAAATAAATAATATTAAGTATATTAATGAAAATAAATTATTGCTGACGTCTGCAACTATTGTAAAACTTACATTTTTTGAAGAATAAAATATTCACGTTTAGCCAAAATCCATATTTCAAAAGGAAATTTGGCACCTATGTTTAAAGAGTAAAAATAATGGTAAACGTTCCTGTTTCTGATTGTCATAGAAAATCACATAGAGTAAATAAAGTATCACACAGTTTTAAGTGTCGAATGTTGTGTAATTTTATTATTTGTTGTAGATGCATTATTTGGAGTAGGTAACGTATTACAAGTTGCTGGTGATTTTAGTTTCTATCTAATTTTGTGTAAGTACAAAATAATTATTTATTGAATCCATTCTTTTAGTAATTTAGTTTTTGTTCGCGATTTTTTTAACGTACCAGTATTACTTTCATGGACTCTGTAATCAACCATCTGGTGGTTATTATTTGTGATTTATGCAGTAGATAATTGCATTCAATGCGTAATATCAAAAATTTAGATATCAATAGTAATATATTTTGTAGGTTAGATTTCTATTGAAATAATTCCGGGTAGCAAGATAGACAACATAAGAAAACCAATATGTACAGATCGCGTTGACGGTGATCAGAGTTGGCCAGCTTGTTGAGATATTGATCGAGAAAGTCATAGAGCCGGGTGCATAGATAAGGGAGGCCGGGTGAGTGTCGTATGGAATGGAACCATTGAGTTAGATGTTAGGTATACTAATAAATTACTATTCAAAAATTCAGATTTGTGACTTGAAATTTATATGGAAATTATACTACTCGTTTGTCTGGCGTTCGCATACAACGATTCAAAATCTTGTACTGAGAAATTATGTGTATTTACGATTTTATATAGTCAAACACTGCCTGTAAATTTGGTAGAATAAAATAAATTTTTTTTACTAATATCTTTATAACTGAATCTTTGGAATCTAATAAATTTTTCTTTCAGTTTTTGATGCACATTTTTAATGGATAAAATTGGTTAAAATAATACAAAATTAATTTTTAGTTAACAGGTTTATCTAGCGTGAGGGAGAAAACAAGTTAAATAAATATTTTATTAAAACTCATAGGCCTATTTAAAGCTAAAAATATATTACAAAAAAGGTTTCAAGAATATTTTTCTTCAGTTGTCAAAATAACTTAAAATATTTTAATTGCAAGTGTTTTTCATCTATGGTAACTGTTGAATCCAGGCTAGGTGGGAGATCCTACATTTTACATACTGAACATTAATTAGTGGTGGGAGATCACTTGATTGGAGCTATAGTGCCACTTTAAGTGGCTGGTATGCCACAATATGGTCACGTAAGGCACGCACCAGTAACCATGTGCTTTGTGCAGGGCGCAACATGGAGCTATCGCAGTTCGCAAAGGAGCAGCCCAGCCTGCCATCTGACAGTGATGAGAGTGATGAGGACTACGCCCCCTCGGGTGAGAGTGTTTCACCTTCCCTCACTACCCTTTCCCTTATTAATCCTTCTTTCCCCCTTTCTTGCAAGGCATTAAACTTGGTCTTGTAATTTCTTTACCAGTGCTTGTAAATGTGTACTGAAACATCTTTTTACAACTTTTATTGGGTAAAGTTGTAGTGACAAATTATTTAATAATAATTAGAGTCATTCGGATCCCTGTTACACTGCATTGGACTATAAATTTCTATACAATAAAATACTACCTTTGCAAAGAATAATTGGCATTTGAGAAACATATACTATAAGTTTAATGAGCACCAGCACAACATTCAGTGTAAATCTCGACTGCAAGTAATTTATTTTTAAAATGACATAGATATGCACACATTGATAAAATGAATTTGTCTGAGTAATAATTATCCTTCAAATCAAAATCAGACACGCAACTATTTTCCATGAAAACTATAAATACTACTATGAAGTTGGTCTCAATAACATTCAGATTTCACTTAAACCGTTAGCCTATGACCAGGGCCGCAACTAGAGTCTCTGGCACCCGGGGCATGAATGGATTCATGCGCCCCCCCCCCCCCTCTTTTTTTGCACATACCACACCAATATAGCGGGGGTCTGGGGGCCTTCCCACGGAAAAATGGTGCTATGTTGAGACGTTATATTGTAAATCAGATTAGACATTCCTGGCATGCAAGTTAAAGAACGTTTTACCAGTTACCAGTTGTAGTAGGTAGGAATTACAATGCAAGCGATTTCGGCACCCCCACAGCTTTGCGCCCAGGGCGTATGCCCCGCTTGCCCCCCTCCCCCCCCTTCCCTAGTTGCGGCCCTGCCTGTGACTTACAAATTTGATTTTTATGCACAATTTAGTTAACTCTTATTATCAAGTTAACCTCGGACTAGCTTGTTTCTTGAGTATCCCCTGAGAGAAATAGCAAATCAGTCAATCTTTTCAAAGAAACAAAACCAAATAGTTGACATACTGTTATAGAGAACCATAATAACTTGGTAAGCAAACTATTATATTTGAATATAATACTATTTAACATTAACTAAGGTCGATTTTCAAAACTACACTCATCTAATACATACCGTGGATTAAACGTTCAGTTATCACCAGTACATAATGCCATATTTATGCATTTTCGTAGACTAACATCCTTCGTACAGTTATCAATTCTCTTCAGTAAGGAACCCTCGGAAGATGTAGACTTGTAGACTTCAGTAGTTCCCTTCACTGATTTTCTGACCATGGAGGTAGAATGGATCCATTCTTGACAGTTCTGCAAACTATTCGACAATGTTAATGTTCACTTATAGAATTCAGTAGTTCTTTTTACAGCTTTTGTTTCGTTGTAGTGGAAACCACAATGTGTCACAGGAAGTTTTGCAAACTATTCGACAGCACTAATATTTATCTGTAGAATACAGTCTTTTCTCTTGTAGTTTGCATATATTTTGGTAGAAGTCTCCTTGTGTTGTAGAAAGTCCTTTAACTGTAAAATTATGTAGTTCCACCTATCCAGATTTCAAACACTGCCAATGTTAGTAAAGTTCGAAGAGAGTAACTCCAGTAGAAAGTTAGTTTAATTCTTATTAAAGTTCGGGTATGCAAACCTTTTTATATCTTTATTTCCTGAACACTGCTCTTCAATATTTTAAGTTCAATACTGACTTTTAAAGGCAGAATATATATCAAAACTGCAGACTAAGGTCATCCTTGCCCAAACTCATTCAGTAACGAACACATTCTGACTAAGTTAAAAGTTCTAATTGAAACCAGAGAAATAAGTTACTCATACAGATTTCATATAGTAAAGGTTTAACTATGAAAAGAAAAAATTTTTTGCAGAGACTTGATTAATATTTCAGTGTTATTAGTCTATGAATGAAATAAAATTACCATTTAATATATTTTTTTGTGACAAATTGGCTTCACAGTATTTGCTATCTTTGGTCAGTTGCAGACAATCGGTCAGTTTGGAAGGCACTAACACTCACTGTTACACAACTTAACAAGGTAATTACCTCATTAAACTCCAGTCTTTACATATATGTTATCACTGCCTGTTACTGTACCCCAAGAGGTGCAATAACAAACATAGTTTTTGTTATGCTAAGCATAAATTTTCATTTATTTTCAAAAGTATATTATTCACAAACATTATACAATTCACATGTTCTCTTGTTCATTTCACTTGATCTTGCAGTACAGCCATGTTCATTTAAATCTGTCAGCTGTGAACGTATAACTATGTATGACAATAATAATTACATGAAATGCTAAAATTTTAGAACACTTATTAAACAGGCTGTATTCATTATATTCATTATATTATTGATTAAAAAAGTTATGAAACACATCTAAGGGTTCTAAATATTATATCAGAGTTCAAGCAAACTTTAAATAAATATATTTGTCAAAATATTATGGGTGCCTCAAATCCCTATAATATCATATGCATCATAATACATTAATGACAAAACCAACAGTATTAAAACTTTATTACAAGATTAATTCCCTGTATATAAGCATGTATATAGTCCAACATTTATTAAATTTAAAGGGAATATCACATGTTTACTTTGTCCAATTGCTTCGTTGACTACAATGATAATTTATTATTTCAAACTTCTATTAGTTACGGCACTGCTGGATATCTTGATGTACACCCCTCTGAACTAGTAAGTGTAAATATAAAATTGTACTCGCCTTCGTTAGTCGCTGTCTCAACTGTTGACCCATGCTGGTAATTCCCGACTCATAGCGGCAGATCAGCGAGTGGAGTCCTCACTCGCCTTTGGCACGTGTTCAAGGATGACCTGGTTGCTTTAAGTTTGCTTGCTGTCACCAAACAGCAAAACGAGTACCTCCCAGGTACTCATAGGCTGCTTCGGGTGCTAACTCGCCCAACGTGCCTCTGAGTAGATATAAACTCGCCTCTGCACATTTCCAACTGAACCAAATAATTCATCAAAACCACAAGCAATAAATGTTTGCTTGATGTTTAACACCTCCGTTAACCCAGCATATGTCACTGCCCACAAATTTTATTTCATCATTTTGTAGCAAATTTTGTGCACTTTCTAATGGTCTCAAGCCCGAGAGTGTAAAGATTAATAGAAAAAAGTTATAATAGGATTACTGAACTGATGTTTACAACATAAATTGCACATACTTAATTACATTTTAAAAGTGATATTTGAAATCTACATAACATTCTGAATAAGTGTGGTATGGTGAATTTCATGATTCTACATTAATAACTGTTATTACAAATGTAAATTGAAGCAAGATGTGTCACTCGACTTTGGTTGCGGATAAAAAAAATCCACCAAACAAGAGGGAAACTTTGAAGGGCTTTAAATTCCAAACTAGAGCCAATATTAAAAAAATTAAAAATACTGATTCTTATATTTGTCTGAATATATCATGTACCAAATTTCATCCAAATCTGAGATGGTGGGGTGGACAATGTGTATCTTGGCTGGATGATCTGGCATGGAATGACCCTTTAGTAGCTCAATAGAACATTAGTGTTGTTTTTGGAAGAGGCTCAAATAGCTCAGTAGTGATACGCCTCTCGTGCCCTAAAATTATATTATTTTAATTTAATAAAAAAAAGGCCTAGGAAACAGCTGAGCAAAATTATAAGAAAAAAAAAAAACAAGTATTACCAGAGGGGGCACGAGGTGTTGAACAAGACAATTTTATACTCCCTGCACACAGGCAACGTGGTAGCTAGTGGATCGTTAAATATATAAAGGTAAATGATAAATAAATAAACACTACATAAGTAGATTGGTCTATAAGTGCCCTGTTTTATTTAAAAAGGTAAATTAAATCTTTTTGTTTTGGTTTCACAATATTTTTGGTATTAATAAGTTCCAATAAATTAAAGTTATTAAAAGGGGGCCGGCCCGATAATATTAAAACACGTTATCCTATACTGTAACAACACAAAATAACATTTTATAGCAGGTTAGTTTCAACCAATTATTACAGTATCAATTAGACATAATATGCATATTTGATAAGTTCTCTATGGCACTGCATTGGTATTCATTTAAATAATTTGTTTCGTTGGCAGTAGGAAGAAGTTATATGTTAAATATCACCCGGGGCTTCAAGTTGGACATCTGGCCGGGAGGAAGCTCTTCTTAGAGAGAAATGAAGTTGGAGGTCCTGGACAACATGGTGGGTGCAATTTCGGCACCCAAATGTTGGACCCTGTCTGAAACACAAGCCAAATTCCAAACGAATTAGACCTGCTTCCAGACAGTCAAACACAGTCGGCGCAAAAAGGCCAACAAACGGGAATTCAGGGAGGAAAAATAGATTGGATAACTCACCAAACAGGGTGTAGCTCCTGGGCTCAGGAAATGTCTCGCGCGGACATCAGAATGGCGCGGACCGAGAATTGCGCGGATGACGCGGCAGAAATCATCATTTAGGAAGAAATTAATAAACTTTAAATTAAAATATGACTTGTTTTCTAATCACTACTACTGACTGGCTACTACTGAATTTTGAAGCTGGGATCACATCTCTTAACACAGCTGACTACATTCCTTATTCCCACTAGTTCGTCGTTGCCGCGAAAAAGCCTCTTTACCAAGGTGATGCCGAGAAGACGCGGTAAGTAGCCGAAGTCAGAGTACTAAGTGCCGCAGTTGCAGACAAAACTCCTAATTAAAACGGGCGGTCGGCCCTAGGGAAAAAGAGGGGGAAGGTTTCAGCTCTGGACTGAACACTTCCGGAGGTGACCAAGTTGGTCGTAGCCACGACTTCAGTTGTTCGCGCCGAAGAGCGACTACCGCTCTCTCTACCGGCGGGTACAGAAAGCAACATACAATCGACTTTTACAGGCTGCGAGGAGGAAGCATAGAGCCTTATGGCGTAGCCGGTGCTACACTCTGGCGGCCTAAAGGGGACAGAAGGGGGAGGTTAGAATGATCGCCAACAGGTGTCCCGGGCGTCAGCTCCACTCGCTGGCGACCAGAACAGACGTTACTGTTTCTGCCGCTAGATGTCGTGGGTGGTCCATTCTTGCACATATTTTTTCTATGGCAAATTGTCCTTGAAGTCGGCCAACGCTTGGCGGGGTTCACGTCCGGTCAATGATCCTGGGCTAAATTCTTAGAATCAAAAGGGGGGGGGGGGTGGAGTAAAGGGGGACAGAAAATGCAACCAGGCTGGTAAAGAGCCTCCTAATGTGACTTTCGAGGAGAGAACCTAAGACGTATGCGTGGTAAGCTCGTCTCTTAGAAATGGTAACAACTCGTCCAGAGCTGTTGTGTGCAGTTTTAGTCATGCAGGGAAATAATGTTACAGGCCGGGAGCATGACTGTAAGCGGGAGAAATGTCATAGGGTCTGCTAACGTCTACATTAGACTAGCAAAATATTAGAGCTGTAGCAAACCGTATGTATTCGTTACTGAGTAACGGGTGCGGCATCTAGTAACGAGTAACGAAACGTTACACACGAATGCATTTCGTTACTCGCATCTTTCGTATGTTTCACGCATGCGCGCGCTTATTCGTTACAAAGAACGATGTTTGTTTATTAATAAAAGTATAATTTGGAAATTCGTCGTCCAAGTTTTTTACTGTTTATTAAAGGTATTGTGTGTGTAGACAAAGTTTTAGATTCGAACAGAAACAACGTAAGAAAGTATTTTTTACAAATTATAAATATGTATGTTTTTGTTTTTTATAATCGCGTATTTTCACGTTTTATGTTCTTATCTTAAAAGATATATTATAATAAAGACGCTCTAATGAGAGTTAATTGTTTCTTGGTTAACAATAGCTGTTCATTATCAAATATTTTTAATTGTTTATATTCGATTTATTTTTATTTACGCGACGTCATACTGTACGCGTACGAAATACGACTCGATTCGATGCTGTTACATAAGATAGCATGTGCCATGACATGCGGTATCAGAAGTAACGAGTAACGATACGAAAGTAACGAGTACTAATTGTTATAGTAACGAATACATACGGGAACACATTTTTTCGTTACTTTTACACCTCTACAAAATATCAGATAGGTCCCTGAGAAAAGGTGCTTCAGGCTACCGGCACAAAGTTTAACTACGTAGAGTACACCAGCCTAACAAAGTGTAAATCACCCTTTTGTAACCAAATTATATAGAAAATAAAATTTCCAGAAATAATTTAAAATTATAATAACAATTAAAAAAAAAACAGAATACATTATTTCCGGCACAGTAGAACATTAGTGCAGTTGGCCGCGAGAGGTTCTATAAGCTATGTAGAACATAAATGCTGGACTGCGAGAGGCTCTTGTAGCACAGTAGAAAATTAGAGGTGGTGGAATTATCAATAAAAGTGCAATTGCGGAAACAGCAGGCATGTTGTTGAATTTAAAAAATAACAAATAAACTTTTATGTCTCGGTTTCAAAGGTGCAAGTGTTTTGTATTTCTGAGTAGTATGTTAAAATATGTACTGCATCAAACTACAACTTGACAATTAAATTTTTACCATAAGTTTATGGTGGCGGAATGGAATTTGTAAATAAAAACGTATCTGTTATTGTTTTCATTGACAGTTCTGTCGGAGCCATTCACAAGAGACAAGAATCCATCTATACCATCATTAGTCTATTGTTTGCACGTGTGAGGTAGTAGCTACTGCTGTGTTCTGCTCAGGGAGTGATCAGAGAGTGATGCTCGTGTGTGTGTGCATGGACAGGAGCGGAGAGCAGCTCTGACGACGGCAGTGATGCTCAGGCGGCCGTCAGCGGCGAGGGCTCCGCGTCGGAGGGGGAGGGGCGGCCGCCCGGCAAACGCACCCACTCCAAGCGGCCCCCTGCCACCTCCAAGCGCAGGAAGAAGTCAGCACACAGGTGAGGTTCCCTCGCGTACTCTATCTGCAGCATTGCTCAGGGTGTCTACTGACCCTGGAAAACCTGGAAAAATCAGGGAATATAATAATCAGGGAAAAATCAGGGAATTGTTTTAAAAATCAGGGAATTTTTGTTTGGTAGGTTGTAGTTGGCAATGCGTTTTTTTGTTTATTGATCTGCTTGCATTGACATAGCATCAAGTGTATCGTGTCCCATTTTTTTATTTTTGGATGGAAAATAACGAACAGTTCCCACGTCCATTTTCTTTTACTTACCATCGGATTCAGAAGTGGCGTTAAATCACGTGATACAAACTGGTTCAAACTGGTCTGTTATCCTGCTGACGTACGTACTGCAGCATGTGCTTCCCACATTCGGATTATACCGACAGGTGCATTTAATTTTAAGTATCTATGGATGCCCTCAACGTAAACTGGGCATTTTTGTTAGATTTGAAAATACATATCACAGACACTTTTGGTGAAGATTCGCCATCATTGCTAGAAATTGGTAGCTGTGGGCTTCATATGGTCCATGGTCTTTCAAAACTGGAATTTCTGCTATACAATTGGACGTTGTTAGTTTTTCGAGGCACAGTTACTATTTGTTTATGCATGTACCTACCTGCAAGGAGGGCAGATTACATTAGAATAACTGGATCAGAGCTTTTTTCCAAGAAATTTTGTGCAATCAGATGGAATACTGCAGTTGCTGAGCGTGCCATGAAAACGTTACCCCACCTAAAGAAATTTGTTAGTGAAGTTTCTATTTCATCTGTGTCTTTCAGTGTAGTGAAAAGTGCTCTTGAAGATAATCTTCTAGAAGTAAAATTGACATTCTTCTACTCTTTGGCATCAGAGCTGGAATTGTTTCTCACAATGTTCCAAAGTGAAGCACTCATGGCACCTTTTCTCTATGATTCACTGGTAGACATTTTATTAGCTTTGGCAGAAAAGTTTTTGAAACCAGAGGTACTGAAGAGCTTTAGGGAAAAACGCAATGTATCTCGATTGGATGTAGATAACCAGGAAAATCTATTGACTGCTAACAATATCAAGTTGGGTTATGCAGTACGCCATGCCATCAAGAAAGAGAAAGTACAAGTAAAGTCTGTCCTGTTACTGAAAAATGATGTTTGGACTTGTCTAAAGGTTATGGTAAAAAAACTTCAAGACAAAAGTCCCCTGAAGTACAAACTTACCAAGGGAATATACTGCTTATTTCCGTCTGTGGCTTTAAATTCGGGTGTGAGGAAACAACGTATTAATTACAGTTTAGAATGTTGTCTTCTAAACAAGTGGCTATAAGGACGAAGCTGATAACATTGAGTTATCATATGAGTTGGTATGTTCCTCACAAGATTCTGAAGCACTGTTCTCGTCTTTTTCTCGAGAAGACTGGCGCTTTGATCACTTGTGGATGCTCATTCTTAAGGCACATACAGTACCTGCCAAAACAGGCCTTCTAAAGTTTGTGAGGATGATGTTGGTACTTTCCAATGGAAATGCATCATTGGAAAGAGGATTTTCAGTGAATTCTAATCGGCTGACTGAAAACTTGCAGGAAGAAATACTGATCGCACAAAGACAGATGTACGACTTTGTTCAACGTTCTGGAGGTGTAGAGCATGTTGATATCACCAAGTCCTTGTTACAGTATGTAAGAAATGCTAGTTGTAGGCGTAAGGAAGCCCTGCAAACAAAACAAAAAGAAAAGGAAGCTACAGACTAGAAGAAGGCAGAAAAAGAAGAGTTGAAGAGGAGATCAAGGCATTGCAGTTGAAGAAGGCTCGAGTGTTGGATTTGGCTCGTTCTGAAGCAAGTGCAATAGACTCAAAAGTTGATTCACTGCGAAATTGATGGGAATTTCCTTTTACTTATGTTTTAGCAAAAGTAAGTGTGTGAAATATTTGAAGCAGCATGTTTTATTTGCCATCAATTGAGTCACTTTGGACACGTCTGGAAGAATGTATTTTTTTTTTTTTACTAATTTAAGTGAGTTGAAATACTTTGAAACCTGTCAACGTACTGTTATGCAGTTTTTTCGGTTTTGTAGAAGGTCGTAATTGTGTTACAGAAAACCTGGAAAAGTTAAGTTTTAGACCTGGAAAACCTGGAAAAATCAGGGAATTTCATTTACTAGACCTGGTAGACACCCTGCTGAGTCTGCTGTGATCGTATAGTTCCTTGTATTTGCTCACTTTCCGCAACACTTTGCAACTTTTTGAGAGCCCTTTGTGGTAAACTTATACCTTTGGATTCTAAAGGGGCGCCTGAGATGATTCGAGGCAAATGTGAATGTTCGTGAGTGGGGAACATGGCAGATGTCTTGTTCTCGGGCCAGTCCTGTTCCCCCTACTCTTTATCTGGCTGTTACACTGGCATGCCTGATTTCAATGTTGACAGGCCAGTTGCATTTCACTTATGGCAATTACAACACCTTTCTGTCCTTGTAGGTTTTTTCTTCTCTTCATTGGTACAGGATTTCTCATATATAGTTAAAACTATGAAATCTTGAACATTTTACCACCACCTAAAATACTGTGTGTGTGTGTGTGTGTCGGTCTCTCTCTCTATATATATATATATACATATACACATAAACACATATACACATAAACACATATACATACATACATACATATATACATATATACATACATACATTCATGCATACATGCATACATGCTTACATGCATACATGCATACATGCTTACATGCATACATGCACACATGCACACATGCACACATACACTCACACACATACACACACATACACACACACACACACATACACACACACACACACACACATACACATACATACATTAATTATATATATAATGAATATTTGTTTGTCCCGTTTGCATTCCTATACCATTCATTAGATTTCAGTGAAACTTGGTGAGTTATTATTTTCATTCCCACACATTTTTCTGAGTTTGTACAACCATTTTACAATAGGTGGCGTGCATATTGTTTAAGCAAAAATGTGTATTTATAAAGTTTAGTGGCAGTTTGTATGTTTTCGGTGTACAAGTGTGAACGCCTTACAGAATTGAAATGAATCAAATAGTAACAGGAACAATTCACAGAAGTGAATTGAATTAAATAAAAACAGCGATATTTCAGTTTGTGTGTGATATAAACAGTCCTACAGTAAAACCTTTTTGTTGCGACCCTATTTATTGCGACCACCTCTCTATTACAACCCGATTTCGAGGAACCGTGAAAAAGTGCCGAAAATCCGAAGAAAATCGGACAGAAAATAAGTTTCTTGTGGTGAGTAGTGTGTTACTGCGTTTCTCTTGCCGAGTGCTGTACTGCCGTAGGCAGCGCATATCTAAAAATAGATACCACTTCCTGTCGACCGCTGTCAGCGCTTAACAACCCCCATTCCACATCCCTTTGCCTGCAGGGTGCAGATAAAGGTTTTTGTGGCAAAGTGTTTACGACCGCTGTCAGCGCTTAACAACCCCCATTCCACGTCCCTTTGCCAGCAGGGTGCAGATAAAGGTTTTTGTGGCAACGTGTTTACGTTTAGGTTTTTGCGAGTGTCTAGTGTGGTACGCATTTAAGGCAAAGAAAGCTACCTGCTGGATTTCTCTTGATTTTGATTACTATCGGTTGACAATACACAGCGACCTACAGGATGCACGCCTGCCTCGACTTGTTTTAACTGCCGCAGCGATGTTTATTTTGACAGCTCAAGCAATTATCTTTTCCCGTGGGTTGATAGAAAAAGGTCGCTTCACCCAGCATAAAAAAAAAGGCTACGCCACTTATTGCCCACGCAGGAAACACACTGGCTGCCGTCTGTCTCCCCCGCATTTATCTTTCTTCTAACATTTGTAATACCCCAAGTGTCTTAAAGAATAATTAAGTAATTAGATAAAAAGATTTGGAAACTCTGAATACTGGGGCCCTCAATTGATAGCGATAAAAGTTAACAACAGAGGCGACACTAAGGAGAAAACAAAGAAAATTTAGAGACTCCCTACGAACACTTGGGAGAAAAAGGATCGTTATTATATATTAAATAAATAAAAACAACTGTTACGTCTATAGACTTCCTTATTTTATTAATCATTGTTCTTTCTTTTTTATAGATTAAATTTTCCTTAGTAACATCTGTTTTTCATTGATAAGTGATCTTACTTAAATTCCTCACAATTACTCTTATTATATTAATTGAACTTATTTACTATGGGGCCGGCCCTGAATGTTTAACAAAAATAACAATACTTAAGAACATTAATGAAATCAACATTGGTAACTTTAAGGGTTGTACATATAGTCCTTGCAAAACATAATATAAATTTCTTCTCCTCGACTTGCTTTTACTGTCCGCTGTCTTAACTGGGTTACACTATTTTTTTTTTGAGTTCGTGAATAGAATAATAGAATTATGCGGGTATCACCCGGGGCTGTAGGTAGACGGTGATCGAGGTAGTTGGCCTAAAGGTGGTGGATTCTGCTCAGGAACCGACTCCAGAGGTTCTGGCAGAGGATTTTGGCTGCCCCAAACTTGGAACCCTGTCTGAAACAGAAGTCCAAATTCCAAAGAATCAGACCTGTTTCCAGACAGTATACTTAAATGGCGCAAAAGGCCAATAGAGGGAAATAAAGGGGGGGATGACGTCAAGACTTACCAAAACAGGGTGTTGGTCCTGGCGCTCAGGAGAGGGCGTCTCGTCTCCGAAAACCCGAACCACGATTCGCGGTAGACACGGAAGTCATCATGAGTTAAAAAAATATGTGTATATATAATTTAAAAAAACCAAGGTTCTCTACTTTCAACTAAACTACTGACTGGTTAATATTAATTTTGGATAGGGACTTCATCCCTCTAGTCTGAGCAGACTACATAATATACGATGCGATGTCGATGATTCGCTGAAGATCGTAGTTATTAACGGTACCAGTCAGTCAGGAGGCGCGCACCGAAGTAAGTTCAGAGCGGGATATCACCAGAATATCATAAGCGCGGGGTCTCTAGAGAATGGGAGGGGGGGTAGGCTCTGAGCCGAAAATTACCGAGTCCACCCGAAGGTGTCCGGCATAAAAAAAATTAGATCTTACTGGAGTGACTGCGCGACTGAGGCGCTATCTTTTGGTGGCGAGAAGAAGTACTAATAAATCGACTAGTGACCGACGAGAGTGTCAAGCTAGGGGGTTAATGGAGTAACCAGTGGTGCCACCTAGCGGCCTGAGACATAAGGAGGGGAGAGGTTGTCGTTACCTCCGCGCGAGCGCGGTAGTGTCGGCGCTGCCGACGCCTCACCAGTGGCATTAGTTACCACAGCCGTCGCTAGGTGTCGTTAAGGTGCAGAATCGTAACTGCGGCTGCCAAGCCTGAGATGGCCTTGAATTCGGTTAACGCACTCGAGCGGTCGTCGCTCCTAGCCACTTCTGAGAAGAGAGGGTGGGTGAGCAGGAGGGGGATGGCTTCAAAAAACGCATGGTCTGTGGGACGCAAGGCCCACGGGATCCTCCTGTCATGTCTTGCTGCTAGTGAACCTTATACCGATTCGTGACAGAGTTAGCAGGGCTCAGCACTGCTTCACAAGCTGCTCTAGGCAAAAGTGGTCACGCGAAGAAATAAAGTTACCGGCCCTCGACGTGCCTGGAGGCGGGAGAAATATTAGCCAGAATGCTAGCCTAGCATGAGGCTGGGAAAGAAAATCAGCTCGCCTCTGAGAACAGAGGCTGAGGGCCTGGCCGTAAAGAAAATAAGATGAGAGAACAAAAAATATTTCCAAAAATATTTAAGCTTACAAAATTTTAAATAACGTGCCTAAATCCCTAATACACGGCACACATTCCACGTCTCGCCTCTCGCGCGAGCAATAACAAAGCGACCACGCATTGGGCCGTTTTATGCATTGTTTGGTGACAGCAGCTTGATTTTATTTGGTATATTCCTTTTCATAGAACCCTTGCTATTAAAGTACATTTATATTTAAGTTTGAAAGCTTGTAAATGCCTTGCCAGAGATGACTGAACTCGAACTTGGTGTGAAAAGTGACATATTTTGAACCCTCCCTCGCCGCTTTAGTACCCCATTCTCAATACCCCAATTTTACGGGAGAAGGGAGGGTGAAATGAGCATTTTTTCACTGAAGGTTTTTCAAAGGGAAGCGAAGTTGGGGTGTTATAAGGGAGGACACTAGATGGTTTGTGTGTCTGGGAGGGATGAGCTAGCCTTGAAGAATGTTAACGAGAGGGGAGGGAGGGGTGAGCTTATGCGTCATGAAGCCGCTGCCGCCAGCCAGCCGGGCGAGCTTCGTGTGCGCCCACTCGCGTTGTAGAACCAACAGTTGCCATATTTTTAAAGGAAATGTCCCATTATTTTTCTGTTATTCTTACATGAACATTATTGGAAGTATTAAAGCCGACTCAAGAATATGCTGTGTGTTAAAATTAACAGATTTAAATGATCTTTCATTTGGTTTTTTTTTTTTTAATTTTTTTTCTGAATTTCACATTTTGGTCAAAATGTCCAATTTTTTGACGGTTCCCGAGAATGTATCCGTAAAATCACTGCTTTGTTAAATCCGGGGTTCGTGACATCGGGGTTCTAGTGTATTTAACTACGGAAAGCAGAAAACGTACATGTAAACTAACACATATTTTCTTTAGAGGTGGACTGTAGAGTGACGGACTTGTCATGAAGTTTGAAGTGGATTTAGAGCGAAGCCGTCTAGCATTGTGAGTGACAGCATCCTGCCATTGTACGGCTGGTTAGCGTGTAGCGGTTTGTGAAAAGGGGGGGGGGGGGGGGGGGGGTTGAAATGAACTGAAAATTTCGGAAAACATCTATTACGACCCCCCCCTCTATTACGACCCTATTCCTGGGAACCGTGAGGGGTCGTTTCAGAGAGATTTGACTGTAGTTAGTTTGTAAGTTGTTACAGCAAATGTTTTTATTTCATATAGTGACAGGCAGTTCGTGTTTTTTCATTGTATGAGTTCACATGCATGACAGAATTAATTGAATTAAATATAAAAGAGAGATATCTAGAGATAGAGTGATAAAGAGAAATATATATATAATTAGATAGAGTGATATAGTGAGAGATACAGAGGGAGATAGAGTAAGGTATAGAGAATGAACTAGATAAAGATATAAAAAACTGATGCAGACACAAAAAATAAACACATAGACACATGCACACATGCACATGCACACACGCACACACACACACGCGGGAGCGAGAGAGGAGAGAGAGAGATAGAAAGATGCTTTGTTTGTGTACTTAATTAAAACAATTTACGAAAAAAAATAAATGAGGAATTGCAACGCATGCCGGGCATTAGATAGTACCTAATACTAATATTGTCTGTTAGTTGTGCATTGCTTAAAAGTAATGTTAAACTCTTAAGAGATTTCAATAACATTGATAGGACAAAAAGCCTATTGGTAGACACATGAGTTTGAGTATTTATTTTGTGACAAATGTTGTGTATGTTTAGCTGAATGTGGTGGTGTTATTTTGCATATTAATGTTAATTATTAACTCTTTTTAAGTTCATTTAAAAACATGTAATTTGCTCACAGCACTACTGCTTATCAATTGAAACAGCAGTATGAAGTAATACGCCACCCAGCAAAATTATATATGCATCTACAGTAATCCAATATAAATGTCATAACTGTAGGTTATGCTAAAGAATGCAAAAGTTATTCTTTTGGATTTTTTATTTGTTAGACGGCAACATGACTGTGAAAAGGAACGAAGTATTGAAGGTTGTAAGGTGTTATTTGATTAAAAATTATTTATCATATTACTGGAGGCCTTGGTGTGTAAGTACAACTATTAGCCACTGTATTCCAGGGAACCAGCAGACAAACAAGATGCATGTGGACAAAGAACCTGTGCAGTCTTTGCTTTATGGTGGACCTAACCTCGGAAAGGTTCAGAAATAAAAATATCTAACCTATAATGTTGTCAAAATCTTAAACTCCTGTAAAATATAATAAAATTCACAGCTTTTTATCACTCATTTTTCCTCAGAATTTTTCAATTTATTTATTTTCCTTGATCTTTTATCCTGAGACCTTACTTCGTTGAAATGCTGAGACATAACAGGCTTATAAAACACCAGCAGGTAATACATCGCAATAAGGGCACAGGCTGATTTTCTTTTTGAATGTGGGTTATAATACTTTTAATGTAATTTTAAAAAGCATACACAAACTACATGTACACAAAACAATAGAAAAATTTCCATTCCACTATAGATAAGAAAAACTACTTCTCACTCAAAATTGTTCTATAAATAAGAAGAAGCACTTTTCATTCCAAACTGTTGCTGGTCATTATCAAAACTCTGCATAGAGAACTAAATATTGCCCGAACTATCGATTGTGTAACCTTCAGTGTCTGGCTGCTGGTATTCATGTATGAAAGCAAATAAGCTTTGGTGACATTGTCATGTTTTCAAACAGATGATGCAGATGTATAAAACCCAAACAATAGTTGAAATATCATTTATATTGCTTTTTTCATTGTTTTCTTGCAATTTTCATGCCCATATGATCATAAAAAGCAATGCAAGAGCATATTTAATTGTCAGTTTCACAGTATTTTGAGGTTTTGAAAGTGGATTCTCTGTATTTTTAGAAAGTGAAAAAAGGAAACTCTTTTATTGCCAAAAAAAAAGCCGATATTTGTATAAAAATTTACATCACAAATGAGATAAATGCATGTCCCTACCTATTACCCTATTAGTGTTTTCTTTAATAAGTTTTAACTTAGTAAAATGTGCCTTAATTCTGTATAATATTTTGTAAACTGATGTTTATGTAAGTGCGGTTAGGGTGGCAGGAGTGCTGTAAAGTGTGTTGGGGTCAGGGGTGCGAGGCAGGAGACTGATGCCAAGGGGGAGGCTTCGGCGCGGGCATCGGCTCCAGACAGCACGCCAGTGAGTGAGGAGGAGCAGAAGAAGAAGGCGGACACACTGTGGCAAGGTGAGCTCTGGCACGCCGGCACACAGTCTCCTCGTGGCTGTAAGATCAGGGGCACGGGGCAGAAGGAGAGGCGTTGGTGCCAGACACACTCTGTGGAAGGTGCTCTGGGGCGTACGTGCACAGTTCAAGGGTCACATCGTATTGGTTGCTTGTGAATGTATTATTGACTATCTGCAGTGCAGTGTATAGCTGGGGAAAGCAATTTGTCTGCTTTTAGGCACTTATTGAAGTAAATCTGTACTTTTTTTATGACCCTTCATGATGTATGTAATCATTCATCCTGTAGAATTTCTCAGATAAAAATTATTTAATATTTAATCACAACCACACTGGTTACTGGGCGTACCCTTGTTCCAAGGGGCAAGATGTCAAGATGTGCAGTGCGTTCCCGGAAACTTCATTCAATCATTCGTAACCACAACTTAAACTTGACCTTCCTTACAAATGCTCTAGCTGATGGCATAGTTATGAGAACAAATAGTTTGATAATTGACTGTGTTGGTGACTGCCAGACGTGTAGCAACCTGTACAGCGTAGGAGCTAGCTGGACTGCAGTGCGTGCAGGGTGCTGAGAGGGGTGTGTGCGCAGACTTCAAGAGTGGGCCAAGTGAGACACAGGCAAGCAGAGCGCTGACCAATGGGGCGCAGCAAGCGGCGGGTCCCAGCACTGTCACCGTCACCCAGGTGTACAAGTTCGCTGGTGAGGAGGTGAGGTATGTACCTCACTCACTGTAGCCGCTCTCACATCAGCTACAACTACAGTATTTCCTAAATGAAGGGATGTACAAGAGTACTGCATTAAACCATATTTTTTTGTAATTTAGAACATTAGATGTTTTACGATTATTGCTGTGGAATAAAGATACTGTAAATATTTTAAGCTCATATATCTAAACTGTAGCATTAAAATTTTTGATAATACGGACAGAATTAGTAAACTTCCAATTTGTAGAAGGTCTGTGTTGTTGTTTTTGTTGTTGATGATGATGATGATGATGTTGTTGATGATGTACAGTAGAACCCTGTTATAATGAATCTGAAGGGAGTAGTTTATATGTTCACTATAGAGGGGAAACTTTATATCTGGGAAAACTTTTATATTGTCAATACATACATACTCAAACGCAAAATCTTAACTACACATGGGCCTAAGACAAGAAAAGAACGAATGAAAATACTCAAAGCAACAGTTTTATGAGCAAATGCAGATATTATTTTTAATGCACTATACATGTACAAACTTTCTATTAATGGTTTTTCAACATCTGAGTATTTTCCTTTTTTCAGGCGTTTAATAGGTACTCTGTGACGTATTCGCAGCTTGAGAAAGAAGATTGTTCAGCTTGTTTAATATTGTACTTAATGTGGATGTTGTAATTCCCAGTTCCTTTGCTATTAACACGTGCGGGACAGTGGGGTTAAAGTCTACCTTTTCAATAATGTCCAGTTTATCTCGCACAGATAATGCCTTACGTTTTTCACACCTTTTTATGTACGTATTTCTTATTAAAGCACATTTGCAGCTTAATAAAACGAAATTCTTTTTACCGTCAAAAGTAAATAAACGAAAAAAACGAGTCTGGCGCATCAAAGATCACTACGTATCATTTAGTATCGTAGTTGCTAAAGCTGGAACGAAATTTTCTCACTTTCTATGGAAAAATTTAGTCCACTGAGTTCTATCTAGTTGTAGTCTTACGAACCTTACTCGATCAAAATGTCCGAAACATGTACGATAAAAATGAGACGTAAAAATGTTGAATTTGCTGCTATAATGTACATACGTATTTGTGTGGCGGCAATTTATGTTTAATTTTGATAACATATTTAATGTACACGCATTCTCCCATTCTTTAACTATGCAGGGAAAACTATTTTTTATTTTCACCAAACTGATCACCATTTCTGGCTACATGTAGCATACCGAGGCCACTCGAATACGACTTGTTTATAATATCAACAGTGGACAATCGAGTAGCGTATTGCGGAGAAAAACTTCAATGTTATCCAGAATAGACGTTTTGTGAAAAAACTTGTAATTTTATGAAAATATAGAGATAAATGTGCATTATGTCGGCAAAATTTGTTCGTGGTACGCGGGAAAACGTATCAACATTGACAAAAGTTGTGCGCTATATCCAATAAATTAATACATAATCTCACATCATTTTGCCGGGACTGAGACGGAAATTCACAATAAACGGGAATTCATTATAGGCGGGTTCACTATAAACGGGTTCTACTGTATTTTATTATTTATAGTTTAGAATCTCAGTTTGTTTAAATTTCATGTTCAGGGTCTTGGTTTCCTGATATTTAGTGGAAGAATTTACTCTGACCACTCGCTAATACAATTTCTGGTGTGCCAGCTACTGGCTGGACTTGGGCAGACAGTAAGTAATAAAGCATGCGTGTGTGCACAGCGTGCAGAAAGAGGTGGCTGCGCGAAGTGCGGGGCGCGGCCGAGCACGCGGGCTGGCCTCCGTGCTGGGCCAGCTGGGGCGCAAGTCCAAGATGGGCACGCTGGAGAAGTCGCGGCTAGACTGGGACCGCTTCAAGCAACAGGAGGGCATCGTGGAAGACATACAGACCTTCAACCGTGGCAAGGACGGGTGAGA
Source organism: Bacillus rossius redtenbacheri (assembly GCF_032445375.1). Taxonomy (NCBI): domain Eukaryota; kingdom Metazoa; phylum Arthropoda; class Insecta; order Phasmatodea; family Bacillidae; genus Bacillus; species Bacillus rossius. The sequence continues at coordinate 86,949,377 of NC_086330.1, forward strand.
TAAATGCAAGCTACCATGTTGATGTGGATGATTGTTTACAAGTTAACTATGTCCTGGGTTACGTTCAATGTAAAAAAACTTTGGCTGGCTCGTGACTTGCCGGGCGGCGCAGAAGGATGATGTCACAGCACAGTAAAAAATTCAAAACCTTAAGCTTGGTTGTCAATAGATTAGTTGGGTAACCTTGTCGTTGTCAAGAGTGAGTGTGGGAGAGCTTTGGTGAGCTCGTAACTTCACTGACCGTGATTTCATATTGATTTATATTCGCAATAGACAGTGTTTCATCCGTCGTCTGGCAACTACACTTGTAATTATCCATCAGTTGCACAGTTGTGAAACATGAAAATATTGTCTGCAATAATCCGACAGTCATGGTACGGCAACTGCTGCAGCACTATTTGCGGCCGGCGGCGTGGACACGCGCAGGGCAAGTGTAAACAAAACCCTTCAAATTCCTAGAAGAATATTTTCAACTTCGTCAGTGGATTCACAGACCGGCTACAGAACTGTCACTACACTGGTGTGTGGAGAGGTAGGCACTCACTGGTCATCAGTGCACGCGTGGCATGAATTGGTAAAAACTGATTTATTCAAGGTATTGCGCACCCTGCATTTAGGGCATCGGAATATCCAGGAGGATGCCTTTATCCTCTGTCGTTGAATCATCTGCATCGACTGACCATATTGATTCCTTGTTCTCTTGCTTTTTCTCGTTGGCATTGCGGACATCCGATGCACAACGATGCGGAGAAGTGTGTATAGTCTTATTTAATACAATGTAAATATCAGTGTGATTCCTGCCGTGCATGGGTTGACGACGAGTGTGTGCCTACCTTAAATCGGCCTGAAGGAAGAGAGCACGCGGTACAAGTGGCTGTTTCCTCTCACATGCCTTTGATGGAGGAGCAGTTAGACAAAAGTGGGGGAAAGCCCACAGCAAACCTTTCTTCTTCCTGTAACTAGAGGTAAATTTGTTATATTCTTTTTCCATAAATTCTACTACATATGTAGAATTTAATTAACATTTACATAAAAATTAGAGACATGAACTTTTCGCGATCACGAATTTTCGTCGCAGAAACGTGAATTTCAATGTTTTAATGGGTTTCCGCGAAATGTTAACAATTTTGGAATCTATTCTCGAAATTTGAAGTTTGAAAAGCATTTCTGTTGAGGTTATTTTTTTCATAACAGAACTGCTGCACGGAAATTACGTTTATTTAATAATCACAGAATACAAAAGCACATCAAACAATTAAAATTAATGAGGCATTCAACAAAAACATACTTCATACTAATTGAATTTAAAATGAAAAACTTCACCCAAGTGTGAAACGTAACTTACTAACATAAACGTACTGTGCCCTATCGGCGTCGTAGTACATACTAAGTTACTAACCACAACAGAGTGCATTCGGGGCTTTCAAATGTAGTTTACTTGGCTGGAGACAGAGAGCGCGCTGTGCATGCAAAGAGAACTATCAATATCATGCTACGTTCTATAGAGGTATAATAGGTAGAGGGAGCGTTCGCTATACCATGACATGTATAACTGTGTGGTCAACATCTATCACGTGACTTAAGGATAATGTGAGCAGGAATTAAAAGTTTGTTTCAGATTCGTAATTACAAAAGCATGAACGTAAAGATTCTGTAGGTGTTCGCTGATCATCAAATGAGAGTATTTATACCTTTGGGAGTGTAAGATGTGCTATTCAGAGAAAATATTTTACCAAACGTGGCTTTCATCTCAATAAGGCTGAAAAAAACTTGTTGAGTGAAAAATTCAGCAAAGTAGTTAAACAGTTACTTAAGAAGGAAGATGATGTTCCTCTTTATTTTAATGATGATTTAATTATTGTTCCAAAAAACTTGTAAATGTACATATGTTCTTTGTTTTTAAATTGTAACACATACTATACAAAAAATACAATAACTTTTAAATAGGTTAGTGAGTAACTGGGTTGATTCTACAAAAAAATGCAAATAGAAACTACTTTTGATTATAATTTTGAAATTATGAGTAAAATAAAAAGTTTCTAAAATAAGTTAAATAATATTACTCTTCATTTAATTAATCAAAATGTTAGAGGTGCTGTCACCCACCTCTGTGAGGGATAGTGGTGAGCACCTAACAGGGTTACTGGCAAATAGATGTAAATTGTTTTTTTTTTTTTTTTTTTTTTTTTTTTTTTTTTTTTTTTTTTTTTTTTTTTTTAGTTAACTTTGATTATATTTTGTGAGGTGATTTTAATGTGAATTATATGGTGGAAAGTACTCGCAAAAAATTGCTAAATTTTCTTTTCTTAACGTACAGTACCTATGATCAATGTGGTAGATTTTCCAAATATAATAACATTCTTGACAGCAACAGCCATTGGTAATATATTTAAGAATAACTAAATATTATCATTCATTTAGTATAGGAGCTATTTTAATAGTCAGTCTGACCATGGTGCACAGGTTTTGAGCATAAATTATAGTTTAAGTAATGTAAATAAGTCTATAGCAAAAGTTAGATATAAACAAATATATGACAGCTCTCTTAAACTACTATAATTTTCTTTAGTCAGAATCTTGGGAGCCTTTAATGTTTGAATCTGATTCTAACACACTTTATAACAATTTTCAAAAGATTGTATTATTTCATTTCAATGCTTGTTGCCCCATAAAATACTGTAGTACTCCCAAAAAATCTATAAAAATCAAAATGTATGGCAGGGCCGTAGCCAGGATTTTGTGAAGAGGGGGTCCAGTTTTGTGAAAAGGGAGGGGGGTGTCCAGTTTAGGGAAGGAGGGCATCCAGTTTTTCATGAAAAAGGGGTGGGTGGGTTAAGTTTTGTTTACGTATTTTTCATTGAGTTAAATAAAACTGTCACACTAACATCTTAGGAAACACTTCACTTTTATAAGTCCATTATTTACACACATAAATTAAAGTAGTGATTTTGTTAGAGAAAAGACAGCTAAACATTTTATATTTTGGATTTGTGTGGGAAGAGGGGGGAAGGATGCATTGTTGGATGAGGATTACAATAATACTTTCAAATTAATCCCTGTGTAACCTTATGTATTGCTTATAATTTTCTTATTCTGATTTCACTGGTTCTTTCCGTTTTAAAACCATGAAGGGCAAGGGGGGGGGGGGGATCCGTACACCCCCCTCCCTGGCTACATCCCTGTGCATGGTTAACAAAGGGTATAGCTAAATCTTGTCAAGTTAAAAGAGACATATATCAAATCTAGGAATACGGGTCTCCTTGAAGATAAAATTTATTATAAAAAATATAGTAGAAATTTAAAAAATGTAACATTAAAATCAAAACGTAAAAAACGTTATTAACAACTCTTCAAATAAAATCAAGACTTTGTGGAATATAGTAAGATCTTAAACATCTACTTTTTCATATACAAATGAACATGTCTTACCTAATTTGTGTGTGTGTATGTGTGCATGCGTGTATGCATGTATGTATGTATGTATGTATGTATGTATGTATGTATATATGCCTGTGTATATATATATAATTTATTTATTTATTTTCGTCCATCTGAACATGCAGACATTTGCACAAATGGTATAGGACGCGTCAAGAAATATAATTTAACATACAAACAGTAAAAGTTACATATACCAAAAATCCAGACATGGGAAAAAAATAATAAAACTGGTATTACAGGTACATGTACAGACTCTAAAGATAAAATTTTAAATTTGACAGTTGATACAAGTTTAACACAAAATGGTTGCAGAAACATTAATACAAGTACAAGTAGTCAAACCTCTCTGAAACGACCCCTCACGGTTCCCAGGAATAGGGTCGGAATAGAGGGGGGGTCGTAATAGATGTTTTCCGAAATTTTCAGTTGATTTCAACCCCCCCCCCCCCCCCCAACCCCTTTTCCCAAACCGCTACTCGCTAAGAAACCAGCCATACAATGGCAGGATGCTGTCACTCACAATGCTAGACGGCTGTGCTTTAAACCTTCATGACAAGTCCGTCGCCCTACAGGCCACCTCTAAAGAAAATATGTCAATAGACAGTTTATTTTTACTGGTTAGATTACATGTACGATTTCTTGCTTGCCGTAGTTAAATACACTAGAACCCCGATGTCACGAACCCCGGATTTAACGAAGCAGTGATTTTACGAATACATTCTCGAGAACCGTCAAAAAATTGGACATTTTGACCAAAATGTGAAAATCAGAAGAAAAAAAATTTAAAACAAAACAAAATGAAAGATTATTAAAATCTGTTAACTTTAACACACAGCGTATTTTTTGTGTCGGCTTTAATATTTCCAATAATGTTCATGTGAGAATAACAAAAAAATAATGGGACATTTCCTTTAAAAATACGGCAGCAGTAGCTTGTGCAACGTAAGTGGGAGCGCGGGAATATCGTCTAGACAGGCTGGCGGCAGCACAGGCGGCGGATGCATGACGTCATACGGCTTACCTCTCCTTCCCTTGTCTAGACTTCAAGGTTCATCCCTCCCAGGCATACAAACCATCGTGTCTCTCTCCCCCTCCTACTTCAACGTCCTTTGGCATGTGAAACTGTCAACATCCTTCCTCACCTTCACCAAACTGTGTGCGACTAAAGCCAGGTTTGTATAGTCCAGTTCTGGTAAAATGAAAAATTTTTAAGGGCCCCCGCGACAGCCATTTACCGTTAATTGTTTTGATACAAATTGTTTGTTAGTTACACAACATTATTTCTGAAGGAAAATCACTGAAACTTCAAAATTTATTTAATGGAAAAATTTAGCAGGGCCGTAAAAGTATTCATTTTTGCCGCAAATGAACTATACTCGCCCTTCCTGCCGGACAACATTCTCGGCGCGTGACGCATGGCAACTACAGTCGTGTGCCGCGCACAGCCACGAAAAACCTACGCAATTTCCAAACTATACTATATATCCGACTGGAGTCTGTTTACGAAAAGCATTTAAGAATTTGTTAATGGTTCTTTTGAGATAAAATGGCTAAAAGACATGTTTTCGAAGTTTTAGGTGTAAAAAACCCGTTACAAATTTCTTGAAAGTATCATAGGGAAATGCATTACACCTTTATCTTTATTTTTCCGCCATATAATGTTATGGTCACCGCTCAAATTTCACTGTTATCTGACGGGAACGAGATGACTGCGCGCCAGTTCAGAAGCCTTGCACTTAGAGGTTTTACCGCGCTAGAACTACCATTGAGCGTCGCTCTTATCATCCCGCTTCACTAACACACACACTGACCAGACGGCGCCCTAAAGCTGATTAGAGGAAGCATGTAGAAATGCAAGGCAGGAAATTTTTCCAGCTTATCAACCAGGACCCGGGCAAGTCTTGACTATTAAGCTTTTCACATTAAAATATAAGAGACTTGTATTGTGTAATTTCGGTGTTATTTAGCGGTTTTTCTTAAAAATCGTTTTTTTCGCATTTTCCATATAAATTCGCGGAAAATTTCGCGATTTCGCGATTCACCATATAATCGTGGCCCTAGTTATTGCTCGCGCGAGAGGAGAACGTGGAATGTTAGAAGAAAGATAAATGCAGGGTAGACAGACGGCAGCCAGTGTGTTTCCTGCGCGGGGAATAAGTGGCGTAGCCTTTTTTTTTATGCTGGGTGAAGCGACCTTTTTCTATCAACCCACGGGAAAAATTAATTGCTTGAGCTGTCAAAATAAACATCGCTGCGGCAGTTAAAACAAGTCGAGGCGGGCGTGCATCCAGTCGGTCGCTGTGTATTGTCAACCGATAGTAATCAAAATCAAGAGAAATCCAGCAGGTAGCTTTGCCTTAACTGCGTACCACACTAGACACTCGCAATAAGCTAAACGTAAACACGTTGCCACAAAAACCTTTATCTGCACCCTGCCGACAAAGGGACGTGGAATGGGGGTTGTTAAGCGCTGACAGCGGTCGACAGGAAGCACTCGGCAAGAGAAACGCAGCAACACGTTACTCACCACAAGAAACTTATTTTCTGTCTGTTTATCTTCGGATTTTCGGCAATTTTTTCACGGTTCCTCGAAATCGGGTTGTAATAGAGAGGTGGTCGCAATAAATGGGGTCGCAACAAAAAGGTTTTACTGTATAGGCTTTCGCTTTATACAATAATACAATTGTGTACAGTTACAATTCAAACAGTAGTAGTACAGTTACAATTACCTATATATTTTATAATACAATGAAAACATATCTTAACATAACTACATGCATAAAGTTAAAGTAGTAATACAGTAGAGACAAATATTGTACAATATATGTATTTTAATTACTACTTTATCTCGTAAACATTAAAAATGGTTTTTATAAATAATCAAAAATAAAAGTAGGTATAAAGTGGAAGTTAAGGTTGTTCTATTTAGATAGTCTGCTGTGGAGTAGTAGCATTCTTGAAGTAGCAAGTTAAAAACCCTTTTTTTAAATTGTTGAAAATTTTTTAATTTTTTAATATTCTGCGGTAGATTATTGAATAATTTTGCTCCTTTAAAATGCACTAATAAATACCCATGGTTAGGGGAGGGCCATGCCCCCCTCACCCTAGCTTTCAGGAAAAGAAAAAAATTAGGTGTTTTTGAGGATTTTTGGCAAATGTTTAGTAATTTTTGGCACTTTTTGAAGGTCTGCATCCCTAACCCCCCCCCCCCCCCCCCCCCCAATTCTATCCTATGGGCGCCCTTGAATAGATGTGATGGCACAGTTCACCATTTCCACGTGTACGTTTTGTTTATGCCTTGTATTGTGTGTGTGAATCTGTGAATTAGTTTTGAATGAATTGTGCATATTTTTATAATTGACTTATTCTACATCCAATGAGACTTGTACTGCAAATAGATTTATGGAAAGTAATAAAAATAAATAAATAAATATTGCTTTGTGTAACTGTTGCAGTACTTTGATGCAAAAGTTATATTATGACTTTAGACCGAACTTATTGATTAATGTAAAGGCTAGTGCTTAATGCATTGCAATTTCGTAGTGGTTTTGTACTAACTTACTATTGCTCTTATTGCATTGTAAGCCTAATACTTACCGCAGGCTATTTTAGTGCTGATTGCAATATATATTTCTGTACAGTTTGATGGCTTAACGTATTGAACCATTGTAATGATGGTATTGTAGGCTCAAAGCCGATTGTGAAGTAGTATTGTAGTGCTTAATGTTTTATAGTTTTTAATATTGTATTGCATACACTCAGTTAATTAGTGCTAGTTAATATGTGCTACTGTAGGTCTAGAACTTACTAAAATAGAATAGCTAGGTTACAACATTGTGTTGTACTATTATATCAATGTATAACAATGTATAGCAATGCTGCATTCAATTAATTATGTCAGTACTGTAAGTCAGGAAACTGATACACTAAAATGCTCCACAAAAACATTAGTTTACATTCCAACCAAAAAAATTGTGAAAACTGACAAAAATTTGCATAATATTGTTGAAACCAATATCTTAATATAAAATTCACAACATGTTTACAAGCTGGGTATGAAACTTATAAATAAAATTGTGACTATATAAAAAAACAAACAAAAAAATTAAACTAAATACAATGCTTATCCAAGAGCAAGGTATGTTCCAGTAAATACAGTACCTGCAGTTAGACGAGCCTTTTAACCAACCTGCAAAAATGTTAATGTCCCAAGAATAATGTAAGTTTTGTGTTAATACTCCTGCTTTTATATTTTTGTACTTCTTCAGATATGGTTTTTCCGTGATGAAACAAACGAATCCTGAAATACTCCACTAATACACTCTTCAACAACAAAATTCTATGATTTTTTAGTGGTACTTGTTCTGTGATGTGATCCTGCAACATACTGAAAATGTCTGCTGACACTTCTCCCACAGCACAAGTAACGAGGATGTTCATTACCTGTTTGTGATTAAGTTTCCCCATAGCTTGGACAATTCTGAATGTTTGTTCTGCAATTTTACAAAGTTTAACAATATTGGATGAAGGTGAAGTTAAACCTCCCATATTCTTTGTCTTGATAAACTTGTTATCATCATCAACAGTGTTATTAATTGCTGCCAAACAACTTTCACATTTAATAACATTTACCAGTTTCCTTTGTACAAATCCAGAAATGTACTCAACAATGCTTGAAATATAAGGGTTAAGTGCATTAACCGGAACCAAAGAACTATATGAATGATCACTACTGACATTAATGAAATCATTAACAGAGTCAAGAACACTGTCTCCTGCAGTTCTAGCCACCTCATGATTTATGTCATGAGAAGTGTGAAGTATGTGAAGTATGAAGTTGTAGTTCCTGCTGCTAGAAACAGTAAGCACAGATGTTTCGTCTTGTGGAAAACAGTTGGATGAATTTGGTGCAGTGACTTGATGATGTATTAACAAATCTTTGTATGCTGACTCAAACTGTTGTGCTTTAGGGTTGTTGTTGAAACCATCCTTACTCCTAATACTACTGAAAAATGTTTCAAGGTGGTCTTGACTTAGTTTGTAGGTTAGAAGGAATTTCATTCCTGTATCTCTCAACTCGGTGAGTTCAGTGTACAATTGACAAACACTTTCTATGCAAACCAAAAAACCTAAAAACCCAGTCCTCCTGTTAGTACTTAAAACTGATTGACCGTCAACAGTTTTGAGCTGCAAAATGTAATTTTTTCCCTCAGCAAGTCGAGAAAAAATGATGTCTTTATTTTGAGGTTTAATAGGAGCTTTGTAACCTTTACTCAACAAATTTATACTGTTTAGCACATCGAAAAGATTGTTAATTGTTCTAATTAGGGATGGGGCGAATCCTGATTTCCTCGAATCCGAATCCTAACTCAAATCCTCGACTGGAATTGCCGAATCTCGAACCCAAACCCGAATCTTTTAATAGATAATGTCCACATATCTAATGTAAGTGAGAAGTATTCTGCTTGCACTAAAAGTCCCTTGACTTTATCACATGTAGTTTGGTACATTTCTGGTATAAGTGTATATAAAGACAACAATTTTTTCTTGAGAAATTTCAGTTTTAGTACAGATTAGCGGTTAGGATTTTTTCTATAAATAAGCTAGAGGTCTGCGAGCCTAAGAATTTTACTTCGAGCCTAGCTCTAGCTTTTGTGTACAGGTACACTTTTGGGAAATTATTTTTATCTTAAACTTAGTATAATGTTTGAATAAAGTATTAAAATAAAGTGGGCTTATTAATTTTGGGTAACTATTTACAGTGTGTGTTTACATTTTGCACTGCCATAAAAAAAAAAAATTTTTCCATTGAATCTTACCTGTTTCCATTGGTTCATTAGTAACTGATATCATCCAACTAACATAACCAAGTATATGTTTGTGTAAATGTAACATATCTTTGGAAAAATTTCATCCTTGTCAATTTTTCTGGAGTCCTTACTGAGCTTCAACAAACTTAGCACCAAAAATCATGTTGTTTGAAATGTACATTCACATTGTTTCAACATTTCCACTTTTCCTCACAATAATTCTGTGAGAGATTGTCACAGAGTATTAAATTCTGTTCTTTAATCTATCATGCAGAACAATAATTTGTTCTGCACGTTCAGGAGTTAAATTAGCTCTACGATTGGAGATAGTGTTTCCAGCAGAAGAGAAGCGTCTCTCGCTGGCAACCTGCGTGGCTGGAATGCTTTAGTAAAATTGCTTAACCTCAAAATTAGTGTCATAAATATAACTGGTCATTAAAGTGTGATCAATTGAAAGTAATAAAAATAAAAGCATTTTACTTCATTCAATTTACACTTGCAAAAAAACATACACACAATAAACCTACATGGAAATTAAAGTCTTTTTCAATATCCTGAAGTCTGAAATATGTTTACTCGTGTTATTAAATGTAGAGCTGTATTGAAGAAGCCGATTTTGCCAATATTTAGTTGAATCGGCATTTCTGCCGACTTCCGATACAGTACGCTGGTTAATTTTCGGCCGATATTACTGAAAAACGAGACTGCCATAACCTAAAAATCCACGAATACCATTTTCACTTTTCGTAGTAGTACTGCATTCTTTCAGATCGCATTATTTCTTAGCAACATGTGCCAACCGTACATATCAAAGTTTAACAATTAACATCCTTTTTTTTTTTCCAACAATGTTCTTTAATTTAATATGTCATAAATAAATAATACATTTCTATCACGGTAAATATACATCTCAGTTGTTACGGTAACTATAGTGCAAATATGGTAGCTATCATGCTTCTGTAGTAATTATGGTATTCTACAAAGAATCTTTAGTTCTTTTTATGGTAATTATATTATAATAACTACTGGGTTTGTACTGTAGTTATAGTACATCATCCATATTTCTTCGTATGTTGTTGTTCATTTGTTTTTTCTTCATATTTACGTGCGCCATTATTTGAGACAGGAAGTTTCAGAAAAAAATTTAACGGACATTATATCACACATTTAATGGCGTAAATGAGGAGACCTCGGGCAATTTAAACGTTTTATACGGAAAAACCTACCATGCGGGACCTCGTAAGCGAGTTTTACTGTATTTTTTTCCCGTAAATAGTAAAAAACCGAATCCTTTGACGAATCCTATATCAGACCTGCCGAAGCTTCGAATCCCTAGGATTCGGCGGATTCGGCAGATATTGGATTCGGTCGCCCCATCCCTAGTTCTAATGAATTCAACGGTTGCTCTGCTCCCTTTAAATTCAGGAATTTTCAAACCCTCATTAAGGTAAAAAAGTGCATCAGCAACACTCTTGCTTAGTGTTTGCGCTGCCACCTTTACTTTCATTTTTTCTCTTTGCCACTCTATGTGCCTTTTTCTCAGCTTTGTTGCTGCATGTAAGCCTTGATTTTTCTGAAACTCTTCAAGTTTGACAATGTAGTATTCCCACTTTATAAAATCCCCATTTCCATCACATAAAACATTTTTGGAAGCGTGGCTGTTTCGCACAAGTTTTAACATGTGACAGGCATAGAGGAAAATGAACACATCAGAGTTTGTCACCGGATGTTTGAAGCAAGTTTCAAGATTTACATTATTTAAATTTGCACCCAAAATGTTTCCTGATGAAATGTTTGTTGCTGTGCCATCAAAATTTAATGATACAACTTCCACACCTGTGTCATGAACATGTTCTAGGGATGTTTTAATTAAATTTGCATGTTGTCCTGCTTCAAGACCATTGGTCAAAAAGTAGCCAATTGGAAGCTTCCAACTTCCATTAATTGCAACAAGCATGAAAGTAAGAGCATCTTTGGCTACAGGCAATTCATCATTATCGAGACCAGTTCCAAAATCGACATATCCCCTAAACTTACTTCCATCCCACTCTACATGCTTGCGTATACTCATTTCATCCACTAACAGAGCACAAACCACTTTCTTTCCCTGCTTTTGACTTTCTTCAACTTTAGTTTTCAACACGGACAATGAATGAGATGTGAACCCAGGTGATCCATCAACAATGCGATACCATTTTTTCAAGGTCTTTGGATGTGGTAGTGAGGTGTTGAATGTTTTCCGAACATACATGTATGCTTTTGGTGAGTAGAAGTGCAGTGTGAGTGCAAATGTCCTCAACTCAGGGGGGTACTTCACTGTTGTTTCATCCAACTGCCGTTTCAGAAACTCACTGCTGTCTCCAGGAAGTTATATCTGTTACAAAAACAGACACATTCACATGAATTTTCGAAATTAATTCAGCTTTGCATAAAGATTAAATTTACTAAAACATAGATCAGCAGGACACCAAGAGATGTCCTTGGGGAGGGCAGAACTGGAGCTTTAGTACCAACATAATGAAGCAAAACTAGGTACAATTTACAATGCTAAAATTAATGTGTAGTTCTACTTGTACATGCCCTTTGATACTCTTCTCATCTAAACAGACGACTTGGGCTCTTTGGATTATTTAATCACGCATACTACTTATAGATACTATACACAAAAACTGTAACCTAACAATTATGTTTAGATCTTGTATATTACTAGGGCTAGAAATATGCCATGCTTACTTGAAGTTTTACAATCAATTTCAATAATTTTAAAACTAAGTATGTATGATAATCATGTACGTATGTGAGCAAATAATAATACGAAGCCTACATGAAATAACTGCCGCAAAGGTGTACAAGTAGAAAGTAACCAGGAAGAAGTATATTTATTATTTAATAATTCACTTTTTACTATGCAATGAAAAGTTCTTACAACAAATCAAAATTAAAGAGTTTTTTTTCTCTAGAAAGCAATACCATAGTGAGGACAGAGAGAATGGAACATTCTGCAGAAGTTAGTGAATGTGAGGGGGACATGGAGAATTGGTACTGTTAGGATAGAGAAGAGACCACTCGCCACTGGGTGGTAACCCAATTGTGAGTGTAACTTATTATTATTGATTGCTAACTTCAGTTTTCTTGGCAAGTGTGATATATAAAATAGGCACCCTTATTGTAATGTATTAGAGGTATTGTTTAGTACGTATGAAGTAAGAATAGTAAAAGATTGGCGGCTGACTCACTGATTAAGGCCTTCTTCCTCAATTCACCAAGAATACTATTCAATGTTTTAACCTTCTTCACAAGTCGTTTTTTGCTCATCCTCAGTGCATTACACTTATTTCTGTGGTTCTTTCGTCCATTTTTCACAATAGCAAGAAACTTTTTGGCCTTCCTCGGAGACTGAATATCCTGTTCATTAAAGTCACCAATGTAATGGTATCTTGGATAAACAGAACTGGTGCCACCTGTTGAGAGCACAACAACTAATGAAAAAATATTCAACACACAATTTGAACACAAAACTCACATCTGGATCAAATAACACAAAACAGACACTACACAGAAGTGACATAAAATATATTTTTTATATGATAGTTGACACTATCTGTTAAAACATTACAGGGGTTAAATGGACTAATTTTCATTCATTGTAGCAAGGACAGTGAGAAAATAGAATTTATTATATAATGATAATCATGAATTTTGCACACAAGTTTAGAATGCCATTAGTGGCCATAATAAAGGATAATGTACTGTGAAGGAGGATAGAGTGGGAGAAGAGGGGATGGCAACCAGGCAGTCCACAACCCAATTGCGTGCCACAGATAGATAGTTTTTAATCCATAATTCTACAAAACATATCAAGTCACACACTATGAAATCAGTATAGGCTAACATGTGTAGCATTTAAACACTACTATCATAAGCCTACTCATAAAGAAAGTCATAAATAAAATTTCAATAGTGCACCAGTTTTGTTAAATAATTTCACTGTATCAATTGTGGTTGTAATACTAATTGATAAGCATACTATAGTATTTCATAATGAAAGTTAAAAATGCCCTCAGAAATTTACAACTGCAACTTCCAAGACTCACTCAAACTAAGGTGGTAGTAGTAGTAGTAGTAGTAGTAGTAGGTATCCTACATCAGCACCAACTGACATTTGTGTCACATGTCAATAAGGAAGTTAAAAAAAAAATATATATATATATATGTTAAAATTAATTTGTGGTAGTTATAGTAATGTTAGTTTGGTGGATGTATTGGAATTTGAGAGAAAATACTTTACAAAACATGGCTTTCATTTAATAAGGCTGGAAAAAAATTATTAATCGAAAATATCAGCAAAGTAGTTAAACAGTTACTTAAGAAGAAAGATGCCCTTTATTTTAATGATAATTTAATTAATGTTCCAAGAAACTTGTACTTGTTTTTAAATTGTAACACATTTGTTCCTTGAGTCCACCAGACTTTTAAAACATATAATGCATTATAATACTGTTACGATTTACTGCGGGTTTTAAAGGATAGCCCAATTAAAGATTTTTATCACACACAGTTTTATTTATTGCCACTATTTACATTACTAGCTAATAATCTAAAAGTGCCAATTAATCAATTGTACTAAAAAAAAATGTTTCTTCCTTCAGTCACTCGTTTCTCACAATCCACACGCCTCGCTGGGCCGCACCTCTGACGCAACTCTCGCCGCAGCACCCCTCGTGGTCCGCCGTCGCCGCACTCCACCGCCGCCGTCGCACTTCCCCTTTGCCGAGATCCCATTCGACGCCTTGCTCGGAACTTCACTCGGAACTCCGCCACGCCCGCGACACTATCGCCGGGAACTGAACTCTTCGCCCTGGAACCTTCGTCCAGGGACTTCGCCACTCTATCGCCCGGAAATTCAGCCGCGGGAAAACTCCCGACTTCACTCTGAACTCCACCGACTCCCTGCCCTGATGTCCTCTGGCATATATATATAGGCCCCGGTGCAATTCCAGAACTCACGAGAGCGGCCGGGGCCAATCGCGTCATTCCGTGCCATCCCGACTGCAGAAATCTCTCGAAAACACGTGTCGGCGGCTCGCGTAACTCCGCAGCTGGCAGGTTTCGGATGTCAAACTAACAGTGCCACGCGGGGGGAACGGAGGGCTGGAGGGAGATAAAGCGGCGACCCAGGTGCGCACAGCACATTTCATGTTACGGCGTGCACCTGCGCGTGACGCGGCCTTGCTAACATTCGTAACAATACTTTAACTGTGTCTTAAGGCTTTCAAAAGAATAAATCTACTGATAATGCAATATTTAAACTAACCATGGAAATTTTAGCTCTAAATAATCGTTAACATGTTATTAGCATTTTTATGACCTACCTAATGCTTTTGATTGTGTAAATCATGAAATCCTTATTGAAGAACTGGAATACTATGGAATAAGAAATAATTTCAAAAATTTACTTTAATCTTACCTTAATTCTAGAATACAAAGGGTAATTACAAAAGATAACATGACAGGAACAAATTCAACTTCTAATACTGATATCAATTACCATGGAGTTCTCAAAGGAGCTGTTCGTGTCTGTTTATTTATATAATTATTACTCTTTTGTGTACATTTGTACTAATTTATGCTATAAATTTTAGGTATACTCTTATTTTGTTTTGTATGTTGTATCTTTTACTTATGTCTTACCTATTTGATGTCTTTGGTGTGATATAAACAAAGCCTACTAAATATTGTGACATTTAATTAAATGAAAAGTGAGAGTGGGTTATGATTATTGTGAACAATATACATACTTTCTTGAAGAGAATATTATCTATATTTGTAAAAATATTTAAAAAAAACCTGAAATAAGGGCTTTAAATGTTGTTTATTTTACATCCAATGAGACTTGTACTCCAAATTATTTAGGAATATAAAAATAAATAAAAAAATATTGCTTTGTGTAGGCCTAGAACTTACTAAAATAGAATATCTAGGTTACAACATTGTGTTGCACTATTATATCAATGTATATCAATGCTGCATTCAATTAACTATCCGGAGATCACTAGCCTAAATGAATTACGCACCAAGTGGATGCAATACTTTATTTCACATTTTGGTGAAATATGATTATAACTTTGTTAAGTGATGTATTTCTTTACCTTCTGCCTCTGTTGACACATACCTTTCGGACGAGTATGTCGCCTTTGTCGTATCTCGCACATCACCTTGTTTACTTCTCTTTCCATTAGTGTCGTGACATTCCTCTACACACACCCGTTTGACTGGTTTCCTCGGGTTTTGAGTGGTAAGCAAATGCGGAGGGAATTCGAAAATTGTGGGAACTGCTGTGTTCTTTAGCCATGTACCACCAAACTTCTCTCTATCAAAGCACTCCTCTTCTAAATGTTTGGAACATATTTTTGTCGCCAAAGTTGCTTTGAAATTATGTCGTCTTACTTTGATTTCCCTCAACCTTCTACGGCTTTCGTCCTTCGGAAAACTGAAAACGATTAAAATTGAGAGATAAAACGTCAATTATAGCTCTCAAGTACCAAACACCAGCTTACTTTTAATGCTAATATTCATGTAAATAAGCATATTTACCTGTGAAAACTTAGCGGGCTTCCTTTATGATGTTTTGACTTGCATCCAAACGCACAGCAGTACAGAACTATTTTCAAAAATTAGCACATAACACATATTTTCGCCCCGATGCGATATGTCAACAAAAGCAATCGTCCTTAACTCAACTGTTTTCCAAGCCAACCATGTTGAACACACATTTGTGACGTCATGCTCTCTCTACCAATATTACCTCTATGCTACGTTCACGATCTCTATACAGGCATCAACGTAACCAAACATTTATGATGTTGATGCCAGAAGAGCCTGGCTGGATTTTCATTCTTATACAGCGACATAACAGATAATTTTATAAAGATTGAAATTGTGTTTGAAACGGAATTAACACATAGCAATTTTTTTTTCTGTTAAATAATTAAACTGTAATACTCTAACTTACAATGCAATGGATTTCAACTTCGTATCATTCGGTAAATAAAGTTTTTGGACGTAGTCTTAAAATGGGAGGGGAAAGAAAAGTTTATCTAATGAAAAAATGAGATTCATGGTAAAATTTTTTAAAATATTATTTTAAAATGTGCTGCCTTTGTAATGTTTAGCTGCAAAGTGCAAACGTGAATAACCTGTTAACTAATCAGCGTAGTTACCGTTTGATCCCTATGGATGCTGTATTTTTAGGGCTGCGTGCAATGTTTACAAACATGTTTTCGCATTATTAATTTTTTGAATTCCCTTAACGTTTGTGTGAAAGGTTGGTGTTACTAGGCTCGTCACATATAATTACTTGTTTTGTTACAAGTTGTGATTGTGATTTTGTGTATGGTAGAAATCGGCAGAAGTGCCAAAAGTTGTAGAATCTGCCTTGACTCGAGCAAATGAATTCTCTGCTGAAGGCTTTCATTCCAGTGATGGAAAGATTTTGTTTTGTAAGTTCTGTAACGCATGTGTGAGTTGGGAAAGAAGAGACACTATAGTAAAACATATAAAAAGTGAAAAGCATATCAATTATAAAAGAATTTCAAGTGCAAAAAAGGCCATCCTTCAGCAAACGATTGGTAGCAGTTTCCAGGTTGTTAACAAAAGAAAAGATGCAGCAAATAATTTTGCACTCAAGACTACAACAGCATTTATGAAGGCAAATATTCCTCTTGAGAAACTACAGGAACCTAGCATTAGAGACTGGATTCATGAATTTGTTGAAGGTTAGTTGTAAATATGTTTTTTGTCGAAAATTCTTTTACAGCCTCTACAGATCAGGCCGTATGTATTTACTAATTATTGCAAATTGGGTTTGACATTTACAAATTGTTACAAGCCAACAAATACTAGCATCATTTTTTATCTCTTTCAGTAATATTAGTATTAAAATAGCTACATTTATTGGGGATTATTTTTCAGGGGCTGGAGATTTGCCAACTGTCAGAACATTGAGAGAAAAGTACGTACCAATAGCAGCTGAGGAAGATTTGACACCATTAAAGCTGAAATTGCTGGAAAATATCTAGCAGTTTTGGCTGATGAGACCACAGACCAGAGAGGGAAGTTCGTCTTTGTTGTACTTTTCTGCCTCATGGAACCAAATGTGTCTCAGAAAGTTTTTCTTGCTGGTGTTCATTTCCTAGAAGCTGCCAATTCTACCCATTGTTCCAGAGCTGAGCTAGATTCTTTGAAAAAGTATGATTTTAGCTACGATTCAGTAGTTGCTTTCATCAGTGATGGTGCTCATTACTTGTCCAAGTTTAGTGACTGTCTCAAAGTCATTCTGGGTGACAAAGTATTGCATGTGCAGTACTGGGCTCATAAGCTCTGCATTGTAGGCAATATCTGGCTGAAAGTTTGTACTGAGCTCAACAATGCAGTTTTTAAGTGCAAGACAGCGTTTCAGAATACTAGGAAATGCAAACATCTTTACTAGGGATGGGGCGAATCCTGATTTCCTCGAATCCGAATCCTAACTCGAATCCTCGACTGGAATTGCCGAATCTCGAACCCAAACCCGAATCTTTTAATACATGATGTCCACATATCTAATGTAAGTGAGATGTATTCTGCTTGCACTAAAAGTCCCTTAACTTTATCACATGTAGATTGGTACATTTCTGGTATAAGTGTATATAAAGACAACAATTTTTTCTTGAGAAATTTCAGTTTTAGTACAGATTAGCGGTTAGGATTTTTTCTATAAATAAGCTAGAGGTCTGCGAGCCTAAGAATTTTACTTCGAGCCGAGCTCGAACTTTTGTGGTACAGTTACACTTTTGAGAAATTATTTTTATCTTAAACTTAATATCATGTTTGAATAAAGTATTAAAATGAAGTGGGCTTATTAATTTTGGGTAACTATTTACAGAGTGTGTTTACATTTTGCACTGCTAGAAAAAAAATAACATTTTTTTTCATTGAATCTTACCTGTTTCCATTGGTTCATTAGTAACTGATATCATCCAACTAACATAACCAAGTATATGTTTGTGTAAATGTAACATATCTTTGGAAAAATTTCACCCTTGTCAATTTTTCTGGAGTCCTTACTGAGCTTCAACAAACTTAGCACCAAAAATCATGTTGTTTGAAAAGTACATTCACATTGTTTCAACATTTCAACTTTTCAGCACAATAATTCTGAGAGAGATTGTCACAGAGTATTAAATTCTGTTCTTTAATCTATCATTCAGAACAATAATTTGTTCTGCACGTTCAGGAGTTAAATTAGCTCTACGATTGGAGATAGTGTTTCCAGCAAAAGAGAAGCGTCTCTCGCTGGCAACCTGCTTGGCTGGAATGCTTTAGTAAAATTGCTTAACCTCAAAATTAGTGTCATAAATATCTGTAACTGGTCATTAAAGTTTAATCAATTGAAAGTAATAAAAATAAAAACATTTTACTTCAATTTACACTTGCAAAAAAAACATACACACAATAAACCTACATGGAAATTAAAGTCTTTTTCAATATCCTGAAGTCTGAAGTATGTTTACTCAAGTCATAAAATGTAGAGCTGTATTGAAGAAGCCGATTTTGCCAATATTTAGTTGAATCGGCATTTCTGCCGACTTCCGATACAGTACGCTCGTTAATTTTCGGCCGATATTACTGAAAAGAGACTGCCATAACCTAAAAATCCACGAATACCATTTTCACTTTTCGTAGTAGTACTGCATTCTTTCGGATCGCCTTATTTCTTAGCAACATGTGCCAACCGTACATATCAAAATTTAACATCCTTTTTTTTTTAACAATGTTCTTTAATTTAATATGTCATAAATAAATAATACATTACTATCACGGTAAATATACATCTCAGTTGTTACGGTAACTATAGTGCAAATATGGTAGCTAACATGCTTCTGTAGTAATTATGGTATTCTACAAAGATTCTTTAGTTCTTTTTATGGTAATTATCTTAAAATAACTATTGGGTTTGTACTGTAGTTATGGTACATCATCCATATTTCTTCGTATGTTGTTGTTCATTTGTCTTTTCTTCATATTTACGTGTGCCATTATTTGAGACAAGAAGTTTCAGAAAAATTTTTAACGGACATTATATCACACATTTAATGGCGTAAATGACGAGCCCTCGGGCAATTTAAACGCTTTATACGGAAAAACCTACCATGCGGGACCTCGTAAGCGAGTTTTACTGTATTTTTTTCCCCGTAAATAGTAAAAACCGAATCCTTTGACGAATCCTATATCAGACCCGCCGAACCTTCGAATCCCTAGGATTCGGCGGATTCGGTCGCCCCATCCCTAATTTATTTTTATTTATTTTATTTATTCATTTCATTCCGTAGACCCCTTACAAACTGCTGGAGTTCTGGGATATGGAACATGTCAGTTTTATATACATTAAAAAATAACATATCTAAGATCAGCGCTTACACATAAACCCACAGCAATACATAAATACAGTAATCTATGTACAAAAGAATAACAAAAGTATGTATAGTATTTGATTACATATTTAGACACCATTTCACATATACATTTAGCTTACACACAGTTTCTGACAGAGAAATATTCAGGCACTGACAAGAAAATTTGTCAGTTTCCTGTTCCAGTCCTCACTCTCTAGAACAGCTGGTTCAAGTCAGTGTTGTATGTTTCTGAGTATCTGACTGACATAGTTGAGTTTTTCGGTTCAAACGAAATGCAAAATTCACCAAATGCGGGAGTAGTGTTTTTCAATGCTATTCCAGTCAGATAATCAGAAAGTACACATCCAAGCCGTGCTTGTTCGAGAACATGCTGCACAGTTGATGGAACTTATAGACTGTCTGGAAGGGTCTTCATATCCAACCAGCCATATTTTTTGTGGTAAACTTTCGAAACTGAAAGATGGTTTTTCAGTAGCAGCAAATGAGATTTTTGAATCTGAAACTGCTACTTTACTAGAAGATTTAGGAAGCAAAGTTCTACAGGCCGAAGTAAAGCAGACACTCAAGCGTACTGCATCACTTTCCATGGATAAGCTACAAGAGCAAATGTCAAGAGATCCTTGCAGGAAGACATTTGAAGTGGTGGGAAAGCTGTTTAACCCTTATAGTGTTGTCCTCAATGACGTGAACAGCAGCTTGGTCACATCATTTCAAACCCTTCCTGGCATGAAACTTACTGTCTTGACACCATCCGACATTGCTTGTGGTTACACACAATTTAAGGAAATCGTTAAAGTAGAGGCAGAAAAGAAACAGCCTGATGTTGTAGAAGTGCTTCTTTCCATGAAGCATGACTTTCCTGCTTTTGTTTGTACTGCACTGAGAGCTGTTTGGCTGCCATGTTCGAACGTTGACAGCGAGAGGTGTTTTTCTTCCTATGGTACAGTTGTGACAGATAGGCGGCACAACTTACTGGAGGAAAACACAGAGATAATGACTATGTTTTCTTTTGACCAGTCTTAGTAACATTTCTAAACTTTTTGCTGGCAAAAAAACAGTTTCAACAAAAAAATTTTTATTTAAGCTCATCATTGATTAAGATTCATATCAGTTTGATGTGTACATGCATGTTGTGTTGTGTCAGTTTGTTAAGGGTGTAAGATAATATTACAGTGTTTAAGTGACTTATTTTATTAGTGGCCAAATAATGTGTACAGAATTCAAACACTGCTTAAATATGTATCTGTGCTGAAAGATAAGTGTTTTATTGTAAATAGTCGGCTTTTAGTGACGTGAGAGCATAATATTTTTTCACCGCTTTTCATGTTGTTTTTTTTAACACTTTTTAGTTTTTGTTTTACCACTTTTGAGTAATTTTATTTACCGAAAAGTTCATGTCCCTAATAATAATATTTCACTGAATGCTATGTACTATATGAGAAAAACTTTATCAGTATTTATTTAGGGTAATCAACCGAGATGCACAGTGCCTGTACAATGAAGGACTCATGGATGTCTACAAAACTGTTTGGAATAGAATGGCGTGTGTACGTCATCATCCGGCAAGTCAGTGAAAGATCTGCGCAGATTCCTTAGTAAACAGGATGCACTGTCTGGTGGAAGGTCCCTAGTTGGCTGTCATTTTCGTTGGAGTGCATCTTAAATGTTAGTGCTGCATCGTACTCTCCTTTTTTTAAACGCAGGAGAAAGATATGCTGCCTCTATTTTAAAACTGTTGTCATTCTTCGATAACCATTATGAATGCATGCAATAATTATCCAGTGTGTACGCAGTGCAGCACTTGGATACAAGTGTATATATGTACAAGCTATTCAAGAAATACCAATCCCGCCTATTTGTAAGTTGTGGCACGGAAATGTTTGTATTAACGAGTTTGGCGTCTATTAACTAAATTAAAGGTAACAAAATGTAATGTCTGTTATAATAAATGTCCATTAAACAAGTGTCCGGTCATTTGAGGACTTACTCTTTTATGTTGAACCAATATGATAACTTAAATTATTAGTTACTCGGACCTGAAAAATCAAAGCTAAGGAATCTGAGACACATTTACAGTATTTTTACTTAAATGTGTTTTGAAATAGTCATGATGACTCAAAGTGACCATTCAATTAAAAATTTTATTGCTCTTCAAAAGAATCAGTTCCCAGATTGTTACCTGCAATAGCCGTACTGCCAGCATGATTACGTGTGTGCAGGTTCCTGGAGCGACAGGACTTTCTGCAGAGGACGGACGTGCGGCAGTTTGAGATAGAGCGCGCTCTGCGTACCACGCGCCGCAGCAACCGGTGAAACTCGACCGCCAGTAGCTGCTGGCTGTCCCCGTGTTGACTCGAAGCCCTTGACATCCCAATCTGGTTCCCAACGCACTGCCTCCTGGGTAGCGTGTTAATGCAAGCATAGTTACAGTTACGTGAAGACTGTGTGTGCAGGCTCGGACTGTGTCCCAACAGTACCACCGTGCTCACGCTAGCACACAGAATACATGCATCTCGCAACGAGCATACACCTCATTGTTGTGTGCATTGTACAATTTTTAGTTGCACAAATGGCTGCCGTTTCTCTGAAGAAAATTAGCAACTTGCTATTTCATCCATGAAAAATATCACTTTTTCTGGTTGTATAAAAAAATAATATTGTCCGTAGTACAATAAGCATTATTCCAGGCAGACTTGTGCATCATCAAGAAATGTAATAGAACTTTGAAACTTCATTCATTATCTGATAATTAGTTGTGTTCACCATTATTAGATTTGCGATGTTTATGCCTGGCGTTAAGTTAAATATTATGTCTTGTGTGCTCAAGGCTGCAAATGTGTGTGCGTTTCACGGCAGGTGGCTCAGACTGCAATCTAACACATGTTAGGTTTGTCACACATGAACTCATGTTCGTAATGTTTCAACCTCATTGTCTTTGTGATATCAGCAGCACTGTGTATTGTGATAATTGATGTATTAAAGATGTGTGGAAACTGGCTTGTACGTGACCTCATCAGCCCTGTGAAAGAAATGTACACCTATAGTGACATGCTTAAGGCGATTGGTGCATGGAAAATATTACGACAAAACTAATTTAACTGTACATATTTATTTTTGATGCTTCTTTTTAAGACATAATATACCTAGGATATTTTTAATAAACTTTTTTTTACTGAGTTATGTCATTTTAAATGCATTTATTTTTATTCCAAGCCAGAATTATTTAGAAAACACATAATTATGTTAAACTTAAGTATAGTTCAAGAAACGAGTGTACGAATAGGTTTCTGCACATATAAAAGTAAGAAGAAAAAATTTTCTTCATCAAAATTACAGTTTAATATTGACAATTTCCATTGATCACTGCTGGACTACTTCAGGAGCGATTTAAAGAATAAATTTAAATTAAAATGAAAACATAATTGGCAGAACACTATTGAGTTATGTATATATTTTCATATCCTTTTGTTTTTGATACGATCCGACTCAAAACATGCCCTCTGGAGTGACAGTTCTAGTGCTGCGTGTAAAACTCTCGCCGCCGGGAAGAATGTCCCCGCGACGTGGCGCTGAGGGCGGCGCTTGTCGCAACCAGGTAGTCCGGCGGAGCTCCGGCCGGCGGGCCGCAGCCTGCGGGTGGGGAGGGGGAAGAATGGGGTGTAGAGGGATGACGAGAGGAGACCGAAGAAACGACGGGTCTGTCAAGGTCGTGCTCATGGAGCTAATATACAGTAATACATCTGGAGAGGACAAGGGAAGACCAGCAGAGGATGCGAGGTGAAGCCGGGTATCGGCTTCCTACGCTGGAAGAAAATGAAAAAGAGCCAAACAAGCCTCGCGCGGCCGAAGAATCCTCCAAACTAAACTCGCAACAGCTCCGAAACTTTCAAAACAATCAAACTGAAAATTTTACTGGAGTATCTATAAACATTTTTCCCCACATCGCTTTAATATTTTTTTCGAAACATGAATGCTTTCATTTTTAAAAATTAAATACTTATTTACTGCCAAAATTTTTTGTGATTAC
The DNA here is from genome assembly GCF_032445375.1 of Bacillus rossius redtenbacheri. Lineage (NCBI taxonomy): Eukaryota > Metazoa > Arthropoda > Insecta > Phasmatodea > Bacillidae > Bacillus > Bacillus rossius. The sequence goes on from NC_086330.1 coordinate 86,973,109, forward strand.
GCAGAGTAAATTACAACATCGAGGAAAAAATTTTGTTTGCAATTGTAAGTGGGGGACACTAGCGTATGAAATAAGGAAGAAGCCTCAAATTTTATTTATATACCCCTTTTGACGCATTCAACCCCATACTTTTATTTTTACAGAGAGTTGAAGTGGGAATAATGTTTCAGTGGGTAACACTACCGACATGTCTTCGGAACGCACTTCTTTTTGTTATTATACATCTCAAAATTTATAATTTCATACACAATTTTTATAAAAACGAATTCTTACTTACCTCATTTAATCTATTACAAACCTCTTGTAATATACGTGTATTAGTAGAAGAACCAACGTAACATGCAAACCTTAGGTAAACACTGGTAGAGAATTGTTTGGAATAACTGTAATGCTATGCATATACTGACAATGTAAGAAACTTCCAATTTTATTAATTGTTTGCATAAGAATTAATAATTTTAAAAAAATCATAGAATAGGCCTTTATAGACTGAAAACCTTTCACGTAGTTTCAAGTCGCGTACATAAAAGTTTTTTAATATATATAATTACCAAATATTGTTGAATATATTTAACATTTTTATACATGTTACAACACACATATAATAACAAACCTATATAGTATATAAAAAGACAAACGCCAAATTTTAGCATTTTGTATTTCTTTTCTCTGTGTGAATAAAATAACAGTTCTTAACGTAGTTGCTAATACTGTACTATATTTCTAAAAAAAAAATTACGAAAACCCCTGACATCGTCACCATAACAATGATAAATTTGCAAAATAATTAAGGCACATTTTTTAATGCTACGAAGCACACTCTTAAGAGAAATGTTTTAAACTTATGTTGGGATGTAACAAATATCTTAAAAGCATTCTGAAACTGTTACTTTGAGGGAAACCTTAATATACCGAACACCATACCATCCTTTAATCGAGTACGATTTTCGCTTCTTAAGACCCATTTGTCTTCAAAATGCACTGTACTGTAAAAGTAACAAATCAGTCTTAAAATCAGTTAATTATTTTATCTTCCTATTTCGTATTCTAATTGAAATAAATATCAGATAAGCATGTGTTACTTGTATCACGACATCAAGGTATTATTTATCAGTAATTAATATTTCATTTTATTTTTTTGTTAACTAATGTGCATAGGGCAGTGCACTAGACATCACTACCTGTGTGTAGTGTTGTGTTACACTTTTTAACGCATTAGAGTTTACATAAAATGATAAATTCAAAATTTCGTTTAAAAGTATAAATATCAGCGATCAATTTAATTAATGTCCAGTATAACTCAGTCAGTAAAACATTCGGAAATATGTATAGGACCTGTTAACCTAAATATTTGTTAACAGTTAAACTGAACTAAGATGTGTTAGAGTGGTTTTTTCTCTGTCCGTATATTAGAGGTATGGAACATCAATAAATATAGTTTAAAAAACTAAAGAAACATGCTTTTAAAGATTATCAAACTAAAAAGTTAAAAATAATTATAAAATTTAATTATGACAATAGTATTTAATCAATACTAGTATAAATGAGAAAAAAAACTTGAGGCGCTTTGTGCCATATTTTTTGTATATTAAGCGCCCCATGCTTTTTTCTCATTTATACTAGTATTGCTTATATACTAGTGTCATAAATTAAATTTTAAAATTATTTTTAACTTTTTAGTTTGATAATCTTTAAAAGCATGTTTCTTTAGTTTTTTAAACTACATTTATTTTTAACTTTTTAGTTTGATATTCTTTAAAAGCTTTTTTTTTTTTAGTTTTTTAAACTATATTTATGTATAATTATGATAGGGAAATGAGTTACCGACACTACCTATTACCATCTGAGATAACTATTTGGAGTTGCAACGTCACAAAGAAATGGTAAAGTCTCTCCGAATCATTTACAGTTAGATGTAGTGCAGTTAGTTGCAGTGTGGCGCTCGTAGGAGAAGGATGTGTATGCACCCGCTCCCGGCTGCCACTCTATCAAATCGGTCATAATTTGTTGTTTTCTTATTGTGTAAATTTTTCGGCTTTTTCGTGGAGTAATTCATGCCCTCTAGTGGTGACATTTGCTTGGTTTGTGAGAAATATTTTTATGGCAGACAAGAAGTTATAAAATGCGCGGTTTGTGGAACTCGTCTTCATATGAAGTGTGCGACCCGACTCGGTGTAAAAAAAGGAGAGTCTTATACGTGTGAAACTTGTAATCAAGAATCTTGTAATCAAGAAACGAATATGTTCAACTTCGCTTCTCCAAAACGTGATAAAAAATCATCCGAAAAGTCCAACTCGAAGACATCTCAAGAGATTCCAACGTGGCAATTTTCCTTCATGGAGCCGTCAACTGACACCGCGTTATCTCCAAAGGATAAAACAACACATCAGTCATCAAACAGGTTAGATAACAGCATTGAGTCCCTGCTTAATGTACTGTGTGAAAAAATTGATTTCCTAACTAACCAAGTCAAAGACCTAAAAGAGGAAAATACGGTTTTGCGGGCAATGTTTGAAAGTGTGTTATCTGCAGGGCACGAGGCACACATCTGTGACCATCGTTCTTTAAATGGGTCCATTAATACGCTCAAGAAAAAAACATACAGTCAGATTGCAGGAAACGAGGAGCCACCCGGCAATAACAAAAATAGATATATAGCTAATAAAAATACCAGTAACCAGCAAGTGGCAAATGCCGTCAGTACAGCGCCTCGTGGTAGCGCTACGAAGCAGCCTTCCTCTGCAGACATAGCACAAGTTCAGCACATAGCGCCACAGTCAGCTGCTGACGCTGATGGCTTCGTTGAAGTGCGCGGCCGCGCGAGGAAGCCACCTGGAGAATCTGGGTCAGCAACTTCCAAGCATGGTGTCGCCAAGAAACAAGTACAACTCTGCGTCAGAAACAACGTGCACCTTAAAACAGTATCCAAACCTGTCAGGCCCCGCACTAAATCAATTTTTGTTTCACGTTTTGCGCCAGATGTCCAAGAGAATGACATTGTTTCATATATCAACACAGAACTTAAAGTGACGAGTTTAAAGGTAGTCAAACTAAAAACCCGTTATGATAGTTACTCTTCATTTTATATTGCAGTTGCTGAAACAGACTATGATCGTATTTTCAATACAGTTTTTTGGCCTTCTGGATGTTTAATAGCCCCTTTCTATGGACGTCTAAAAAATGAACAACTCTTCACGTCAAGTAATAACCCTGGCAAGCAAAGTGATAATGTGACTCCCTTCAGCTCTTCTCAAAGTGACAACCCTGATCCATCTGGAAGACAAAATACTCCTGAAGAATCTTCTACTGGATTAATTAGTGCGGCGGCCGGAGGCGCAGAAAAAACAGTCTAGGTAATAAATAAGTTGAAAAGTGATACCTGGCATTTGTACTATCAGAATGTTAGAGGGTTAAGAACTAAATCTACTGAATTTTATGAAAATGTCTTAGCTTCCAATTTCTCAATTATCTGTTTAACGGAAACTTGGTTAAATGAAAATTCAATTAACTCTCATTATTTCAATGATAACTTTCAAATTTTCCGCAAGGATCGTAATTATGATACAACTGCAATGAAACGTGGGGGAGGAGCATTAATAGCAGTTGACAAATGTAGTTTCTCAAATGTTTTGTATAAAACGGAGTTTAATATACCTGAAGTTGATGCAGTTTGGGTAGAAATTGATAATGGACATAACACAAAGTTTTTAGTAGGCAATATTTATATTACCCCCTATTTCTCTGTTAATGACTTTAAAAATTATTTTTCTTTTTTGGAAGCCAATCTTAGTAGATATCCTTACCCTATTATTCTCACTGGTGACTTTAACGTGCCAGGGACTGACTGGAAGTACAGCCATACACAAAATGTACGTCATTACTACAATAAAATTAAAGGACAGTTTCTACTTGAAATAATCAACACGCTTGGCTTAGAACAACATAATAATACTTTATCATTTTATAGTATGCTTGATCTTGTATTCTCTAACATGAATGTTATTAGTATTGATAAACATCCCGACCCGTTTGTCAATGAAGATAACTCTCATCCTGCTCTAGACATTGTCATTAAAACTTATTCCAATAAAGATAATTCTAATAACCCTAATTATCAATCCAGCTTCAGGAACTACAGTAAAGGTGATTACCTTTCTCTCTATGTGATTTTACTAAAATTAAATTGTGATTGTATTTATCATATGGACAATGTAAATGATATGGTTGAATATTTAACAAATAGTATGGTAAATGCATTGGAACATTGTATTCCTCTCTCAACAAAATTTCAATCTAAATACCCACATTGGTTTTCGAAACAACTTATTTATCTTTTGAAACGCAAAGAACACTCTTTTAGGCAGTACAAAAAAACAAATAATGAAATTCAGTACCATAAATTTTCAGACTTAAGACGACTAGTGAAAATAAAAATTAAATCAGATAAAAACAAATGGATTGAAAATATAAATAACAAAATAAAATCATCCCCATCTAAATTCTGGAACTGTGTTAAAATTATGAAGGAAGGTTACAAACAGTCTCTTGAAGTTATCGAAAATAACGTACTATTAAGTGATCCAGCTGCTGTTGCCAATTCCTTTGGTAAACATTTTGCTGAAGTTTATGATCAGCCACGTGATGTGCAGTTCCAACCACAAACGCATAAGTATGAAACTAACTTAATGCCACCTATCATTACAATCAGCCACGTTCTTTGGGCTATTAAATGTCTAAAATCAACCAAATCAGCAGGAGTAGATGGTATTCCCAACTTTATTATTAAAGGCTGCAAGGAGATATTAGCATCTATACTAGCTCACATTTTCAATAAAAGTCTGACTTCTGGAATTTATCCAAAATTATGGAAACAAGCTATTGTTGTCCCAGTATTAAAAAAAGGTGATAGACAATTAGTTACTAATTATAGACCGATATCACTTTTATGTGGCTTTTCTAAAGTTTTTGAAAAAATTATACATAAACATATTTCTTTTCATACATCCCATTTAATAGCGGATAGTCAACACAGTTTTGTACCTGGTAAAACTACGATCACAAATTTATTTGCGTTTGTTAATTATACGTACGGCGAAATTTTATCCCGCAAACAAGTGGATGCTATATATTTCGATTTAAGTAAAGCATTTGATACATGCAAGCACTCTCTAATTGTAGATAAATTAACTAGTTTTGGTTTGAATTCCTCCTACACTAATTGGTTCTGTAACTATCTAAATGAAAGATCCTTTGCTGTTCGTATTTGTAGCACTTTATCTTCATCTTTTAATGCATCGTCTGGTGTTCCTCAGGGTGGAACCTTATCACCTTACTTATTTGTAATTTTTATAAACGACATAGTTAATGTTATTCAGCATTCGAGAGCTTTGCTCTATGCGGATGATCTAAAAATATATAGTACCATTAGAACACCAAGTGATTGTTTATTGTTGCAAGAAGATATAAATAATGTAACTAAGTGGTGTCAAACTAACGGAATGAAATTAAATCTTAAGAAGATTAAAATAATATCATATTCTAGGAAAACATATACAGAAAATTTTAACTATGTAATAAACAACAACATGATACAGAGAACTTATTGTATGCGTGATCTAGGTATTCTCTTAGATTCAAAATTTTACTTTCATCACCACGTGGATAATTTAATTGCAAGTGCAAACAAAATAATTGGGCTTATAAAATATTTAACTTATTTGGCTAGCTCTCTTGATTCTATAATTAGTCTTTATTTTACCTTAGTAAGATCGAGATTAGAGTATGGCTCTGTCATCTGGAACTCTATAACTACCACTGACTCAAATAGACTTGAAAATATACAAAAGAAATTGTTCAGATACATTTATAACAAACATTTAATAGATGATAATTCAGAGAATTTTAACTACGATCTAATCCTTGAAACCCTGAACACGCATACACTGCAGTTTAGAAGGAAAGTTTCTGATACTGTTTTTGTAATAAATTGTTTTATAAATGTTTACCACAGCACTGAAATATTAAACAAAATTGGTCTTCGAGTTCCTTCATTCAATCATAGAACAATGCGACCCTTTCGAACGTATCACATAAAAAATGAGCTATCAAAACGGTGTACTGATAATTGTAATGATATTTTGAAAGATTTAGACCCTTTCCAAAGGGCAAAATTCTCTATGAAAGATATTTTGAATTCTTAATTTTCTTGCAGTTATGATAACTTCTGATGTAAATAATGTTTTATTGTTATTTCATTGATAAGAATTAATTTAAATTTGACAAATTTAGCTACTTAATCTTATAAGGGTCCTTTGTCATGTGTTTATGTTTGTGTTGTCCCATTTTTATTGTTGTGTTTATCATTGTGTTTTGTGTATGTTATTGTTGTTTCTTTATGTAATATTTGTTAAGTGCCTACCTGTTAAAGGCTTTGACTGTTGGTAGGCACTCAAATAATAATAAATAAATAAAATAAATAAAATAAAAAAATAATCTTAGAATTTACCAGAAGAAAAAAAAAACATTTTTTTTTTTCCTGCGTGGCCGGGAGTAGAACCCACGATCGCTGAATACGAAAGCTGACGTCTCAGAAGTCGCGCGCCTTAGACCGCTCGGCTAACGAACGTGATGAAATTGGTGGGACATTTTACAGTGATGAGCCACTCACTCTTAGTCGAAAGAGTTACAAACGGACAGACAAACAAACATACAGGTGAAGCTAATATAAAGCATGTAATAAAATACGCATCTGTCGCCCATTTACTTTAAATACAGAATTATAAACTACATATTGTGAAAACATTCTGCAGCAGTTTTTGCTGAACGGAAAAACACGGATGAGAAGACAGACGAAATGTGTTTGGTAAGTGATTTTTCGTCAAATGAAATGGAACAGGACAGTGCTTATCAGAATGAAATTACAGAACTACTTTTGTGCAAGGAAATGTATTTTACAAAGACATTTCAAGAGAAATCACCTTTAAATGAAATAGATCTTGCTGACATGGAAGAAATAGACTTAGATTTAGAGGCCAGGCCCCTTTCAAGTGACGAAATTTCTCTTGAAGGGCTGAAATATGTTTCTGGCTATATAGCTCACCGTTTCAGAAATAAATATCCTGACCTTGGCACTACGGATTTCAATTCGGAGGACGATAGCTGGATACATGTACAATCAAAGGGTAACTTAAAATGTCCCACTAATGAATTTTTTGAATTAATAAAGATCGCTGAAATGTGTTTTGATAATATTCATGGCAACAATTTGTGCAAAAAAGAGCGGATTTTTGAATCACTGACTAAAATTATTTGCGGAACTACTGAAAATAAATATCCAGAAGAAGTTATATACTGTTTTGTCAGGACAAGAACGTATATGCGTATCAAGTATTTGAACATGAAATATTTTAACGAACAAGACCAAAAACGCAAAGAAAGAAATAAGATGAGGAAAACTACCCTCTAAGATTTTTCAGTGTGATAGTGTCCACTTTCCTTCACCATAATATGTATGTTCATCATTTATTTACGATGTTTTTTAATTACTATATTTAAGAAAAGCATTTATTGTGAATATCGCAGCAATTATGTAGGGCTTAAGGTATTTATTGTATTCCAAATATTGAGTATGTCATTTTTATTGCCTTTATTAAAAATAATATATATATTAACAATGTAACAAAATTGCGATATTTTTGTATTGCTATTGCAATTTCGTTTCTTGTAAACATTATTGTAGACTTTTTCATATTGAAATTAAATTTGCTATAGGGTTGTTTGTATTTTAATTTTACAGTTGTAAGATTTTTTATATGTTGTTTACTGTTTACAAACATTTGAAAAATATTTCCTTAACCATATCTCCATTTCCATGGCAATAGTCTTGTTAGCTTTTCGGGTAACACTTCTACATGGATGATAAGATGGTGCGACATCTAAAACATATCACACCACCTTTACATAACTATAAAACTAAGAGGTGTTTTCTTTACATAATATTAAAGCACAATGTTTCCTTGTGGCGTAGGTGATTTAGAATTTCCATTTATCTAGAAAACTGGGCTTTCAGAATGTTTTTTAACACACAGTGTTTGGGAAGGTTTTTGAAGAAAAAAATTGACTACGCGTTTTATTTTTTTGCAGCTGAATTCGAGCACTTGCATGAAATATAATTAATCCGTAGGAAGCGCAATGGTTTAAAGTATTGATGTTGAAGATTTGAAAAGATTTATTGAAATAGTGTGAGAGAATGAGCGAGTTGAGTGAGAAGAGTGCGGGAGTGGCCACATGACGTCTGCGCAGTTGCGGACAAAAAATATCCATTCCGCCTCCCCATGGCGAAGGATGAGTGAAAGAGAAAACCTGCTAAAGCTTCCCCTCCTCCGGGCACGATAGAACCGTATCGGCTGTGTGTTAGAGGGAGAGGGAGATAAAACCTTCGAGGTTCTGTTAATTCCTCCTAGATGGCAGGCCGCAGAGCAACCGCCAGCAACACCCTTCCCGTATGAAGGCCATCTCGCCACTGACGAGCTGGAACTAAGCTCCTGACCTCCCTACATAGTAACGGTCACCCACATAGGCATCTAGACTCTTTAGTGGTCATATGATACAAAATTCATTGTTTTCGGGCCTGTGACCGTTTTTTACCGTGCACCAATCGCCTTAAGGGACCTGAGAATTGCAACCTCAACTATCACTGAAAATTTACTATGTTACATGATAACATACAATTGAATTTTTTTAGGTTTCAAATGAAAGTGATGTATTAAACAAGTACACGTTAGGCTGTACATGGAAGAGCATACATATTACTGTATTTTTATTTTGTTTTGGAATTGAAGACTTTTGCTGTGTGCGGTGAGCACTGCCTCAGTTAGCCCATCTCCATCTATCCCTCAACCCTCTTCCCTCTCTCCTCCTCTCTCCTCTCTCCTCTCTCCTCTCTCCTCTCTCCTCTCTCCTCTCTCCACTCTCCACTCTCCACTCTCCTCTCCCCTCTCCCCTCTCCCCTCTCCCCTTTCCGATAATAACTTGCCCCTCATCATTCGTCCTTCACCCCTCACCCCTTGTCACTTGTCACTCGCCCCCCTCGCCCCCCTCGCCCCCTCCAACAGGGCTTGTGATGGAACCCTGTGACCAGGAAGGGTACTCAAGTTTCCTAACATCTGAAGAATACAAAGTGAATTTATATTTTATCCCTCCACCATGCCATAAAATAATTCATAAAGATTTTAAATATTTTATGAACAGTAATGGAAATGATAATTATGAATTGAGTTATATGTTTGTGTATTTGATGTCTTCCTCTCCATGACCTCGCGTCTGTACGCCCCACCAGCACTTGCGTATAGGTACTGCAGAACACTACCACAACTTACCCTAACATGAATCAAAGGCTTTCAAAAGGGGTTCCACAGCCTAGGAACAACCCATCTCAGGAACTGTTGAAAAGAGGTAGTGCTAAAGGTAAACAAGGTAGTGTTATAGATTTGTTTAAAGTGTTACTTGTCTTGCAGTGTTATGTCTTAGAAAGAGAGGGTAGTGTCCCCCTAATTGTACCCTCGCTGACCGCTGCAATAGAGGTGCTCACGCAAGACTGAAGAGTGTGACCACATTCACCCAGTCTTATAGAATATTTCTGTAGTTTATACTTCTTACTTCTGCCAACATAAGTGCAACACTTAGTTGTTACTTGGCTACAATTCATTGAGCAAGCGTGAGAATCTGTTATTTCATCAAGAACATTAATAACCAAATGTTTTTAGAAAGCCTAATGAGTGTTTTACTGCTGGGATATTTGTCAGGCAGTCATTAAGGTATCTCAAAGTAGTTAAGTTGATGGCAATACAACCATTAGGAGTCGTTTCTGGTTTGAGAAGCAGACCACAATGATGGTGCTGATAGCTCAGAAACAAAGTTCAGCTTTGTGACCTTCCGGACTTAAGTAAATAAGATACCAGATGCCTTGCCTCGGACTGGGAAGTGACAAAGTACTTCGTTGCTGAGTGGAGTGGGTAGCAGAGAGAGCAGGCTTCACCCTTGTGTTCAAGGTGAGTTCTTACGTACCTCCAATAGCCCCAGTGTATGGTGCTGTGTGGTCTCCATTACAAACTTTTACTTGTCATTCCCAGGCAGTGGAATTGCTAGATTGAACCATCAGTTTTGATGATTCTGGACAACAGTGTAACAATGTAACAAAAGCGAAATATTACTTTAAGAAAACCTATTTCCTTTTAAAAAAAAAGTCTATTTTTTATTTGATACATCATAATCAACAAAACATGTTGAATCTATCTGATTATGTTTCTGAATGTTAATGCTATAACCCATTGTTAATCAGTATTTTAAATGATGTTTAAGGCCTCCTTAAATAATTTGCTAAGTTTAATCTAAGCAGTGACTTAGCAGGTAAATCAAATAGAAGACTTTCCTGCACCTTAAGTCATGACTGTGGAAGCTGGCCTGACCATTGAGTCAACAAGCTGGATCTTTCCTCTTTATGCCTACGTAGGCATATTTGCTAATTGGAACAGTGAAAATCACTTAAAGAAGTGAGGCTCACTTTTATTTCTGTCAGATACGCTTATTCCAACAGATTAGCAAGATTGTTAAAATTGTTATTGGATGGTAATTTGTTTTTTGATGCATTGCTTATTTTAATGAAGTGTGTGTCAAACCAACACTTGCAGTGATGTGTTGTGGCATGTGTTAAGTTTTTCTTGTTTTTAAAACTATTTGTGGCATTTAAGAAAATACTTTTATCTTTCAGGGAGATATTTATAATATCAAGGAATATTCTTGTGCCTTTTAAATATACTTTTTTAATTCAGTAAGAGTTTCTTTGTAAGCATACAACCAGGGTCTGTTTGATGTAATGCTTAATATTATAAAGAAAAAAATTAAGTACTACTACATATATATTCAGTGTTGCTACTACAAGAAATGCATTTTCTTTTTCAATTTTTGCTCTTCTGTTAGAGTATGGTTCACAAAAGTTGTATATTTAAATAAAAACTAAGGATAATGCTACACTTTATTCAACAGGATGTCTGTATTATGGAAAGTCGGGGAAGTTGAAATTGGTCAGGGAAAGTCAGAAAAATTTACTATAAAACCTGTAAGCCATGGAAATTCCTCAGTTATAGTAATTTTAGGGGTAAATATCATGCTTTGATATGCCATCACACAGACTTTATACACATTTTTTTTCTATAGATTTCGAAGAAATACTAGGTACTTATAGCCATTACCATGGTGCGACACCCAGAAAATTTTTAGACAGTTTTTTTTTTATTGTTTCCTGGTCCATAGACCCCAAACCCATCGCCAACTGAAAAGTTTTTTTGTGTGTGTGTGTGTGGGGGGGGGGGGGGGGGGGGGTTGTGTGTGTGTTTTTTTTATGGACTTGATAACTACTGTGATTTTTCACAAATCACTTCTAAACTGATACATAAAATATAGTAATAAAATATCTCAGTCAATTTTTTTAATGGACAATATTCAAAAAAAAGGGGTAGAAATGGGAAAGATTTTTTTTTTTTTTTTTTGAAAAACAGAAAAATTACTGTAACTCTGATGAGATGACGAATATCACATCCGTTACTCGTAGGAGTAAGACCAAAAACTTTTGTCTATATAAACTTTTGATACAACGAACCATAACTGCAAGGGGTGGAAAAAACAGGGTTTGAAGGACAAAAAAAATCGTAATTCCCTTTGTAAAATGTCTGAAATTTTTCTTCAGATATGTGTCTCCTTTAAAGATAGTGTAATTATATTAGCTTGTGTACCCACACTAACACATCACATCTGATCTAACTGGAGTGGGTAAGGTTGTGTAATTGTATTACTGAACAAAACTTTTATTATAATATTATAATGCAAGTGAACTTCTTTCACAGTCTCAGTCTGGAATGGCTGGCTCCCGTGCTGTCATGCTGGCCTGGTTGCTCCTGGTGATCGCTGCGGCACACTGCAGCGGAGAGGTAAGAGTAGATCTGTCCCTGGTCTGAGTCTGACATGCCTTGCTACAATGGCATCCAGCATCTACTGGTGCAGTGTTGTAGGATGAGACCTCAAGACTGCAGAAATTTAAGCTAGACTTTTAACAAGTTTTCAATCAAAATTTGTTTTTGAAAATGGCTAACAGTTACCTAATTTTTTTGCATAAATTTTAGTTGAAATTTTGATGGTGTCATCAACACAGCAATATGCTGCATTGTTTTAAAAAAAGGTATTTTTATTTGTTTTCAATTTCCAACCAACATTATTTGGTTGTTTGTTCGTAGGCCTGACAGTTTTGAAAAGTTACATGTTTAGTCCTAAGTCTAATCTACATTCTGATATTTTGTGTCCAACATCTGAGGATAATCATAGATCGAGCCCACCTTGACGATTGGGATGAGGAGTGAGTTTAAGTGACATTAGAGAGTCAGCATGGACCTCATTTTTTTTGTGGATCTGACAAAGCAACTCTGAACCTGACTGCATCATCCAAACCCACTGAGGAAAGACTAGCTGCTATTCACACAAACAAAATTATTGCCACACAGCTGTACATGCAGGCTAATGTTTAGTGTGTAAGAAGCCTTAGTTTTGCTGGCAATAGGAGTTGAAGCATTTATCTAAGGGTTTTAAATAATTAATATCATCACTTAGCTAACATTATCACCTAATTAACATTTCATTAACTTTTGTAAAAACAACTGCTTATTTTCGAGTTAGTATAGTATGTATTTAATGTAATTCTATTTTACTTTTAAAACATCATTTTAAAACTTTTTTTTTTACTATAAAGCAAGGGTAACCAACTACAATCCTCTTATTACCTCAGTATGGAATCTACTGCAGTTATTAATTCTGCTTTGTGTATTTAGGCGGTAAAATTTTTGTGCGATGGTGCTGCTATCGTTAAGATGTTTGCCATCTTTATCAAGTGTGATGAGGCACTGTGCTGTGGATAGTCTCCCACCGAGCAGCTGCTGTCGCTCGCTCACTAGTAGCAGTCTCTCGCCAGTTGCGAACCTGTGACTAGTTTCGCGTGGTTGGCAAGGTTAGATTAGTATTGGTATCATTTGATAAATTATTATGTTAAAGACAAAAGGCAGAACTATGTGACAGTGAGCAGGTGATAAGCTTATTTTACCATTTTTTGAGTCCACATGAAAAATGAAACTTTAGTTCTGTACTTATGAAAAGAGTCCATGAAACAATTGAAACTGCTACAAAAGTTAGTGCTCTAATAATCAAACAACGCTTATAACTTGACGTCGTCCGGGCCTGCGGCCCCTTTGAGCCCGATACGACACCGCCCAACCACCATCTATATTCAAACCTCCCGCTCGTGCGTGCGTGTGTGCGTGTGTGTCTAGCCCGGCAAGAGGGCGCTTAGCTGCAGTGCGCCGCACCCCTAATTTGCTACGTTTTAATATTATTTGTAAACCCTTTTTGTTTTCATCCATCTTCGCCCCAGTGCTGTGTAGTTTACTTGTGTTTCTTTAATTTAAATAAGTTACCTTAAATAACTATAGACGTTGCCCGGGCGGACCCGAACAGGCACGGACTTGGACGAGGATAGGAATGCTTTTATATGAATTATCATTAAATAAGTAAATAGTAACAAACTTTCCATTGTCAGTAATTTTTATATATTTTTAATGTTTATCTGTAATTTACTCAACTTTCGCCGGGGCACGGAGTCGTAGAATATAGTAACGGTAATTGTGTTGGCGCGAAGGGCGCCATGTTGCCACCTGCGAGCGATGAGCTCGCCCCAGTCCATCTTCATCACTGACCGAGAGCAGACGCGCCAGCACCCCGGGGACCTCAACCTTTGTTCATCACTGACCAAGTAATTTCTGTATCGTTAATTCTTTTTAAATCGCTTTCGTTCGTCATCCTCGGGGCAGCTCTCGGTCAGCGGGCTGTTTAGTTGATTAATTGTCTCAGTCGAGTTTTTTTTATCACCGTGTAATAAGTATACTTTGCAGCATGGCCACGTGTGTGGACCATGCCCTCACCTAAACCGATTCGTGCCTCAGGCTTTTTAACCGTGTAATGTGTAACGTGTAACGGGCGTGTAGAGAGACGTGTTAGTGAAATTAAATCTGGAGAATAAATATAAAGTGAGTACTTATTTAATCACGTGGTGAGTGAGTCTAGGAGTGTGGCGTGCCCGACGCCTAGAGCGGGCCAGGTCTGGGTAGCTAGGATAGAAAGGGCTGGTAACTCGTCCCCACTTGGGCTACGTCACGCCCTGAGTGAGAGACTCCGCCGGGTCCACGTGCCCTTCCACGTGGTGGCGCCCATAGTTAACATCTCGAAATCACCGGCAATGCGCGATCAGCCCTCAAATGGCGCCCAAGAGCGTGGGGCGAGTTACATCTTCCGCGAAAACCAGACCTGTACGAGCGTGTGAGATAGGCGGTTGTTACGCGGAGCGCGCGGAACTAAAGTTCGCGCCGGAACTATTGTTCGCGCGGAGCGCATAGCGGGACTCTGGCGCGCCGGCCACGTGATCAGCCAAGCGCACGCTTCCAGGAATCCGCGCACAAACAACGGACTCCGAGCGCAGTAAGTAACACAGTGCTGATGTGTTCGTGAGGACTGTTCGTGTGCAGAGTACCACGTGCGTAGACATGTATCCGTATCCGGACGAGTGTATCGGGTGTTACTTTCCCCGCCCGAGTTGGGACTTGCATGGCAGGACCGCCGCCGGATACGAGTGTGGCTACTGTACGGAGTACCGCATACACGGCGTGACGAAATGTGGAGCTAGGTCGTGTCCCGGAGGTAGTAGCGAGGGATACCGCTGCCAGGAATGTGCCGGCCTGTGGCATCGTGGCTGTATCGGCGAACGTGAATGGACCGTACTGCGCAAGTTTTTTACCTTCACGTGCGCACGGTGCACTGCCTACCTAGCCACCCAGGCGCAGTACGAGGCAGAGACGCTGGAAAATCCTCCACGACACGCCTCGACGCTTCCCGAAACGCCGACGCCGCTCACGCCGACACCGACTCCGATCACGCCGACACCACTCACGCCGAAAAAGACGCCGCTCACGCCGACGCCAACCACGCCGAAAACGACTCCGCTCACGCCGACGCCAACCACGCCGGAAAAGACGCTGCTCGACTCGCCGACGCAGCCCGTGCCAAGGACGCCGCCCGTTGCCGGAACGTCACCGCCGCACCAAGCCGACTCCTCACGCACGACGCCGACCCCAGCACCACGAAGGTACGTCCTGACGTCACCCGCACCGCCACGTGTTACGTTACCGACGCCTACCGCTCTGACAAAGACGCCCGTCGTCCTGACGCCCACGCCCGTCGTCCCGACGCCGACGCCCGCCGTCCCGACGCCCGCCGTGCCGACGCTCATCGACTTGACGTCTCCCGACACAAGTCCGATCCCGCCGCCGCCTGCCACACTGCGTTTCGTCGACCCGACGCCACTTATCCCGACGCCGACGCTCGCCGTCCCGACGCCGACAATTCCGCTTCCGCCACCTCCTGTCCTGGAGCCGCCAACCTCGGCACCTCTCGTCGACCTGACGTCTCCCGACGCTGGTCCAAACGCATCATCGCCAGCAAGACCTCGTTTCGCCGACCTGACGCCACTCATCCCGACTATGATGACGCTTGACTCGCCGAAGCCAATCGAGCGACGCCCGACAACGACCGTCCCACCGCAGTCTGCCACGCCGTCCAGCACCCGCCTCGTGTCGGAGACACCTCCCGACGCCGGAATGACCTCGCCACCGCACCGAACCGCCGTCCCGACGCCACCAAGGTCATTTCCGGCGAAACCCGCATCGTCTCCGCCACACGACTCGCCACGGACGCCACCAGATTCGACGCCGACGCTTCGTGTCACCTTGTCGCCACCACCTGGCTTCGACGTCATCCGGCCGTCGTCACCGCTACCAGAGTGCGCAGTCGCAAACAGGACGCTTTGCGACACGATGTCCAGGGCCATGACGCCGAGACGCCTGAGCGCCGCCCCGCCGCCTGGATTTGCTCCTCTGTGCCCGCCTGGTTTCGAGGCACAGACGGATGAACCGGACCGAAAGAGAAGGACGCGCGCGACGCCGACGCGGACGCCGCCTACAGGCCCACCTGACGCGACGCCAGGAACGACCGAGACGCCACGACGCCCGATTCCGACGCCGAATGCCGCAGTACCGGAACACCGGTCAAGTGCCCTGCCGCCCGAGACGCCACAAAAATGTCGCAAGTTGGCAACATTGGGACGCCGCACCGTGAAGAGTCGCCTGAGCTCCCTACATCCGCCTGTCGCGATGCAGGTCGACGCCACGACGCCGGGACGCCCGACCGTCCCACCACCGAACGTGACCACCACCCGGACTTCGACACCTGTCACCCGTCTGTCACGACGGGCCGCGAAGCGCCCGCCTGTCGGCGAGGCTGAGCCGGGCCGTGCCGAGCGCCGCCCGCGCTTGCTGCCCGCCTGCCACGAGCCGCCTGACCTTGGCCGCCGCCGTCCCTGCCGGCCGGCGCCCTGGCCACCGCCACGCTATCACACGCAGCAGCCGCCGCAGCCGCAGCTGACGCAGATTTGGGGCTCGGGACAACTGGTGGGTCACCACCCACAAGGTTAGTCAGCCAGCGCCCATTCTGTCCGTGTGTATCGTCCTCCATAGTGTAAATATTGCTCAACTGTCATTTTGTAAACATTGCTCGCCGCCATCATGTAAACATTGCTCGCCCTTCCATCGTGTAAACATTGCTTGTCCGTCCGTCATGTCAACATTGCCACCTGCCCGCACAAACATAAACATCAACATTGCCACGTGGGAGTGCGCGACGTAAACACCACAGGCAACGCCCCCCAACCATCCGTCAAACGGCGCTGTCATATCGGCCTACTTTCGGAGGGGGCAATTGACGTCGTCCGGGCCTGCGGCCCCTTTGAGCCCGATACGACACCGCCCAACCACCATCTATATTCAAACCTCCCGCTCGTGCGTGCGTGTGTGCGTGTGTGTCTAGCCCGGCAAGAGGGCGCTTAGCTGCAGTGCGCCGCACCCCTAATTTGCTACGTTTTAATATTATTTGTAAACCCTTTTTGTTTTCATCCATCTTCGCCCCAGTGCTGTGTAGTTTACTTGTGTTTCTTTAATTTAAATAAGTTACCTTAAATAACTATAGACGTTGCCCGGGCGGACCCGAACAGGCACGGACTTGGACGAGGATAGGAATGCTTTTATATGAATTATCATTAAATAAGTAAATAGTAACAAACTTTCCATTGTCAGTAATTTTTATATATTTTTAATGTTTATCTGTAATTTACTCAACTTTCGCCGGGGCACGGAGTCGTAGAATATAGTAACGGTAATTGTGTTGGCGCGAAGGGCGCCATGTTGCCACCTGCGAGCGATGAGCTCGCCCCAGTCCATCTTCATCACTGACCGAGAGCAGACGCGCCAGCACCCCGGGGACCTCAACCTTTGTTCATCACTGACCAAGTAATTTCTGTATCGTTAATTCTTTTTAAATCGCTTTCGTTCGTCATCCTCGGGGCAGCTCTCGGTCAGCGGGCTGTTTAGTTGATTAATTGTCTCAGTCGAGTTTTTTTCATCACCGTGTAATAAGTATACTTTGCAGCATGGCCACGTGTGTGGACCATGCCCTCACCTAAACCGATTCGTGCCTCAGGCTTTTTAACCGTGTAATGTGTAACGTGTAACGGGCGTGTAGAGAGACGTGTTAGTGAAATTAAATCTGGAGAATAAATATAAAGTGAGTACTTATTTAATCACGTGGTGAGTGAGTCTAGGAGTGTGGCGTGCCCGACGCCTAGAGCGGGCCAGGTCTGGGTAGCTAGGATAGAAAGGGCTGGTAACTCGTCCCCACTTGGGCTACGTCACGCCCTGAGTGAGAGACTCCGCCGGGTCCACGTGCCCTTCCACGTGGTGGCGCCCATAGTTAACATCTCGAAATCACCGGCAATGCGCGATCAGCCCTCAAACTTATGGCTAAAGCTGCTACTGCGACAGCAGTAGTGTGCGACAATGAACCGCTTACTCACTGACGCTATAGTGACTAAATTCCCTGTGTAATTGCAGTCAATAATTATTGTCGAGGGTTTTCTTAGAGTGCTCCCTATTCTCCATCACTTGTGCTTTGCTATATCTCACTCGTAATGTGTTTACAGGTTGTAATGTCTCGGAGCAGCACGAACCAAACAGCGCTGCTTTGCGAGCCTCAACAGCATCAACAGCAGATCAACGAAAAGGTAATAGTGTAATATAGTTGGTGAATATTGTTGTAAAACATCACCAAAGAGATGACAGTCGCAGAGCCTCACATACAGTGACTACATGCTCCGTGTGTACTGAACTTCAACACTCGCACCCTCGCTGGCTATTGTCCACTGTTTTAAATATGTTAACTAGGCACAGTAATGTTGAGAAATATGGAAGTAAATAAATAAAAGTTATTGAAATATTGCTATAATTTTTATTTTTGCTTATGAGTATGAAAATAAATTAAATTATTTAATTTAGTTGTAATATGTGTTCAGAATCAGTTACTTGATGCAGGACTTCAAGCATGCTTCCCTCTGTGTGCTGGCGGTTAGTACAGTCCAAGTGTATGTGTGGTTCCCCAGGTACAGCAGTTTGTGAACGACTCCAGATGGTACCAACTGCGGCAAGACCTGGTGGATTTACTGGGCAACAGCAGCGAGGCATCCGCACAAATGTGGAAAATGAATAGGTTTACCGCACCCTTGTTCTGGCTCGGTGTCGGCAACTACACGGCACTGGCGCGGCTGCTGCTGTGCGCGGGGCTGCCCATCAACGCGGTCGACGAGGTGACGAACACCAGCATGCTGCACGGCGCGGCATTCGGCAACAACCTGCGGCTAGTGCAGCTGCTGGTGGGCTGGGGGGCCGACCTGGAGGCACGGGAGAAGTGGCTCGACACGCCCCTGCTCAAGGCCGTGGGAGGCAACGGCAACGGCAGCCTGGAGATGATACGGTGGCTGGTGGAGGCGGGGGCAGACACCACGGCGCAAAGTAGGGACGGCTACACCGCCTATAGCATGGCCGTGCGCAATGGCCACACGGCTCTGGCCGATTACCTCAGCCCTCTGCCTCACTAGCCTCTCTCTCAGTGCCACTCCATCAGCCTCGCTGTGTCCATCCAGCCTCAGCGTGCTCCACACTTGAGGCTACCGTTTAAAAACATGCACTTTTGTCATACAAGTTATGTTGCCAATGATCATATTCATAATAAGCCAAATGAATTATGACAATAATTTTTATTTCTCTAAAAATCTCCGTTAGCACATTATCGACACAAGTTCACAACGGTCATTGACATTTTTAGACAATACAAATCACTAGGTGAACTCAATGGTTAATTTCAAGAACCTGCTAAATTGCAATGGTCAGAAATGAATTATGTAGGTACTTGTGATTACAACTAAAACCTGAAAATACATAGGCTATGGTTATGTTTATTTGTTGTTGATTGTACATGATTCCTTAGGTTGCTTTAGTTTATGCTAGTAACTTGTCCTCTCTGTGTGTGCATGCTGCATCTTCTGCTCAAACTTTTAAATCTGTACAAAACACAACACTGCACACTGCACTGCATATCTTCCATCACGAGCTGAGCAATTGTAACAAGATGGAGATCAAACAATTCCAAGTTTTGAGTTTTAGCTGAATAACATAACAATGTCTAATAGAAAATAAAATGCACATCTCTATTATTTATTTTGAATATTACATAAATGTGATATTGTTATTTTACTCTTTTTACATCAGATCTCTGTAATTTACCATTGTTGAAATAGCTTACCTTTAATGAGTAATTATTAAATTTTATTAATTAACAAATTGAAGAGCTCTTAATTCTTGTCAGTCAAAGATACTTGGGCATTCTACCTTCTTAATTTACTTTATTAGGTATCACTTATAATTTATAAATAACCAGTGATGTTGGAGGTGTTTCCTATGATATAGCTAAAAATTTTGTATTGAGTCAATTCATTTTAAAATAAACAGGGGTTTTACTCATGTTTGATTTTTTGTTACTTTAAGGGGGATTTCTTTTAACAACTGCCATTATGGCTTGTAGAAAATATTTTACTGGCAAACATTCAGAGGATTGTGACATCTGTTTCTTATATGGCAGTACAATATTTGTATGGTCATCAGTTATCTATTGTGCTATGAGAGAGTTTATTTAAGGCTTAAATTAAAATTTCTAAAAAAAAAGTCAGCCTTTCAGAAAGTATTTATTAGAATGCCTTATATTATTATGTTTTAACAGTTATTTGATACTCGAGATTAAAGGAAATAGATCAGTTATTTGTTAAGCTGCAGCTAGTCAGTAGCGAAGAAAGGGTTTCACGGCTGCGAGGTCGTGGGAGACACTTCATAGACCTGACCACCACAAGCTGGTACTGTTACAGCTGTACACAAACATCGAAATTCGAAGTTTAACAATTGAATACTTGTAAACGAAGGCTGGAATTAAGTCGGTACTGTAGTAGGCCTACTGGAAACTCGAACTACCAGAGGGAGGTATCAAACCTAATGCACAGAAAATTCATGCAGTGTTAAAAACAAAATGAGTTGGGACAAACAAAACATGCAAAAAACTTAAGTTCATTTACCAATTATGTTGGTTAGTTGTGGGTCAGAACTTGTTGACACTGAGATAATTCCAATTTTGAATTAAGAATATCAAGTTTAAAAATAATAAATTCACTTAGTACTGCATCTTAATAAAACTATAGGTGTTAGGTGGTGTAATACCCCAAGTGTCTTAAAGAATAATTAAATAATAAGGTTAAAAGATTTGGAAGCTTTGATTACTGAGGCCCTCAATTAATAACTATAAAAGTCAACAACAGAGGCGACACTAGAAGTAAACAAAGAAAATTTAGGGACTCCCTACAAATACTTGGGAGTAAAAGGATCGTTATTATATATTAAATAAATAAAAACAACTGTTACGTCTATAGACTTCCTTATTTTATTAATCATTGTTCTTTTTTTTTTATAGATTAAATTTTCCTTAGTAAAGTCTGTTTTTCATTGATAAGTGATCTTATTTACATAACTCCCAATTACATTTATTATATGATATTCCTTAACGTTATTTACGATAGAGCCGGCCCTTAATGTATAACAAAAATTAAAATATTTAACAACAAGACTGAAATTAACATTGGTAACTTTAAAGTTTGTACATATAGTCCTTCCAAAACATAATATAAATTTCTTCTCCTCGAACTGCCTTTTACTGTCCGCTGTCTTAACTGGGTTACACTAATCTTGGGTTCGTGAATAAAAAGATAGAATTATGCGGGTATCACCCGGGGCTGTAGGTAGACGGTGATCAAGGTAGTAGGCCTAATGATGTTGGATTCTGCGCAGGAACCGACTCCAGAGGTTCTGGCAGAGGATTTTGGTTGCCCCAAACTTGGAACCCTGTCTGAAACAAAAGTCCAAATTCCAAAGAATTAGACCTGTTTCCAGACAGTATGCTTAAATGGCGCAAAAGGCCAATAGAAGGAAAATTAAGGGGGGGGATGATGATGTCAAGACTTACCAAAACAGGGTGTTGGTCCTGGCGCTCAGGAGAGGGCGTCTCGTCTCCGCAAACTCGAACCACGATTCGCGGTAGCCACGGAAGTCATCATGATTAATTTAAAAAATTATTAATATAAAAATACTAAGTTTCTCTACTTTCAACTAAACTACTGACTGGTTAATAATTTTAGCTAGGGACTCCATCCCTTTAGTCTGAGAAGACTACATAATATACGATGTCGATGATTCGCAGAAGATCGCAGATACAAACGGTACCAGTCAGTCCGGAGGCGCGCACCGAAGTAAGTTCAGAGCGCGATATCACCTGAATATCATAAGCGCGGGGTCTCTAGAGAATGGGAGGGGGGGTAGGCTCTGAGCCGAAAATTACCGAGTCCACCCGAAGGTGTCCGGCATAAAAAAATTAGATCTTACTGGAGTGACTGCGCGACTGAGGCGCTATCTTTTGGTGGCGAGAGGAAGTACTAATAAATCGACTAGTGACCGACGAGAGTGTCAAGCTAGGGGGTTAATGGAGTAACCAGTGGTGCCACCTAGCGGCCTGAGACATAAGGAGGGGAGAGGTTGTCGTTACCTCCGCGCGAGCGCGGTAGTGTCGGCGCTGCCGACGCCTCACCAGTGGCATTAGTTACCACAGCCGTCGCTAGGTGTCGTTAAGGTGCAGAATCGTAACTGCGGCTGCCAAGCCTGAGATGGCCTTGAATTCGGTTAACGCACTCGAGCGGTCGTCGCTCCTAGCCACTTCTGAGAAGAGAGGGTGGGTGAGCAGGCGGGGGTGGCTTCAAAAAACGCATGGTCTGTGGGACACAAGGCCCACGGGATCCTCCTGTCGTGTCTTGCTGCTAGTGAACCTTATACCGATTCGTGACAGAGTTAGCAGGGCTCAGCACTGCTTCACAAGCTGCTCTTAGCAAAAGGAGACCCGCGAAGAAATAACGTTACCGGCTCCGACGTGCCTGGAGGCGGGAGAAATATTAGCCAGAATGCTAGCCTAGCATGAGGCTGGGAAAGAAAAACAGCTCGCCTCTGAGAACAGAGGCTGAGGGCCTGGCCGTAAAGAAAATAAGATGAGAGAGAGAGAAAAAAAAAATATATAATATTTCCAAAAATATTTAAGATTACAAAATTTTTAAATAAAACGTGCCTAAATACCTAATACACGGCACATACTCCCCCGCGTTAAAGCGGAGCTTAGAGGAAAACAAAAACAAGAAACCAAAAACTTCAGCAGGATGAGGTACCAGGTTCGCCTGTATCCTACTACTTACATGCTAAAACACAAAAAAAATATTAAACACTCTTATGAACTAATGTGCACATTCTTAATGACTAACATAATTAAATTCATTAACTTAATTAAAATTATTAACTTAAGTGGCCACTTAAACTAACACCTTATATTAAGTTTTCTTACAAACTAGTACCATGGATTTTTATTGTTACTTAATGTTACTACCTAGGTTTTGTATTCTTCAGTTAAACTCCTTATTGAGTCTTAAATATATATATTTATATCTGGCATGCCAAGGCTTAGAGAAAGTAATCGCTCCTATTTTAAATTCGGATGCGCTTTCTTAAGGTGGGAGATGTGCGCTCGTGTCACATACTCTCCGGAACTGGGGTCGGCTAGACTCACAGTCACTGGGGTTAGAAACCGTTGGATCTGTAATGGTCCAGTCCAGCGATACGATAACTTGGCCGATCGCTTATCGATGGCCTTACTCTGCGGGTGTGCTTTGCACATTACCGTGTCACCTACCCTGTAGGGGTTAGGGGAGCGTTACTTATTGTACCTTCTCTGACTTGTTTGGTGAGCCAAATTTAAATTCCTACGCGCCTTTCTCCAAATCTCCGCGATGTCCTTGGGATCATCCGGCAGTAGGTCTTCGAGAGACCAAAGATTGGAAAGTGGTGTGTTGGGCTTATAAGTAAACCTAATCTCAAATGGGGTGGATTTGTGTCCTTCATGTCGGGCATAATTAAATGCCATCTGTAACCACACCAAATTACTGTCCCATTTTTCCTGCGCATTCGCGTGGAACGCTATGAGCGCCGAACGAAGATTTCTATTAAATCTCTCCGCGTGCGAGGGTTTAGGGTAGTATGGCGATGTCGTCACATGCTGTATACCATGCGAGAAACACATGTTCTTGAAAGTTCTGGATGTAAACTGTGTTCCGTTGTCGGATACAATTATGTTCGGTAATCCTGAAGTTTTAAAAATGTGATTTTGTAATGCACGCACAGTGGTGTCAGCTGTAGCCTTACGGAGTGGAATAAGCCAAACAAATTTCGAAAAGGCATCTATGGCCACAAGAAGCATAGAGTGTCCGGATTTGGATCGAGGAAATGGCCCTACAAAATCAATAAAAAGTTTTTGCATAGGTCTTTCGGCTACTTCTGAGGCAAGAAAACCGTACTGTGTATTTTGTGCAGGTTTACTTAATGCACATAGCTTACATAACTTAACTCGCTGTGTAATGTCCCGGTGCATTCCTTCCCAAATAAAATGGCGTCGGATACCTTGAATGGTTTTATAAATACCTAAATGGGCACCGAGAGGTGAACTATGGTAATATGTGAAAATCATATCACGCAGATTTTGTGGAAGAACAATTTTAAAGTGCCTTGACTGTTGTGTACGTTTTTGTAGGAGACCTTTAGCTAACTTATAAAATTTCGGAGCTGTACCTGCTTTAACTTGTTCAATTATTTTTGCCAAATATGGGTCGGCTTGTTGATGTGTTTGTATGTCCTGAAAAGCTAAGGGGAAATCGGTTAGGAGTGCCTGACACGAAATCTGAGGTTCCTCCTGAGATATTGTTTCGGAGGGGTTCTCGAACATTCGAGAAAGTGTGTCAGCCACAATGTTTTGAGTACCGCGAATATGTTGAATATTAAATTTGAGAGAAGAAATTTTGGTGATCCACCTTCCAAGTTTTCCTAATTGTTTAGGGTGAGCTAACAGCCAAGCGAGCGCCTGATTATCAGTTTCCAATAGAAATTCCCTATGTTCCAGAAACTGTCGGAATTTATCAATACCAAAAACTACTGCTAAACATTCCAATTCATACACTGAAGATGCTTTCCTTTCCTGAAAAGTTAATGTACGTGAGGCAAAGGCAATGGGTTGCCTGGCGCCATCTATTTCCTGAGACAATACCGCCCCTATAGCAACACTTGAGGCGTCTGTTTGTAAAATAAAGGGTTTACTAAAATCTGCCATGCGCAGAACAGGTGGATTCGCTATGGCTTCTTTCAAGAAATTAAATGCCTTGTCTTGTTCAGGACCCCAAATATATTGTGTATTTTTCTTACGTAATGCATTCAAAGGTGCCGCATGCTCGGCGAAATTTGGTATGTATTTGGCATAAAAATTAGCCATGCCAATAAAACGAGCTATGCCCTTTGTGTCTTTAGGTGGTTTGAATTCCCTGATCGCCTGTGTTCGTTCTGGATCAATTGTAACACCTTTGTGTGATACCAAATGTCCAAGAAAAGATATTTCGGAAGCAGCAAATTTTACCTTTTTTGTATTTACAGTGAGGCCTGCCTTGCGCAGTCTTTCAAGGACAAGAGTCAGATGCTGGATGTGTTCCTCAAAACTTTCTGAATAAATTACAAGATCATCTAAATAATTGTAAACAAATTTAAATTTAAAATCTCCTACTACTTGTTCAAGAAGTCGTGTGAGTACTTGAGCACCTGTGGCCAAGCCAAAAGGTACCACATTATACTGGTAAAGATTCCAAGGTACGCAAAATGCGGTAATAGGTTTTGAGTCTTGCGTGAGTGGGATCTGATGGTACGCCGAATTGAGATCGAACACACTGAAATACCTGGCCTTACTAAACCAATGAAAGGCTGAGTTCAAATCTGGGAGGGGTGTTTGCGGTATTTTAATCTGTTTGTTCAGTTTTCGATAATCTGTGACGAAACGTTGTTCCGTGCCCTTGGGTACTAGAAATGCAGGTGAACTGAAAGGAGAATTAGAAGGTTCTATTACCTTATTATCTAACATTTTCTGTACGTGTTTTCTCATAATCTCCATTTTAGGACCTAAAAGTTGATAAGGGTGACTTTTGACTGGCGTGGTATCAGTCAATTCAATTTGATATTCAATTAGGTTAGTTTGACCTAATTTCTTAGTTAGCACATCTGAAAATTCATTACACAAATCTCGAATAGCAACTTGTTTACTGGGCTCGAGATGATCCAGGGACAAAGAATTTCTCTCGTCAGTGTTGGTAGAAACATTAGTAATTTGTCCTGACCTTTTATTTTCAGGTTCCACGAATGATATGACAAGATTTTTATTAAATTTAAATACAAAACTTCCTGCTTGTAGATCAATCAAAATACCTGTTTTAGCGATGAAGTCGGAGCCTAGAATAAGCTGCGTGGCTAAGTTTTCTGCCACAAGAAAAGGGAAATTCCAAGTGAATAATTCTATCCTGATTTTCACTATAGCCACTTTGGATATACTAATTGGTTCGTCCGCTGCAGTAAAACAGCGCACATCCGTGACTTCTGTTTTCAGAACCTGCTTGTTCTTCTGTAATTCCCTAAACAAATCGCCTGAAATAAAACTACGAGTAGCTCCTGTATCAATCAGACCAATAATTTGATTTTTGCCAAACATTGCTTTAGTGTATGGTAATACAGTTCGGACGTGACCGAAAATGTTGTGACACTTACGTTTTCCTTTGTTAGTCAGGCTAACACATGTTTTGCAAATTCTTGTGAATTTCTCAGAATTTCCTTTATGATTAATTTGCTGTGTTATAATCATCTGCTTGTGTTTTCTGTCTTTTTCTGTGTATTTCTTTCGTTTATTTTTCTTGTGTTTTTGTTTTCCTGCGTTATGCCTTTTTTGATTTTTGTTTTGTTGTTGTGATTCGTTAGTATCCCCATTATGCACTGAAAAATTCCTCTCGGATGAAGTTTTAGGTGGACCAGGTAGAAATTTGCCTGGCCACCGCCTTACGCGTTTTTTGCCTTGTTGAAATTTGGTTTGAAATTTTTGTGTTTACATTGCTCAATGTAATGTCCTGTTTGCTTGCAATAATTACAGAAAGGTGTTTGTTGTTGTATGTTCTTGTTTGAATTATACTTATTATTTCTGTAGTAGTTTGTTTTCTGTTGTGGGTGGCTATTTTGTTGTTTCGTGTATGGAAAACTATTTGCAGTTTCTGCCTGAGAATCATGCTTATCCACGGACTTCGCTGACCTGTTTCTCTGAGTGTCTGCATATTCGTAACTCATGGCCTGTATACAGAGTTGATCTAGTTCTACAAAACTCCGTGGCCTAGCCTGGAAAACAGCGCGTGAGCGCTCTGCCTGATTTAGTCCGTCTACTATGCAACTAACTATTTCGCTCTCTGATACGCCCAATCTGAGAACCGCCGCGGCTTCTCTGATTGATGCTACATAGTGCGGCAATGCTTCATTACTTCGCTGTAGCCTGTTGTACCATTCCAAACGGTAATTTGTCAAAAGTCTGGCAGGTATAAAAAAATTCAAAATTTCTTCGTGGTATTTGTCAAAAGAGTAACTATTTTCTATTGCTTGACTCGTTCTTTCACTCAGTGGTGGTTGGGTGTAGGGAAAAACTATCTCCAACAACTGTTTGTCAGGAATGCCCCCTTTCTGTCTGATTTTAAGTAAGTGCCTTATGAATTCGATTAATTTATCTGGGTCAAAACCACTTGTTTCAGGAAAACCAACAAGTAATCTCTCGACTGGATGGGCAATTTTCCCATAACAGCTATACTCAGCCGCCCTTGGCGTAACTGGTAATGTTGTTTCTGGTTGATTCTGCGTTGATGGCGGAGGTGGGGGTGAAGGATGTGCAATTTGCGCGGTAGGGATGGTAGGGATCGGAGTTCCTTGCCCGGATGTCAATAAAGAATGAAACTGGGAATATGGATTAAAATATGGCTGGTTTGTGGCGAATGGGAAAAACAAATTTTGCTGTGTTAAAGGATGTGGATTTGCAGGCAAGTTACCGGAAAATGTGACACTGGTGATGGGAGCTGTAGAAGCATGTATGCCTGAGGGAATTTGAATGGTGGCTGCTGGGATGGGAGGGGTTGGAACTGTGATGAGTGATTGAGATGTTGATGTTGATGAAATGGGCGGAACCTGCCTTGTTTGACACAAAGATACTTGTGTGTCGGGTTGCCTTATTTCCTGAGGAAATTCCGGATTTCCACTCTCTACATTTCCTAGTGTTTCCATTCCTAGATTTTCTGCCTGGGCAATGTTGGCCCGGAGGTCTTGTTGAGTTTCTAATTGGGCTGCCCTAGCTTTCAATTTAATTTGGAAGGCATTTGTCTGTTGCAGACAACGATTTAGCTCTGTTCGATAAACACCATTGAGCACATCTGCGGAAAGTACCACAAGATTTTCCAGTCGTCTGGTGACATGCTCTAATCGCATAATGTGTCGCTTTACATTGGGCAAATTCTCTTCCACATCTGAATAACTTACGAAAGCAGCTATGTCGTAAAATTTGGAGCAAGCTATGTTGAATTCCTCGAGTATTTCTAAATTTAGATTATGTACTGAGGTAGGTAACTTATCACGTACTGCGGCTCGAAGCCTTTTTCGCAGCTCTTGCGCATTTCCAGTAGTTGGTAAATTACGCAACTGCAACTCGTAACTTAGTTCATCTACTAGTAATAGCTCCGGAGTAATCATCCTGTCCGGATTCATAGTATTACACAAAACAAAACAATACCCTCTTAAAATTATCTCTTAAACTTTAAACTTAGGTATACACTTAAATCTAGCTTATGATTAAAACAATTGCTTTTTTGAGTGGGAAGTATGTGCCTTCATAATTTATTATTATTATTACTACGCGCGTCGGGAAATGAACAGTGTACTCGGGTGTAACAAGCTGTCAGGTTAGCTTGCACAACAGGGTACCTACAAGGAACGTCACTTCAGCCGGCAGCACTGACCTTGGCGCGCAGCGCCTTTAACTAGGGGTGTGGGGGGGAGGGAGTATCTTGTCCAGCGGACACGTCTCTGTTGATAAGCCACGCGCGCGGCCCGAGTTGCGTGGGCGGGCAGCAAGCCAGCTGCTCACAGTGCGCACTCAAATGTAAACACACAAAACTTATGATAATTTTAAAATTCAAGGGTCAATTTAACTACTACGTGTATCAGCGGACAGTTCACAAATTACTTACTACAAAAAGATTCTAAGTGACAAAAAAAAATATAAAAAAATTTTTTTATTCAATTTTTTTTTTTAATTTTAATTTTAGGTATGACCTTTCAAATTAGGTATGCCTATAGACGTAACCATGCTCTGCTACCATTTTGTAATACCCCAAGTGTCTTAAAGAATAATTAAATAATAAGGTTAAAAGATTTGGAAGCTTTGATTACTGAGGCCCTCAATTAATAACTATAAAAGTCAACAACAGAGGCGACACTAGAAGTAAACAAAGAAAATTTAGGGACTCCCTACAAATACTTGGGAGTAAAAGGATCGTTATTATATATTAAATAAATAAAAACAACTGTTACGTCTATAGACTTCCTTATTTTATTAATCATTGTTCTTTTTTTTTTTATAGATTAAATTTTCCTTAGTAAAGTCTGTTTTTCATTGATAAGTGATCTTATTTACATAACTCCCAATTACATTTATTATATGATATTCCTTAACGTTATTTACGATAGAGCCGGCCCTTAATGTATAACAAAAATTAAAATATTTAACAACAAGACTGAAATTAACATTGGTAACTTTAAAGTTTGTACATATAGTCCTTCCAAAACATAATATAAATTTCTTCTCCTCGAACTGCCTTTTACTGTCCGCTGTCTTAACTGGGTTACACTAATCTTGGGTTCGTGAATAAAAAGATAGAATTATGCGGGTATCACCCGGGGCTGTAGGTAGACGGTGATCAAGGTAGTAGGCCTAATGATGTTGGATTCTGCGCAGGAACCGACTCCAGAGGTTCTGGCAGAGGATTTTGGTTGCCCCAAACTTGGAACCCTGTCTGAAACAAAAGTCCAAATTCCAAAGAATTAGACCTGTTTCCAGACAGTATGCTTAAATGGCGCAAAAGGCCAATAGAAGGAAAATTAAGGGGGGGGGGGGATGATGTCAAGACTTACCAAAACAGGGTGTTGGTCCTGGCGCTCAGGAGAGGGCGTCTCGTCTCCGCAAACTCGAACCACGATTCGCGGTAGCCACGGAAGTCATCATGATTAATTTAAAAAATTATTAATATAAAAATACTAAGTTTCTCTACTTTCAACTAAACTACTGACTGGTTAATAATTTTAGCTAGGGACTCCATCCCTTTAGTCTGAGAAGACTACATAATATACGATGTCGATGATTCGCAGAAGATCGCAGATACAAACGGTACCAGTCAGTCCGGAGGCGCGCACCGAAGTAAGTTCAGAGCGCGATATCACCTGAATATCATAAGCGCGGGGTCTCTAGAGAATGGGAGGGGGGGTAGGCTCTGAGCCGAAAATTACCGAGTCCACCCGAAGGTGTCCGGCATAAAAAAATTAGATCTTACTGGAGTGACTGCGCGACTGAGGCGCTATCTTTTGGTGGCGAGAGGAAGTACTAATAAATCGACTAGTGACCGACGAGAGTGTCAAGCTAGGGGGTTAATGGAGTAACCAGTGGTGCCACCTAGCGGCCTGAGACATAAGGAGGGGAGAGGTTGTCGTTACCTCCGCGCGAGCGCGGTAGTGTCGGCGCTGCCGACGCCTCACCAGTGGCATTAGTTACCACAGCCGTCGCTAGGTGTCGTTAAGGTGCAGAATCGTAACTGCGGCTGCCAAGCCTGAGATGGCCTTGAATTCGGTTAACGCACTCGAGCGGTCGTCGCTCCTAGCCACTTCTGAGAAGAGAGGGTGGGTGAGCAGGCGGGGGTGGCTTCAAAAAACGCATGGTCTGTGGGACACAAGGCCCACGGGATCCTCCTGTCGTGTCTTGCTGCTAGTGAACCTTATACCGATTCGTGACAGAGTTAGCAGGGCTCAGCACTGCTTCACAAGCTGCTCTTAGCAAAAGGAGACCCGCGAAGAAATAACGTTACCGGCTCCGACGTGCCTGGAGGCGGGAGAAATATTAGCCAGAATGCTAGCCTAGCATGAGGCTGGGAAAGAAAAACAGCTCGCCTCTGAGAACAGAGGCTGAGGGCCTGGCCGTAAAGAAAATAAGATGAGAGAGAGAGAAAAAAAATATATATAATATTTCCAAAAATATTTAAGATTACAAAATTTTTAAATAAAACGTGCCTAAATACCTAATACATGGCACAGTGGTAAACTAGCCAGACACTAAGTGACTTCATCGCACACAAAATTTCCACACAGAACTACATGGAGTACAGTGCCGACTAACTTGTGAATGGCGGCATGGTGCAGTTACGCCAAGCCCAAAGCACCAGAAGAAGGCTACCAAGACATAGTAC
Organism: Bacillus rossius redtenbacheri; assembly: GCF_032445375.1. Lineage (NCBI taxonomy): Eukaryota > Metazoa > Arthropoda > Insecta > Phasmatodea > Bacillidae > Bacillus > Bacillus rossius. The sequence continues at coordinate 87,004,169 of NC_086330.1, forward strand.
CAAAGTCACGAATAGATTGCCAGCGGTGTTAGATTTTTTGCGTTTAAAGAAATTTAGATGTTGCGCCTTGCAGGGACTAAGTTGCGTACACGCAGGTACGCACAAGTGTGTGGTCAGATGTAGAGGAAAACTTGGGCATGGAGTACGGCAAGAAGAAACTTGCTACATCCTGGAAACTGATACTGCCGCTGCAAGAAGGGCAGGATACACCGTCTTGAAGCTGAAGACAGACGTTGAGCTAGAGCAGGGGTTCTACAAAATTATTAAAATTCTCTTATAAAACAATAACTCAGGATTTAACTTTATGAAAATTTAAAAAAAGTTAATGGTTTTATAAAATTAAATAACGGTGCAAATTGTAATTGCTTACCATATTTCTCTATCTAAATTCTTTTGTTAATATTATAACATAAAATCTTTGTGTGAATTTATATATCCAAACTTTTAAGTTGACAATAGTTTTGGAAATCTAAAGAGCAAGAAAACTAGAAAGAAATTTTCCAGAAGTTGCAACATGGTGATGACTAATAGGTCACCGTCTTCAAAAACTACCTAAAAATTTGGCTGGCAATTGATATAAAATGGAGTGTCGCCATAGTCGGTTAAAGTGCCAATAGCCAGTGTGGGTGCAGGGCCGTAGTCAGGATTTTGCGAAAAGGGGGGGAGGGGGGGGGGTCAATTTTTTTGTATGTGACCTGGTTTTTTATAATAAATTTAAAAAAAGGAGAGTATCACACTAAGATTAATTTAATATTATAATGAAATTACTTCAAAAAAACAAATAATTCTATAATTTGATTAAATATTTATAATTTTTAAATATATTGTTCTTGTATCAAGTTTTTTAATGAAATCATCAGACTAGTAATAAATACATAAGTACACATTAAGGTCCTTAAAAACATTAATCACATGTGCAAGTTGTATTTAAACATATTTACAGTAACAGCCTTCTATTTCCTTTACGTGCCGTAACACTTAACACATTGTCTGCTTTAAATGGCACAGGATAATGTATAGACATCAATGATAAACCAGTTAATCTCTCTTTTGACATCTTATTCCTTAAGTAAGTTTTAATTCTTTTTAGTGATGAAAATGATCTCTCAGCTACGCAGGTAGAGACCGGCAAAGATGCCAAAACACACAGTAAATATTGAACAGTCGGATAAAATTTTTTGTCGCATGCATCTAAAATGGACATAATCTGAGATAGTAAGGGATCTCTCTCGCTTGAATTCCATTTTTGACACCACAGAATATACTCTGCTTCAAATGCACTTTGTGAAATTCTGTGTTTATAATAAACTTTCAGTCTTTCCATAGTTTATTATATGTTCCAGTTTACAGTTTTTCGGAAGCAGCATCTCAATGGCAGACAAGAACACTTTGTTTTGACTAAATCTCTGGTGTAGATTCACAATGAGTCCATCTACAGAAGAAATGAAGACTGATCTTCTATAGTACTCCTCGGGTGAATCATGTGGAAAGTTGTCCCTTTTGGTTTGTTTTTTTTTTGCTTGTCTTGGAATATCAATTTGTACTCTAAAACTGTTTCAATGATAGCTGCTGATTTCTGGAAGATATTGTGTAATTCACTTTTATCTTGTTCGCCTGTGCGTAGATCTTTGAGAATCTGTACAATGTCTTCACTGAACTTAACTGCTGAAGATAGTTCATGTTGAGGATTTTGGAAGTATGTTGAAAGTGGTAATGTCAGGCTGAAAAGATATTCACAAACTAGCACTGACACTAAGAAGCTTCCTTTATCCAAAGCAGATAGAAGAGTTGAAGCAGTACTTGAAAATGACCGGTCCAGTTCTGAGAGATATTGAAGACTTGGAACTGTTGCAGGAAGAAGCTCAACAGATTTGTTAATAGAGATTTGGCGCTCAACAAATCTTGTTTCACAGACCGCCAACAATCTAGATTTCTTTGATTCTGGCAGAATCTTAGCAATTTTTCCTTTTAAAAGGTTCCCTGCTTGAGTGTTGTGCCTAAAGAACTTGGTTACTTCTTTTAAAACTCCAAGGCTATTTGAGATCAATGGTACATTAAGTGATTCAGAGAGGACTAAATTCAGGCGATGACTTGAGCAATGGACATACATTGCTTTTGGATGGAGTTGGAGGATTCTTGTTTGAACAACCTGTTTTACAACCACTCATTGTGGAAGCTCCATCATATCCTTGACCAATTAATTTGTCTAGGTCAATACCTAAACCACGGCAAGACTCCAAAATCTTTTGAGTCACATTTTCTGTAGATAGATCTATCTGTGGAAAAAAAGTTACAAAATCTTCCCTGAGAGATGGATGGCCCTCAGTCATTACATACCTAATACACAGTGAGAACTGCTCTTGACCCGAGGCATCCAGTGTTTCATCCCCAATAATGGAGAAATATTCAGCATTGTTGATATTTTTTACTAATCTTTCTTGAGTAAGCTGCCCACAAATACCTATTATCTCATTTTGAATTTCTGGGCTGAAGTAGGATGCATTTCTGGAGCCATGAAGCATATGATTCTTTAGTTTTTCGTCAATACTTGGTCGGTATCTAATGAGAGCCCTATACTTTCCATTCTTTTTTTTTTGGGCTTTTCAAGAGTGTTAGGACCACTGTCATCATCCCCTCAAAGAGGCAGCTCATTTTCGCCACAGAAAATTATTGTTTCTTTAATGGGTAGTATAGCAGCCCTATTCTCTTCTCGCTCTTTCATCCTCTTACTACTAAAAATAGTTGCCACATCCTGAAGTTTCCCTGACGTCACTTTAAAAAGGTTTTCGGCAGAAACTATTGCTAACATGTGGTAACTAGTCTTTGAATGATTCTAAAACTTTTCCAATGCATCCTTCCATTTTCTAAAAGGTTGGCCTACTAATGAGGCATTTCATACAGAAAATTCATCATTCACTACACAATCTGATGCAAAAAGAACACAGTATTTACAAGCTCCATCTTTTACCTTAGAATATGCAAGCCATCCCCATCTTTGAAGCTAACTGTGCTGGAATTTCAGATATTTCTTTTTGAACTGAGTTGAAGGGAAACTTGAATGATAATTTGGGACAAAAAGTTCCTTTAATACATTGTGTAAGTTTTTTACAGTGATTCTGATGACTGGAGCAGAAGAGTGAAAGATATTTTCAGAAATGACTCCTATATCAACTTTAGATAAACTTACTTGCATCAATGGATCTCTGTTGGTGTTGCTTTCTCCTTGTTCAAGAGGTGTGTGAGATGAACTGCAGGAATAATGTTGACTTGCATCTTTTGTAATGTAGGTCCTATCTTGTTGAGACTCGACAATCTTGCTTGGTCCAGGAAGTGGTGGGTCGAGATGACAGCCTGCACTGTTCCTGGATTGTTCTTCGTTTTCATTAGTCTAAAATTCAACCCCGTCATGACTAAAATGGCTTTTAACGAGGACAGCAGCCAGTGAATAAATGAGAGAAACTACATTAGACACAGAAATAACCTGTGAAATTTCCCGGCCTCTACCTTTTGTGCACAGGTGTTCGTTATTAATTTAAAATTTAACTAAACTGCTTGCATACCAAAAATTTAGTCAGTCACTCCGTTGAAGCATGAAAGACGGACAAACAAACCAATAAACCTTCAAACACACTTTCGGATTTATAATATGTGCATGGGTTTAACAAATAAAATAATCTCTTATAACATCAAACTTACTTGAGAGTCAGCTTCTGTTTTTCTTTTTTTCCGCGTCACGAACTTATCCATGTTTGTCAGACGTGTGAATGCTACTGACTGAGGAAATTTGCCCATACAAGTGCGATAACTGATTTTAAAAATAGAATACGTGGGAACAAAATACTGCCGTCTTTGAAATCTCAGATCGAGGAAAGTTGAGTAAAAGAAGGGAAGAAAGACACTACGGAAGCCCAGTATGGATAACAATAATCCTTCACAAACACTATCTCTGTAACCTAAGCTAATCTTCTGTATTTTCTTCTGGTTTAGCTCCCTTTTTTGGGGGAGGGGGGGGGGGAACTGGGAAAAAATGGGGGGGGGGGGGTCCGGAGTCCCCCCCCGTCCCCCCGTCCCCGGCTACATCCCTGGTGGGTGAAAGGGCATGTACCATGGTAAGATGTTTGGCTTCACTCGAATTTACTGCAACATTGTGTTGAAGTCGTAGAGTAATTACTCTTGACTACTGGAGAGATATTTCCAGTGTGAATTCCCATCTCTGCATAGCAACTTTTTGATGAAAACTTGCAATGTGCGACTATATTATAGTCTCTCTTACCCAAGACCTCTCCACCTCCCATAATGAGGAGTGGAAACACTTGGTTTACTTAGTGGCTAACTTGGATAGCAAGAACCAGCGTGTCGGGGCAGCAATATCTGCTAATATTGGTTAAAATCCTCAGACTGCTCTCCTAAAGGTAGGGTGCATTAGGATAGACATGCACACAGTTTGTATTAGCGATATAGAAGATGGAACTTACATAACACTGATAATGTTCTAAGTGGTTTGTAATTGTTGTGAAAGGGGGTTGGGGAGTGACAGTGGTTTGCATTGCAATTGCAAACATTTTTTCAGGGGTGTTGGCATGTACCCATCCTAGTATCTGAGAGTGCCCTGATGCCATTCTTCCGGAGTGGACTCTGTCGCATCTTATAGTCTCTCTCTCTGTTAGTTTGGAAGAGTGCCTAGCCGGTGCATTCCATGTGCCTATGATATGCTCTCAGTCATTCAGGGATATCTGCCTGCTGCATTTGTGGGATGATAGACTGTCTAATGCTGAGGCTTTTGGGCCCCAAAAGCTGTGGATTCACTTATGGAATCCTATCAGTAGTAGAATAGACCCCTCATCGGAGATTGCATCTTCGAAGCCATATTGTGGCTTGGTCTGGCTGGCATCCCTCGCTGGTGTACTGGGCCGGTTCTGCGTGATGTGGCTCTAGGTGTGAAACGAATGGGGGCTGCAGTCCTGACTGGCGGTTTTTATGGTGAAACCTGCTGATGCCACAGATGTTAAGAAGTGCCTCTGGATGATCGTTGAGCCCCATTGTGCAGTCGGTCATTTGAAGGAGGACTCATGGTAGCAGTGGTTATAACTCACATTATGGGAGTGGCCCTGAGAGGGACATTCCCCTCATGTAGGGCAGTAGCATTGGTGTTTATGGCCTGATGGTACCTTAGGACAAACAGCAGAGGTGAGGATAATAATGCTTCCAGACAGTTTAAACCCCTTGAGTGTGAGGGTTTCAGGCAGGGATGAGCCAGCAGGAAATATGTGGGGCAGGACCTCTCCCTTCTAAGATTTATAATAAAAAAAAAACAGAATATGAAAGCTTTAGCAAATTAGCTCCATGAGTTTACAGTGAAATTATTTTAGAAGTGTTATTGTAATCCTTAATGGGCTACAGTAACATATTTAGTTACCTCTTCATTGTAGCAGTAGGTGTTTCAAAATACAGTCTTTGTTTAATGCTGGTTTGCACACATGTTGTAAGCTTGTCTTTCAGACAAACATGACATGTGTGTTAAAGTATTAAATAACAGGAATGTGTGTATGTGTTATATATTTATGAATTGTTTTAATGAAATCATCAAACAATTGACTAAAGGACAAAGTTTTAAAAACAAATAAAAACCAAAATATAATATGTTAAGTTTTTTTTTCTCAAGCCAAATCATTTCTTAAATTTTTATGTATAAATATTCTAGTTATATCTACTATTCGCTTAGCATTTAGTGTGGCAATCAATTTTCTCAGGAAATTCTGTTAATTTGAAGATCTCTTAGTCCTAAAAATGATATAATGGTTATATTCATAGGCGTGCGCACGGTAGGTGCCACAGGTGCCCCGGCACCACCATTAGGGTTAACGTTATTTTGTTTTTTACAAGCAGAAATAATACATACTTACAAAAATCCGTATTAATTCCAAAAAAAATATGTTTTCCAATCGTGTTGAGTTACAGATATGTGCTCATAACACTATCAGTATATCAATTATCAATCGAACCAACTACACACACGGAAACAAGCCAGGTGCAATTACTTGTGTCGTACACGCGGGCCGCGGCTACGAAACTTCTGAAATGTAAATACTTCTCATAGTTCTCCTCGAATTACATAGAATGCGCGCTCGGTGTCCACTGTTCACTCCACTCGGCAGGCGCACGGAATAATAGCCGCCGTCCGCCAGGGTTCATTTAAAAAAAAGAGAGAGTTTAGTTAGTTAAAAGGATAGGCTTACTCAATGACTTATATGCAGTCGCCGAAAAAACATTTTTGTTGTATTCCAAAAGTTAAAACTTTTGCCCACTCTTATTTGTGTATTTTTATTATTTTAATATTTTACATATTTTAGGTATATTACAAAAACTCCCTTCATTTGTTGATTTTAAAACTTAACATTTGAGAACGTTTTTTTCTAGCATTTATTTGGCGTCTTCAGAAAACATATAAGTACGGTTTTTAAAGCCACCAGCATGAATTCCGTGCAAACAATTTGTGCAATTTACTTTATGGCTCAACAAAGCTTAAAACTGTAAATAGTTTAGTAGTTTTCCTGGTGATTATAACGTTCAAAACCATAATTTGTCATAAAAAATGTTAAAAAAATTTTACATCTGTGTATTTAATGTTTTTGTTCGGGAACACCTTAAATACCACCATTTTGCGTTTTCAAATCCAAATTTTTCCGGGCGAGGACCCCCGGACCCCCCGCTTTTGGCTCGGGGTCCGTGAATGACAGGGCTGTTGTGTAATCTGGCACCACCACTACTGAAGTCCTGCGCACGCCTATGGTTATATTCCTTATAGGATCCTGGCTATGGGCCTGTCTCAATAGATGGCAGTAGTCTAAGAGGCCACGAATGTCTGGGGCTTGGTGCAGTCCACTTGTAAGTTTGCAGTAAGGGAGATGTAATAGTGTCCCTAGCCTCATGGAAGCAATGTCAGAGCACAAGAATGGTGATATTAAACAGCTTATTTTTTAAACCATTAATATTTATTTTACAATCTCAAATCACTAAAGCAAATAAGGGTGGTATAGCTGATGAAGATTTATTTGAAAATAATTTTTAGTTTTTGATGTGCAGAAACACAGTTGGGTCAGTAATGCGCTGGAACCGTCAGGTATTACTGAAATACACAGAGTGGATAGAGCCATGCTACAGTAAGCTTTAGTTAGTCCGGGCCTTAGAAGAAAGTAGCAGGAAGCCGGTTGTTTGCAGCAGTCAATTAGCATGGAGGGTGTAATGTGGCCTTGGGCGGCTGTGGGCCGGTGATCGCACTAGTCGCCAGTCATGAGGCATGGAGGCGGGCTGCAGTCGGCGCCTCTACTGGGTGTCGCTGCACAACGGCCGCCCCAGCACTGACCCACTCCCCTTCGTGGGCCGCCTTAAGCATGTTGTGAGTACTGCTACTGAACCTGAACTAGGTCACTACCAGCTAAAAACTAACACACTACTTGGTGTTGCTGCACTAAGGCCATCCCAGGACCGACACGCTGCCCTTCATGGCCACCTCAGGTTTATCGTAAGTACAGCTGTCGTGATTGCTAATGCTCACTACTAGCTCTACTGGATGGTGCTGCCCTTTGAGGACTGCCTCAGGAATATCATGAGTACTGCTGCAGTACCTACACATGCTCACTACTAGCTCACTACGGGGTGTTACTGCCTAAATAAATAACATTGTCGGTGGCAGTGACTACGGTTTTCTTTGAAGTCAGTTTGTATACCCGCTGTGTATTTGATGTAGTACTGAAGCTATTGAAGCCGCTGAAGTGTTGGCATGCCAAGGCTATACTAGATCTATTTTTTTATCATCGAGCCAGTGAGTAGTGATGCCAAGAAAACTTCTCCTACCCCCAGATCAAATATCAGCTGTCGACCATTCCCTAATGTTATCAACTTTTTTAATGTTATTTTCATCAAGTCTCCTGCCAAGAGATTGTGACTCATAATTTTCAAATCATTTTTTTAAATATGAAAAAAATTAAAACGTTTTCGGTAAGTTGGGTCAACATACACTTTAAGAGATCATAACATTTAGAATAAAATCTATGATCAATTTTTTTAAATTGAGATTGTAGGGATAAGAATGTAGCAGCTCTCGCAGCCATGTTTCAGTTGTCGGATGCAGGTTAGATATCAAGAATTCTTCTCGTTTAGTGGCAAGAAAGTTTTGAAAACCTCAGTTATTTCTGGAGGATGATGCCGTCTGAAATGAGTTATCAAATTTAATTGTTCAAAATATTAGCTGTTACTTCTTTTTGCTTGGTTGATGCATCAGGAGCACATTTTAAGCATGAAGCTTTAACCGAATTAGTCATACAAATCTTCCGTAATCGCTTGCTCATCAGTATTTAAAGTTTTAAAGTAGGTACCATTAATGTCATTTGAATAGGGAATCATAGTTTCCTTAAAGGACCACTGTTTTCTCGGGAAAAGATATATGAATCCTCAGCATATTGATAAAAATGACTTTCTATACCAACTGATCCAGCCTCACTGTCTGTGTCACTCATGTTATAATGTTTGTACCCTCTTGCACTCCAATTGGTAAGAAATCAAGAACAAGACTGTACCTTACAAAAATAATTGGATGTTTCAGCAGAGGTGAGTTACATGTATACAACATGGTGCTGTGACCCACAGTGGTGGCCATAGAATTTTCAGGGCACTGGGCTATCTACTTTTATCAAGACCATCCCCTGGAAAATTGAATAATTAACTCTTTCAAACAACATTTTAAGCCAACCTGGAACTTATTTTTCACAGATGGCCTAAGAAATGTTCATATTCTTTCCTGATAAATATCATTGGATCAGTTATAAATGCTTACAATCAAATTCTGATGTGATCGCAGAATCATACGTGGCAATAAAATATTTCAAAGTTTTTCTAATACAAAATAATGAATTTTAATTGGTATTGCCCTGCACTTTAATTTACATGATAATTTCCCATTAATATCCAGGCAAACAAGTAATTAAAAAAATGCTTGTAACTTGGTACATGTGATAGAAGTGAAACTTCTTTAGCAATTCAAACCTTGACTTGTAAGAATATTGTAAGGTGTAAAACGGCAGAAAGAGTAAAAGATAAAGAAAACAATTTTCTAAAACATGAATCAACAAAATTATTACTCCAAAATAACTGCTCAGGATATCAATAATTATTGATCAATCAATAATGATGAATTAAAAATAAATATTACTCACTGTTGAAATACACCATAAGGAAAAACTGTGTTACTGTTTCTTCAAAGAATTCTGCCATTTGGAACACGCCAAATCTCTGAACAAAACATTAAATTCAGAACGGGTAGTGCTAGCTATGCAGGATATGTAGGAACTGAACAGCGCTCTACGCTACTGGTTGAATAAAGGAGTAATGTGAAAACACTGGTAGCAAATATAAAATGCAAGGCACTCAACAGCTGACTGTATAGGATACTATATCTATTTTCTGAAACAAGTGCAGGCAGTCTCTTGTCTTATTCTTTCGCTCATATCTATCTATCTATCTAAGTTTTTTTGTGTTGGGGGGGGGGGGGGAAGGGCCGGGGACGAATCATCGCTAAAAGAAACCGAAAACGAGCCCAGCAACGTATATAGCATAGTGCTTGCTCTCTATGTCTTTGGCCAAGTACCTATTATCTGTCCTTGTCACGTCAGATACATTTCACAACAATGTTTTACGAAAACGCTTAAAAATTCGGTCTTGAAAATTTACTCTCATTTGTACCCAAAGAAGTGTTACTTCAAAAATTAAAACCATCAGCGCGGGGCCCTGGACGATTGCCCGGCTTGCCCTGCCCCGGAGTCGCCCCTCAATACAGAAAAATTGTAGTTTAACGTAGCCAAAAATCCAGTTGTCGGTTTTTATTATACTTCCGTATATTTTTTGGGGTGCTGAATTTGAATCAGGAGTTATCCAACAAAATTTCCTGGTGCGTTTTGAGACATTTTCAAATGAAAACGGCGAAATTTTCGCACTGTTTTTGGTTTTCGCACTGTTTTTTGTTTTTCGGTCATAATTTTAACACTATATATGATAACGAAAAACTCGCTATTATCGGTTTTTAATGAAGCCTAAATGTGCCACAATTTGAGCTAAAGTTCAGCTCTGTACGTCCCATAGTTCTCGAGGTACAGCACTTGAAAAATTGTAATTTTTTCCAAAAAGAAATATTAAGGTATGTGTCAAATTTAGAGAAACGATCCTATGAGGAAAATTTTCAGGAGTTAAAGTACAACAAATCTATTTAACTTTAATTTTAGCACAAAATGACGCACGTAGACCCAATAATTGACTCGTAATTTCCAAGAAAAAAAATGAGAAAATTGTATTTTTGATGATTTGATTTAAACCCATTCCATAACTTATGAATGATTATTTACATAATATTGTTCTAAAAAAGGCGACCCAGTCTTTATTACTCGCCAGACATGTGTAACATTTAACCTCGGTAACGAGCAAATCACCACATAGTAGGTATAAAACAAAGTCGCATCCCGCTGTCTGTCCCTATGTATGCTTAGATCTTTAAAACTATGCATCATATTTTTATGCGTTTTTTTTTAATAGATAGAGTGATTCAAGGGGAAGGTTTATATGTATAATACATGCATAATATAGTAGAGAAACACTGGTAATTTTAGAGGTTTCTAATGTGATGTAAATAAAAACATTTTTTTTTGCGCTTACATTGCAAACGCTGGCTGTACTCCAGTACTACAGTATTGTACACCTTAAAAAGGTCTTCAAAAAAGTCCGCGATTGTATATGTCTATCTCTTAGGGATAACCCACAATAACCATTTTTTATCCTTTACTTTTTACGAGAAATAATGGCTTATTTACGAAGCGATTTTAAGTACTACAGCATTAATACATACTTATCCAATTAAGTACCTTAAATGCATTGTAAATTTAACATAGATTAATATGGCCCTTCACAGCATGTAATATAAATGAATATTTTCGAAGATATTACATATTTAAAATGCAGGGACACAGTGGTTGCGGCGGTAGGTAGTACCGGCCGGGGGCCCGGCGGCGCGTGCCTATAAATAGCGCGTCTAATGACAAAAAAAAAATCTGTGAACGTTGTATATAAAGACATTCTGATGTATATTTAGTGTCAGCATTTAACCCGTGCGAAGCCGGGGCGGGTCACTAGTACACTAATAATACGAAACTCGGACAAGAAATTTAATGTAAAATTCTTTAAAATAATGCCGAGCGTGATAAATACTATATGCAAATTGTGTTTTAAACTATATTTCTGGACGCGAATCTCACACAGTTTCCACACGCCGCTAGGATTTGCTGCCAGAGCAGACACACCGACTATTAAATTGATTAGTAGACCGAAATAAACTACATAATAGAATGGCTCCAACAAAAGCGAATAAGACTTGAAAAATTCTAAACCTAGAATTTGGACCTGATTTTCGACAAGGAATTTTATTAGAATACTTTTCATTTTGTTAAATTCATTAAACAGCTAATACTTTAAAGTTTCCCTTTGTCTTTGTGAATTTTTGTTTCCGCCATCCGCCACAGATGGCAGCTTCGTTCCATGCGAATTCCGTTCCATTCATGAAATTACTCCTACCATTTGCGTATACCGAAAGGTAAACTGTTTAACGTTAAAAAATTTGGTTAACAAGGTCTTGTTCGGCCACGCTTGTGTACAGAAGGACCCTGCGTTCCATAAGGCCTTTGCCGCAGCTTTACCTCTGGAACATCTGTGAGAAAGAAATGCCGAAAAAGTATCAGATGGTTGAATTAGAAGGGTTGATTGCAGATGCAACTGGTACACAGTTAATTAAATTTACCGTGAACTTGTGGTTAGTATAGATCTTCCTCTTCGATGCACATTGCTACAGGATTCTTCGTACGGCTCATACATGTTAGAGCAGTACAGCCCAGTCTTCTTGCACCTGTACATTGCCACTGCGCACTCTTTTTTGCATTCGTATGAAACCAGTCGAGGGAGCTTGTCAGGCGCAGGGGGTTGGTTGGAAATTATGAGCTGTATGTAGGCCGTTGCTTGTACGCCTCCACCCAAACATTTCCGGCTCTCCACATGAAACTGGCTGGCCCATCCTGCACTTGCACATAAATGCGCAGAAAATGGAGTTTTGCAGCTGTGGTTAGAGGAGAGTAGCCATATTTTAAGTGGAATTATAAGCTACAGCTCATCTAGAAGCACTTGCTTGTTTCCACCGTACAAGGCAGATATAAATTTCTCGCCAACTGTGAAGATGGTCTCGACATCAATGTCTTTGTAATTTTTTGAAGGACAGCAATGGGAGGCTGAGGTCGGGGTTTTTGTCCAAAGTTTTCAATGTCGCCTTTCCTTGGTTTAACAAGGCTTATGTAGTACCACGTCCACAGCGTTCAAGAAAAGGATATGTTGAGACAGCAGTTCATTTAATTATGTGTTTAGATGAAACCACATAGAAAGGGCTCTCCCTCTCCCTGGTTTGAGGAAGTAGATGTTTGTTGAAGCTAACAGGCCTATCAACAGTTGAAACACTGGTACGTACTAATTTTATATATATATATATATATATATATATATATATATATATTGACGTCGACCCAAGTGTCTCCTCGGCTCCTTCAGGCCGTTATGCCTCGTCAACGTCCTCCATAGTGTCTCCGCAGTGTTGTGCATCGGCCAGGGACGCACCTTCGTGCGCCCTAGCACGCCAGTGAGCCAGTGTTAATGTGTAAATGTTTCTGTGTGTATATATTTTCTTCCCGAATGACCGTGACTTTGTTTTAAGGGTGTAAATAATGAAATTGTCATGTATTAACTATCGTGTAATAATCTTGTAATTCTTGTGAACGTGTCGCAGTGTCTGTATGTAAGCGCGGCCTGGCGCTCATCCGCGTCGCCGGCGCTCTCCCACGCCGGCCGATTTCCCCTTCCTTCCCCGCAGCCCGCGCGCGACGGCCCGCGGGCGGGCGGGGAGAGCAGTTGGACCTAGGACTCGAGCAGCGGCGGACGTGCGCTTCGCTCCGCGCTGATTGCGAGACGGGTTGTTGAGCTCACGGTCCGGCGACACCGCCACAGGACGAGCATTTCGCAGCAGCCGTGCTGCCTACGACGTGCCGCCCACGCGATTGGGTGTCCGAGCTGCGAGTACGTAAGTTACGTCACGAGTCGGTCATTATAGGACGCGTAAGCTTTGTTACGCATCGCTGAACTTTCGCCGACGTCACGAGTCAGTACGTAAGAACCGCGCACGCCTCACGTGTCTTTGTGGGGAACATAGTTACTCACCGCCGAACCTTTGCCGACGTTACGAGTCAGTACGTAGGGACCGCGCACGCGTCACGTGCCTTTGCGAAACAGTGGATTATCAGGAACTCTGTTACGTGGGAGAACCGCCAGTACGCGTCGGGACGAGTGGGCCGTACGAGACGGTCACCGGGAGTCCGGGTCATCGTGGGAAGGGCGCGCAACCCGCGACGGATCCGCCAGGCCGCGGCAAGCTCTCTGAACGCAATAAAAGAGCTCGTGAACCGATTAACAGCGAGTGGTCCTTTCACTCTACCTGTCACTCTACCTCACCATCCCTCCAGGTCCCGCATTTCCAGGTCCCGGCCACGTCGGCCTGGACCCACACCTCTCCGACGAGAGCAGTACGGGCATAGCGGACATTTCTAGCAAACAGGGAAATAGGGACCAGAAGCCGAGGGACGTCAATATATATATGAACAGTTTCATTTCTGAAAAAGGTGGGTGTTGCTCCAACCCAGGCACATTTTGCAGGCATCTTTATTGTCTTACTTAACTCTTGCCTTTCTGGCATCTACGTGCTGTGTTCAGAAGATCAAAAATTCACACCACAAAGCATTTCTACTGCTTCAATAATTTGTGACATGAATTTTAGTCCTTGTGTCCATTTCGTTGCTGCACAGGCCTTAATTCCCCCTCCCGTGCACAATCAACTGTCCTCTTCCCCCCCCCCCCTTCAAATCTTTCGTGATGACGATCACCTGGTGTCTTAACAAAATAATTAGTTGGATCCTTTAGGTGTTTGACGTACACATTTTTCCATAGCTTGGACTACTACTTATAGGCCTATAATAATACCTTAACATCTTAACCTTTTATAATAAATTTTAATATATTTTTAAATATCATTATATAAAATATTAAAAACTGTGGAAAATAAAAGTCTACATTTTTAGAGAAGATTTCAAGCCATGGAGATGGGTTAGATCAAATCATCCAAAACCCAATTTTCTCATATTTTTTTTGTTTTTTTGGCAATTATGAATCAACCATTGGGTCGACATACGTCGTTCTGTGCTTGAATTAAAGTTAAATAGATACACTAAAACTTTACTTCTTAAAATTTTCATCTTAGAATCGTTATGTTTCCCAAAATTTTACTCAAAATTTTACACAAAACTTAACATTTCACTTTTTGGAAAAAATGACCAATATTTGAAGTGCTTTATCTAGAGAACTATAGGACGTACAAATTGAGCTCAAATTGTGGCCATTTAGTCGTCTTTAAAAACAATACTTTTGAGTTTTTCTTCGCCACATATACTGTTCAAATTATGAGCAAAGAACAAAAAAAAAGTGAGAACATTTCGCTGTTTTTTTGTGAATATCTCAAAACACTCCAATAAATTTTGTTGGGTAATACCAGATTCGAATTCAGCAGCCCCCCCCCCCCCCCCCAAAAAAAATATATAGAGAACGATAATAAAACAGACTACTGGATTTTTTGTAACGAGAGGCAGTTTTTTTGACACTGTTTGCCTGGGTTACCTGGCGACCTGAAGTGTCTGCGAGTGGGGACTGCACGCGCGCACACATTGTTGAACATGTAGCGGAACTGCAGGATATGCATGACTGTCAAATGGGGGTCGGAGCAGTACTACAGACAGCGGAAACATCTATCCATATGACCCCACCTCGGCGGCCATATACAGGTTACGGTCGCACCTGTAATTATGTGTGCGTGCAGCATGGGTGTAGCTAGGTTTCAGTTTGTGTGTGTGGGGGGGGGGGGGGGGGGTTAAAAATGCCAATAAGTGCAACATTAATATTCATGTAAAAAAAAAAGGCAAACACAAAACACATTACAGAATTATTCTTCTGTTTTTCTTTTTAAATATATCCACTACATCATCCGCATCAATTTCTGTCCCATAGTGTATATTCATGAGAGCCAAACCGTTCAATCTCTTTTCACTGGTCGTGTTGCGTAAGTAGTTTTTCAGTCTCCTTAGGCTTGAAAAAGTCCTTTCTGGGGTAGCGGTGGAAACAGGTATGGTAGCCAAAATTTGTAGCAATGTGTAAACATTTGGATACAGTTTTCGATCGCTCTTATCTAGGCATTCCAAAGCACATTTTGGAGTAGGAGAGGTGCTTGTCATCACTGCTTTCCACACATATAGTTCTGCTTTGACTACAGATGTACTTCTTTCTGGAAGCACTGACGAGTACATGCAAATTGCCTGTTAAATTTCGGAACTGGCTGTGAAATTTGAAGGTAATACACCAGATAGTGCCGACACTACTTTACAGTGCTTCGTAAACTTTTCATTCAACTGTTGAATTGTATGTTCAAGGAATGGGATGAATAAATTTATTTTGTAATGCGAGCATATATCTGACGCAGGAATGTTTGAGCGGTTCAACTCCCTTCCGACTATGCGTGGCATCTGCAGTATACCACCATTTTCTTCGAGCAAACCCTTTCCTTCTTCATAGAGATGAGGATACTCGTCATCAGCTTTATTCCTTAGAAGTTGCAACATCCACATGGCTGAATATTGTGATCAGGTCGGTGTTAATTGCTTGAAACTGTTTTGGCAGCGACAATGTATAGCTCATGACTTTCTCAAGAATCACTAAAAACACCAAAAAATTCGAAGCTCAAAGTGTGTTAAGCATTTGGACAGCTTGTTGCGATGTTTCCTTATTATGGCTAGACTGGAGTTCTTCGAGAGCATTCACAATCGCTGAATAAATTTATTTCAATCTCATGACAGCTTCATGCTTGTACACCTACCGTGTTTCACACATTGCAAGCAGGCTTTTTTGGTGGTCGGCGAGTAACAGCTCTCGAATTTTTTCTTTCAAAACAGCAGTGCGTTGAGCAGAATGTCTGAAATACGAACCGACAGACTGCACAATCCCAACACAATTTCGGATATCTGCTCGTGAACATGAGTCATCAATGGCGAGGTTGAGAGAGTGTGCACTACAGTGTACATAAAGAGCAAGAGCACATTCTTGACTAACATATGCCTGGGCACCGTGCAAATACCCACTCATAGCTGCAGCTCCGTCGTAACCTTAACCAACCACATGAGAACATTCAAGTCCATGCTTTTTCAGAACTTTAATAATGAGATTTGCTAGACCGGATCCTGTGACGTCAACAGTTGGAATGTACTCAAGAAACATCTACTTAACTTTATGTTTAGCATCTTTTACATCGACATATCGCAAGCACAGCGAGACTTTCTCCACACGCGCGATGTCAGTCGTTTCGTCAGCGAGAATAGCAAATAATTGGGCTTCCTTTACTTCTTCGATTATCTTATGCTGAATTATTTCACCACAAATTTCTATTATTTCGTTTTGGATCTGAGGACTTGTGTAAAGAGCATTCTTCTGAGAAGAAGCTAAATGCTCAGAAAGATCTTTATCCCCAGACTCGGCCCCATACCGCAACAGTGCCCGAAAATTACCATCATTCTGCAGTTGTTGTTCAGGCTCTGGTTCTGGTTTAAAGTGAATCCGTCCCGAATCGGTTTTACCTCTTAATGGGATACCTTGTTTGCCGCAAAAAAATTATTCCTTTTATGATAGGGATTAATTTCTTTCGGTTTTCTTGTTGGTGTCTCTTTCTCTCAGAAGACAACTGCTCAGTGACTGAAAAAACCAGCGAAGAAATTACATTAAGGAAGTTATCTGCAAGTTCCGAATTTCGCTTGTGATATCCTGTTTTTGCATGGGTTTAAAATATTTCAAGTGCATGTTTCCACTTGCAGAATGGCTCAGTTACGAGCTGGCCAATTCGCTGATGGCCGACTTTACCTTCATCAAGCGAACACCCCATTATGACGCAAATTCTGCAGAATGCTCCACTTTTATATTCGGGATATGACAGCCAGGGGAATCTCTCTATTAATTTCAATTGAAAGCGCAGATTTCTCTTTGTGGAAATGGGAAACTTATAATCTTTGGATGGGGTCCAAGGCACTTTTAATAGTTGGGCTTTCATATATTCATCCACGATTTTGTCTTGATTCTAGTAAAAACCAACGTCCAATTTAGCTACAGAATGAAAAGATGACATAACAGGCAAGCTGGTCGGTTCCTGACTAAATGCAGGCTTGGTGGACGTAGTCATGAAACAGGGCACCGGCGCTACTGACTCCATTTCGTCGTTAGATACTGTAACTGAGGTCGAAGGCTCATTTGTCATTACAGTCTCATTGCCAGCAGCATGCAAGTTTGTTGTAGGTTCGGTAGACAAATGCGCTTCTTTACTGGAAACTGCTTGACCACAACACTTTTTCCAGTAGTCCATACCCTTAAGAGGCCGTGTCACAAATTTGCGCTCCTATCTATATCAATGTTATTTTAAAAGGCAGTTTTTCTCAAAGTCTATAAGAGGTAGGGGCCGGAAATTTTGCCTACTGAAAGTATACAATACATTTAACATAACCGCTTTTTTCAAATTTAGTTATCATATCATATATTATTTCTGTGATGAAAATAATATTATCAATATTTTGATTTGTCCAGATACATTGAAATTTTGCTTATATTTATAATTATTTAGCAAAAACTGAAAACGCCATTGAAATGTATTGCACATTACCTTCCGATCAGTGTCTTCATGATCATGATGGGTTTATAAACCTGGGTGTAATCAAGTCTTTAAATATTACATGACAACATTTATACTTAATAATTTGGAGATATGCCTTTTCTATCCTCAGCCCCTGAGCTTTTACTATCTGGTCTGGCGACCAACCTGACACTCTTCAACCACCCCAGGGGTCTCCGATTGCACATCTTATCAAAAAAAAAAAAGCTGTTCGTTCATTTGTTTTTGTGTTTGAGCGAAGGTTTACTTCTCCATAAGTGCCACAGACTTCGCACATTTATGCCAAGGGAATATTCCGCTGATGTGACGCCATACGAATGTATTATTCGCGACCATACAACTTTTTTGTTTGTCATCGGGAAAATGACGCCGCAGTTTGATTTTTTGTGGTGATATAAAATAAATTTTCTTGGAATGTTCATTTTGAATTGAGCATTTTTAAATGTCAGCGTAGAATATGCTTATCTGCCCATTTTGTTTCTTTCCATAATAATGAGTAAAGTTAACATTGTCATAGACATTTTATTATATTCGTTTGCTGTCCAAGTACAAATGTCACACTATATCGCACGTAATTATATTTTTTACTAATTTGTTAGTTGTCATTTTATTTAAGTTATAAATAACATTAATAAAATTTATTACTTAATAGTACAGAATAGAGATTGAGTTATTATTCATTTAATAGGGGTTTAAAATATGGTACTACATACATATTTATATTATCTTGTTGTCTTCTTTGTAACTTTACTGGAAGAATGGCATTTGGTATGTATGTTAACTCACAATGAAAATACTTCAGAAGTACTCAATTAACAGTGAACAACCTAGGGCCTATACTAATTTCAAAATGTTCATGAAATATAATTGATATTACTAATAATGAACTGTATATGTTTTGCGTAGAGATATCGTACGAACTGTATGTGGTACAGACCAACATTAGCTAAGACTCCGTAAATAAGTAATTTCAGTTAATGTGTAGAGAATATTAAAAGTTAGAAATAATGATATATATAAAACAATGCAGAGTTATCAGCATAAAAATAGAAGTTGTTTTTACGTAGCGCCTACTGGAATGTATATTTTGTGTTGAATTATGTGGTATGATTAGTATTCTCTTATTGTAAGTGTGTTTTGTTAAAATCTTATAAAACATCACTTACTGTTGAAGGATTTTCATTTTTTTTGTGATGATCTTACTTAAACAAGTTTTAATTATATTACACATGTATATTTTAAAAGCATTTTAATGTATACTTATAGAATTGTAATAGGCTTTATACGGACTCTCACGATGCATGTGAGCATCTATAATTAATAGAGACCGGAAAAATTCGCGGATTCATTCGGCGATAGGCTAGAAGTCAAATACATATACCTTTTAGATGATTTTGCTATTGGCTTACTGTTCATCTGGACGAATCTCAACCAATTATAAAACACCAACCAAAGAAGGATCGAATCACAGACAAACAAGCTGAGACGACTAACAAGTCAGCAGCAAATGAACTGCCGTTATTTGCCCGAGTGTACAGGGGAATGTGCAGTCTATCCTGAAGGCCGTCGAAACCGCGAATTTTTCCGGTCCCTAATCTACATCAATATTATGGCCGTTTCACAAGATCAAATATTTATTGAATTCAATCTGTTGCATTCATTGTACATGATTTTCGATATGTACATTGAATTCAATACAAATTGAAGATGTTACTCAACTAAGCTTATTCTTATTAACTTATAAGTATTTTGTTTGTTCAGTACATAAAAGTAAAAGATTCGTTATTATTTAAATAATGAGCATCTTTAAGCAATAACGTTTTCAAAATATTTACATAAACATAATGGAATATATTTTTTAAATACTTTATATCTACGATCACATCAACGGCAGTATTATGTAATCAATGAGGTAATGAAATATCTTGAAAGGATATTTTCTTCTCTGTAAAGTAAATTTGTAATGCAGCCCTCTTAATGTTAGTCTTGTGAGTTATTTCGTCTTCTAATATGCTACAGCAATGTATAAAATTAAGTTTTGTTAGTGTTTTAGTCTTGTGTAATGTTAAAGTGTAATGTGATAAATTCAATAATTTTTTTGTAAGTTCGTATTCATAAAGGTAGGCTACATATCGTATTAAGATAAATAGTAATATTTGTAAATTTAAATTCTTTGAAACAACGTCGATAAGAGGTTCACCTACCTCTGTTAAACTGTATGATGGTGCATTGTAAAAAATTAGGTAGTCTGACTTAAGTGAGATTGTATTTAGATTGTGTGTGATGCATATGCAATATCTAAGCATATGCATTTATGTTATTATCCTTTTAAAACGTTACATGATGAATTTCGTATACTTTTTAATGTCAACTAACATTATTTTTCACGGACTATTACATCCAGATAAAGAATAATTACCACATGTTTGAAGATTAATTGTATTCCGATAAGTTTAAAGTATTAAAAATTTTAGTTTTAGTTTTAGATACGACTCATACTACATTTGTTAAAGTGAGGTTTCTTGATTCTGAATCCCTGCATCCGCAATTTCCTAGTGAGCCGCCGCGCCGGTCAGATTGTCATCCTCTCAGATTGTCGAGGAACCAGATACATTTTTCGTCGAGTAAACTCGAGCTGTCAACCTTCCCACTAATCCTGTGATAAGGGTATAGTAGCTTTATCACGCGCTGCGGCTACAGTTCCTTCGGTTGAAAAAGCCACTAAATCTCACTGTTAAAAGAGAGAACTTCTAGAGCAGAATATTGGAAATAAACATTTACTGACACGGCCTCTTAAGCTTATCGCCTTTTTTTTTCTCTCCATTTCTTGACAAAGTGAAATTCGTACCCTAGAAAAAATATTACAAACATTACAAATAATAAGTAATATTAAATAAAAATAGGTGAGGGCTTATGGTCAAAAATATGCACGTTTTATTATTACATTTCCTTAATACTTTTTATATTTTTAGAATAAAATTAATAACGTTATTTCAAAATAAATTAAATTACTATTATTATTTTTATTTTTAACTTTTCATCCTGGATTAAGAATATTGGTAAAATATGTAAAAAAAATATAATATGGTTTACTTTTTTTCAATTATTTAATTAATTTTTTATATCAAAAATACAAAGTGGTGCTCAGAAATAAATAGTTTATCATGTATGCTTGCCACGATTTTATATATAATTTACTAGCAGATAGGTCAAATACTATTCATTTTAAACCGCACAAATGTACATAAAATTATTCCCCTTCCTGAATGTAATTATTTCTGCACATGTAGTATAAACATGCAGCCTAATAAAATGTCCGGAACAGAATCAAGAATCGCGGAATGAGTTTACGAAATTTACAACTGCATTGTTGAGGTAAAGTGCAATCCCGAATAAATAATTGCGAGTTTTCTGCTGCTGGCTGCCATCGGGTCCGTGCTGCGATATGTGTATTTATTTCCGCCAGTGTAAATATACATAGAAACAAAATAAAGATGCTGTCCGAAACAGAATAAAGAAACACGGGAAGATTCTACAAAATTGTTTACTTTCCTAACCTAACTAATTACTAAGTGTATTTGTGATGGGTCTGGGTAGGGAAGACTCTAAGTGCGTCTCAGGCCGAAGCCTATACACTCTAAGCAAGCAGGTTATGAACCATGCAGGAGAGGAAGCATGCATCATGTGCTAGGAGGGGATTGGCCAGCCATGGCAACGTTTTAGCCATGACTAACTCCCCTCACTGACTATTCTAAGTTAAAACTAGATAAGTTGGGCCCAGGTAAAACCTTCATACACACAGGGAAAACCCTGGGCACTGACATGCGGGATGCAAAATTTCATGCATTAATTACAAGCAGGTTGGTTACAGGAAACAGAAGGATGGTTCTGGAAGAAGAGTTGGACAGAGTAGAAAGACTACTATGCAAATGGGCGGGAGCTTGAACATTTTGTCCGCATTTGGTTTGTTGGCACTGGTTGTTTCTGGGGCGACTTTGTCGTTTCCCACCAGGCTGCCAGCCAGCCTAGACTAAGTTAAGAAGGGGGGAAATCTGTGTTCGCTGTTGAATTTAAACTAATGTAAAGAAACATTAAATTAACATAGAAATAAACATTTAAAATATAATATATGTTTAGTTGGTAGCTTTAATTTAATCGTGCTTTTTCGCGAGCTGGTGCATCGAGCCGGCACTCAGGAGTGGATAGAGCATCAGGTTGACCGAGGTCGGTTAGTGAAATTACCCATACAAAATTGATGACTGCATTTTGATGTTAGAGTGCAGTCCTGAACAATAACAGCAGAATAAAATTGCGGGAGATATTTGCTACTGGCTACTATCGGCTTTGTGCTGCGACCTGTACCATATTCAATAAAATAATCTATGTAATATGCTTGTGCGGTCTGTTGATAGACGGTGCAACTAAATATCGTTGAATTATTGCTGTGGTAAATGTTTAGGCTTTCGCTGCTCTCTGTTGTCTAAAGAGTAAACTAATTTCATAAAAAGAAACAAAATGAATTAATTCGAGAAAAAAGTTTACCTACATACACATAATTTTGTTCTACCTGAGTTATCTTGGGCAAATTCATTAAGAGGTTTACATCAAGGGCGCCCATACCCGGGGGCAGGGGGGGCCGTGGCCCCCCCCCCCCCCTAGCTTTCAGGGAAGGAAAAAAATTTATAGTGTAGTCAGGTGTTTTACTTTAAAGAAATTTATTTAAATTCGGTATTATGTATAAGTGGTTCAACAGGAATATATTATTGAATATTGTTTTTTACATGTCTACTTCATTTTTTATGTTAGTCCAAGCATTAGTTTCTGCTGCTGCGATATAAGGTGTTGTGTACAGGGAGAAAACGCTGTTCAAGCGCAATGCCCGTGGCGAGTCATTCCCCTCCGTAATGCTACCCAAGCTCACGCGATAACACAACAGTTGACATGTGCTTGTAGACGGCGAAATGTTTTGCTACTTTTTCGTCATAATAATGTGTATGTTCACAAATAACATCTCAAAACAGAGATTTTTAAATAGCCTTTAGGTCTACAGTTTTATGCATCTGGTCTAGATTTAGTTTAGTGTATTCAGTCAGTATAAATAACTTAGGTGTAAATAAATCAGTGAAAAGTGTAAAGATAAAAACCATTGTTATTATGTAGTGTTTCTTAGTTTTCCTCATTCGTCACATCCGCTCAGAATATTCACAATTTTTAAGGTAAGCTTTCACCTTTAAAGTTACTCAAATAAGAATTATTGTTCAGAAAAATCTACAACGTAAAATTTATGTTGGAATTTTGAATTTAGAGGAAAATCACTTTTTCCCTTCAAAAGTGTTTAAAGGGATAAGGATCCCACTACCTTCAGTAGACTCGGAAGCAATTTACACTGGAATCCCGATTTTACGTACGCTCACGGTCGCTTGGATTGCATTCGTAAAATCGTTATCTTCATAAAATTTTAAACACCCCACCCCCTGAAGATACATGTTATAATTTATTGAACGGAATGAATATATATATAATATTAAATAGTAAAAACAATGACTGCCATCTGCCCTCTGCCCACCCCTGCGTTCCCCTTATTTTTTTAACATTCCACAACTTGCCTCATTGCACGAGTGATATAAAAGTGACATCTCAGCGACTAAACACAATTGCACCACGCATTGTATCATGTTAACTTTTGTGTGGTGACAGGTTGTCTGACATGCCTTTCTTGGATATCTTTCCTTTTCGTAAGACGCGTGCTACTAAAATAAATTTATATTTGAATTTGCAAACTTGTCCACTCCTTGCCAGAGACGACTGAACACAGACGAGACTTTCCAGGGTCGGGTTGATGAGCTGGAAGAATTCCCTGCCTTGCATTTTTTTGGACTTCACCTTATCATATTTATCAGTTAATCTTTAACAGATCGGCTTGAACTCTTAATTCTAAAGTTAAGTACTGAACATGTTATTTAAGGGTTTATCAGGGCCGTATTTACGCACAGGCTATCTAGGCTGTAGCCTATGGGCCCGCACCACACGACACGAAAAAAAAAAAAAAAAAAAAAAAAATGCTGTGATTTGGATCTTCTTATATTATTAAAATATGCGTCGACATAGTGTCCAGCTGTTTTGTGTGGATTAATTGCGCCGAACTAAACTCTTCTGTGGAAAGCTGATATATGAGTTGTGTCAGCATTTAGAAATTTTCGATTATTTTCATTGGTTTTGTTGTCACTTAATTCCTTAACCTCTAAATACTGTTTGGTTAAATTTTCTAGTTTAATAATAAACTATTTTTTTCTGCGCTTTACTATCACTAAATAAACTTATAGTCATCAACTACTGAATCCATCTGTGCTAATTCTAAATGATAAGCAATTATGATTCATATCGAAACATAGTAATATTCATTTAATTGTGAAACAATTTTTGACTATAATTATAAGCGTAGTTCAGGTGTTACATTTAAAAACAACTATTTTCTGACTGTGATAACATATTAAAATCGTTTCTCTCCCAAAGTTAAAACTTTTGACCAACACGTTTTAAACTTTATAATCATTTTAATTTAATTTGTATGCGACATTTATTTAGGGGTAAAGAGAGCAATTAGTTGAAGGACTGTATTCTTGATATTCGTGTACCCCAGACGCTGCAAAAATATAAGGACTGTATTCCTGCATTTGTGTTGCTAAAAATGCATTTGTTTCAATAAAATAGTTAATATTAATTAATAAAGTAGCCAGTAAAGTTTTTGTTATGGCGAATGAGTACTGTGGTCTAGTATTTTAGTAACAGGACAAAAAATTTTAACAGGGTCAGAACTGGAACTATTTTATGGCTAGTAACAAGCCGCAGTTAGTCTTCCAAAATATTAAAAATACTTAATACCCCTAAGTCTGGCCCCCCCCTACAAATTATCATATGGGCGCCCTTGGTTTACATATCTGACAAATTGACAATTTAACTAAAACTTACCGTCAAGTTTATATTTCTCTACACTGCACATCTAGAATTATTGACATTTACTAAAATCTTATTATTAAATAACAATTTACTTACGAGTCGACTGAAGCAACAGGTGCATGCGCGGCGCGGGGTACAGCACGAAATCATGTCGAAGGTTACCGAACGAATGCGATGATGCGGGCGGTGTCATTGGTTAATCGACGTTGAGCGGCAGCGCGGCGAGTTCAAAATATTAATGTAATAATAGGTAAGTAATTACTTTGGAACAACAAGTGTGTATATTTCAATGTGATAGCTTCGAATGGATAACATTAGCAATCACAATTTTCTTGCCTTCATTTCCGTGGGGAGGGGGGGGGAGGAGGAAGTGGGTTTGAACTCCCAACCCCCCCCCCCCTTCCTTTTCTGGCTACGCCCATGATGTGCAGTCGCTTCCTAAATGTTTGTTACCGCGTGGAACCGAATATCTTGGCAGGAAGCAGACTCCTAACACGTCGTGTAAACCAAATTAAAACTTTTTTTTTAGTGAAACATTTTTGCTGAAGGGGCTACATCAATTTTCGAGCGTTACGAACATTCCGATCGCATGAGGGGAACAGTTAATTATTTTGTGGGGGAATCGATAGAAGAGGAGAGTGCGTCAACGGTGACGGCACTCCAACGCATGCACTAGCGCTCGAATGGGAAGACGAGTTGGGGAAGGGGGGATATGTACGTAGCGTAGCATGCTATATAGCCTACTAGTTGTAACGGCTGAATGGGGAGAAGTAGAAATGTCGCAGCAGTGATTCTACGGAATTCTCGTAGCTGTGGTTTTGGTTTGTCTACTACTCAGTTTTTGTAACTGCTAACGATTGTCGCTAACATATTTATTTAATTTTATTTAAAGTATATAAAATTTATTAATTCGTGTAAAAAACAGTTATTTGATTTGTGTAATTAACGTTATAAGTATCATTCATTTTTTGACGTGACAACGTCTAATAAATCGATGAACGCCGGCTGCACACACGAAAAAGTGTCCCGTAACGCACATGGTCCCGTTACGCTGTGTCCCGTTACGCTGTGTCCCGTTACGCTGTGTCCCGTTGTGCTCATTGTACGCTTTCGCCGCATCTATCTCTCTTCCACTCGATTGGAACAATCATCGATTTGACTTTTTCGAGGCACATTAAACTTGAAACACTCCCATTCGTTTCCTACTTTTCCTATCATCGTCCTATCCTTAACAGAATAACACAGATTGGAAGAAGTTAAATAGCAAACATGTATAAAAGTTATAGTTAAAATAATATCTTCGTTAAAGTAATAAACATATTTATATAAATGAGTGCAAATAAAAGTAAAGTTATCAATTAAATTGTAGATTTCATTTCACTCCTTCTTTGTATCCATACAAAATAGTGATAATTCAATAAAAATTATTCAATATTATTCATAAAAGTATGCAATCATTTCATCAATGTTTTGTTATGACGTCACGTTAAACTATCGTCCGTAAACCGACTTTGCAACAAACCAATATTTTTTATGTGAGAGAGTGATTTAAAATGTAAAAAAGATGTATATACCTACTCACGAGGCAATTTTGTATGTGTTAATTTATTTTTAAAAAGGAAACACTGTGATTTGTAATGTCAAAAATACTTTTAGACATGTGAGACAGACTTTATAAGTTATAAGTTTATATGTTCGATTGTTTTTTTTTTGTTCAGCTGGAGATCGTGATATGACATTATGCCTAAAAATTATAAAACGGTAGAAACAGATAACAGGTATTATCAAAGGCATCGTGGGAATAAACCGTCAAAAGAAGCGCCAAAAAGTGCCAGTGAATGGATGCGACAGTACAGGACGCGGAAAAAGGGCATTTTTTCATTTGAGATCACAAACGCATCCTTACTATTCTCAATTATTATCTCTTGTTCAATAAAAAAAACTTGGTTGTCTGTAAAGTCGGTTTACGGACGATAGTTTAACGTGACAACGTCATAACAAAACATTGATGAAATGAATGCATACTTTTATGAATAAAATTGAATCATTTTTATTGACTTATCACTATTTTGTATGGATACAAAGGAGGAGTAAAATGAAATCTACAATTTAATTGATAAATTTACTTTTATTTGCACTCATTAATTCAAATATGTTTATTACTTTAACGAAGAGATTATTTTAACTATAACTTTTATACGTGTTTGCTATTTAACTTCTTCCAATCTGTGTTATTCTGTTAAGGATAGGACGATGATAGGAAAAGTAGGAAACGAATGGGAGTGTTTCAAGTTTAATGTGCCTCGAAAAAGTCGAATCGATGGTTGTTCCAATCGAGTGGGAGAGATAGATGCGGCGCAAGCGTACAAAGAGCGTAACGGGACACGGCGTAACGGGACAATGTGCGTTACGGGAAACTTTTTCGTGCGTGCAGCCGGCGTTCATCGATTTATTAGACGTTGTCACGTCAAAAATACTAATAATTTATCTCTATCTATACCTAATAAGCAATAAGTTTCACTGCTATCTAGATAACCATGACACTCCCTGTTGCACCTCGCCTTCTAAAACAACAAACAGCATTAAATTTAAACAAACTATATCCTTGAACATTCTACACCACTACGATTTTTTTCATTGCAGAATTGCCAACTAGTCAAACTGCAAGTAAACCTCTACCTTATAAACCAGATAAAAAATAATCTACTTCAGTCTGTACCTAGCTTTAAAGTAAGTTCAATTTATTTTTTTTGTATAAATTTGTAATTCTACATTTTTATTGCTACTCTAGACCTAATATGTACAATTTTTTTCTTTTAAAAATGTCATAAATGAGTTAAAATATCCTTTTCGGTGGTAATTTATAGTCTTTGGGATGTATTCCGTGCCACCCAAAACCGAAACTCTCTGCCACACCCTTTACACCCAGTGAGGGTCGTAAAGGTGGGTTTACGATTGAAAATTAAGAATTAAGACTTAAGACTTAGTCGTGTACTTACCATATGACTCTATGTAAACTAGTGGAATGGTTTATGATTGTCGTGTGTGAATTTTGACGGGTCGTGTGCGAACCATATGATGACTTAAGACTTAACAGAAATGGTTATATTTTATATTTTTCGTTAAGACTTAAGGGAAGCGACCAATCACAACAAACCGGAACCTTTCAACCGGAAATTTATGTCGTATTATTGGACCGAGCGAGGCAGTATTTTGGGTTAGAATTCGTATATTTGTAATTTGTAATCATCATCCATTTCGAAAAATATATATCCCATTTGTCAATAACCTATTTCAAACCTGCTTCTCCGTTTCAAACAATGGCCGACCATGTGTTTTGTGCTGTGATTGGTTAGAATTAACGACTTCTATGTCAATCATAAACTGGAAAATGTAGTTTTGACTTAATCGTGTGCTCGATGTTAAGTTATAATTCTTAAGGAAATCAATCGTAAACCTAGCTTTAGTCTGCTCCCGCCCAGTTCCGGTTCCACTGCGCTCGGACAGACGCGCGTCAGCTGTTCCTGCGGCCAGTGACGTGGCGAGTATCTAGAAGTGTTCTTGTGACGTCACGCAGACAACACGACTATATTTAGTAGCGCCGCGTCACGCCTGGGGGGAGTTCCGTTATCAGCACGGTGCGCATCGTGCGGCAAGGCGGCGCGAGTCTCTTACAGACATAGCAATCATTACGTGGGGTGCACAATATAAAAAATAACAGTAACAGTAAGTCATGCGCACAAGATTTGACTGCCATTTTTTCGAACCTACTGATTCACAATATCGCATTGGACGGTCGTGTCCATGGGAGACAGATCGTGGGCATGTTTGGGAAATTAATATATGTTATTTCTGTTACGGAAGCATGGCGCAACAACCAATGAGAGTAGAGCACGAAGCCATTTTGGCGGGACTAGAGAACTATTCATATTTATAAATCATTTTGTGGCAAGAAATCGTCGAAATATTACAATGCTCAGGCGTAATTCCTGCTTGAAAAATTAATTAATACTATTACTTAAAAGTCACTATCAAATTTATATATAATATTTAAAAATAAAATAAAAACTTTTGTGGTTAGAATGGTTAGCTACAAATTTTATATAACCATTTATTTATTTATTTATTGAAAAACTGTGCTCATAAATTGCTAGTTAGATGTCACGGGATAACCGTACTTACTAACACTGCCAACACATATCGGATGCATCGCGAAATGTCATTGGCCGAAATTAACAGTAAGATTTCAATTGTGAACCTGCTTCGCACAAGTCGTATGCACAGTCGTGCGCATGACCTGCTGTGCACTCGTTTATGTTTTTCAATTGTGAACCCAGCCTTAGTTTATATCTCGTACATTATTCTTTATATGAGACACTCCAACAATTGCGGAAAGAAATGTTTGCGGTAATATAACAATTCATGTGTGTAATGGGGTAGGTCCTACTACAGTACAATAGTTGTAGTAAGCTACTTACCTACTAGTTTTAAATACACACAGTACCTACTTAACCTGTTCTAATTACAGAAGTATTACAAAATTTATCGTTGTATAAAACAGATCAGTTATTTTCTTTGTTAGAGATTTTTTTCGTGCGAATACTTATCTATAGTTATTTCTTTACTTTTCAGAAAAGAAATACATTTGTATGGTTTGAGTGCTGCTGCTCAATATTTTTAAAATGCAAAAACACAATAACTATGACATTAAAAGTTTCTAAGACCACTCAAATATAACCGAGGAAACAATTACTGAAACACATTCATTTCCAGCCCAGTATGTGATGCGATCCTTCG
Organism: Bacillus rossius redtenbacheri; assembly: GCF_032445375.1. Classification (NCBI taxonomy): domain Eukaryota; kingdom Metazoa; phylum Arthropoda; class Insecta; order Phasmatodea; family Bacillidae; genus Bacillus; species Bacillus rossius. The sequence continues at coordinate 87,033,804 of NC_086330.1, forward strand.
AGGCTCAAATAAATAAAAGTAAAATACAAACGGTGTTGTGACCGGAGGAAATGGGACTAACAGACGTCGCAAGTTGTGACAGCCGGAAGCTTACGTGAGTCCGCGGCGCGGCGCGCAAATAAAAGTATTTTATGCTGTTCAGTCTATGACATCAACATCGTTGAACATGATGGTGCAGAAAATGTAAACTTAATCGAATTCCTGAAAAGAGGTCCTGGATGTGTAGAAGCCGATGAAAATGACGTCTAACAGTGGTTCCAGAATGATACCGAGGAAGATGATGTCTGATGCAGAAATTATTGCTGCTGTAACAATTAATTAAACAATGCCGAAAAATGATGAAGACGTTTACGTTGAGGACTCCACCGCACAAGCTCCTAAAATATCACATAGTGATGGACTAAAGGCTGTCGAAACCGCCCTTCAGTATTGTGTACACGGTGCGTCGGTAATGGACTCACTGTTCCTTCGTCGTCTTCATGACGAAACAGCAAAATGCAGAGTGTAGTGCATTCAATTTTTTTTTTTTTTTTTTAAGTAGGTAGCCAGTTGTTGCAAAGTCGGCTAGTTAATTTTCATTATATACAGATTTATGCCTTCATAAAATATTTTTATAAGGTCTGTTTTATCAAGTAAATTACTGTAAACTGTGTATTCATTAATCTTCATATTCATTTAGTAAAAACTCTATGCCTTCATAAAGTACGTACTTTTCCTTTGTTTACTGGTATCTAAGCAGTTTATTATCGGTTGTATTCTCAAGAAAACAATACATAAAACCACAGTACTGTATTTTCTAAGGAAACACTCGTACTTATTATTTTTTAACCCCATTCCCGATAACCCGGCTTTTTCACAAACTCTGCCACCATTCGGTCCACATAGACCGAGTTTTCGGGACTCTAATGTAATCCAAAATAGCTCAGTTTTAACAAGTTTTAACTCATTAATTCCCAACTTAATTTACATCGCGTAAGTACAATAATATATTATATGCCACTTCGGCTTTCAGCTAAAGCAACAGACGAGAGAGTAAATTATCACAAAAGCGTATAGCCTAACTTAACACAGGCTCGGAATCGAAGGTGGTGGAGCATACAGAAAAAATTGGCAAACATTAATAAAAACAAGAAATGTCTTACCAAAAAAAATAAATAATTTGAACGCAACCGAATCTTTAAGTAAAATTATTTGCAAGGTATCGTACCGTGTCAGATACAGAAATTTATTTCAGAAAGGATTTAAAAATATTAAATTAGAATTCATGTTTTAAAAAAATTACGTCAACAACAGGGGGTTTGGACAAGTTACATTATCCGTTCTTTGAACTGATATTGCAATGGGGAAGATTGATGCAACATGTTACTTTGGACACACGCCATTGATGGTTACACTGTCAGCCGATGTCAGTCGCTATGTTGTCCAAGGTTGTTTTTGTCTTTATTTACTGTCATTGTTATCCCACTGTGTCCGTCTGTGCTGTTATAATTTTTGACTAGTTCCATTAATGGAATTTTCTGTGCTGATAGTGTTTTTTTTTTTAATTTTTATATAAATCGGATGATTTTTAGTTTGTTTTCTGCGTGTGTTTCCACGTTGTTATTTTTGTGACCGTTATTGAGGTTTCTTATGACATATAACAGTGTGGTCAGCTAGGTGATGTCCGAAATAACATCATGAGTTACATTATCACTCTCAACACATATCACACTGTCTTTGTGGTTAGTGATTCCAGGTGCTCTACCTAACAGCTCACCTTGCATCACCCAAAATAGCTTACTGCCTTTACCAAGATCTCGCACGATTTTGTATAACTTCAAGGGGGATATAAGCTAACTATAGCTTTTTAAAATTACAATTTTTTTTGTTAATAGATACCGTACTATACATAATTTCGTATGTTTAGAATAAGTATGCAACAATATTATTAATAAAAAATTACTCAGGAAGAAATGCGAAATTAGAGCTGGATGTTCTAATAGTTTATTTTTCAGGTTCCCGTTATACATACACACACGCACACACACAAACACGCCCAATACTACGGAAACCCATTTGAGGTGTTTAGTTTGTGTGTGTCATCAGTATTCTCCCCATGTCTTCCACGCGGCAGGCCGTAATGAATGCCGCGTGACGTCATGCGCAGTATGGTTCCGTTTTGCTCCACCCCTTCTCTATTTATAACTGTCGGTGAGGGACGAGAAATTCGCGGGTTCAATGACCTCCAGGTTAGACTCCACGATCCTCTGCATGCTCGGGCAAAAATCACCTGTTAATTGCCTGCTGACTTGCGAGGCGTCTCACCTGGATAGCTCGTGATTCGATACTTCTTTGATTAAGGGTCTCTAATTGGTCCACAGTCCTCCAGATTAACAGTGAGCCAATAGCAGAAGAAGCGCTAAGGTATAACCGTTTGAATTTAAGCATGTCACGAAGTGAATACGCTAATTTTTTTGTCTCTAATAATTGATTACTGCAGGTGGGATTCACACACAACTTAGAATTGTCATAACTTAGGACCGTTCTACAATGACACGGAAACGGAGACGGATCACGTAAACGGAGATGGATCTCATGGAAGGGATTCACACATAACTTAGAAACACACAACTTAGAACAATCATAACTTAGAATTCTCGAAAAATTCCACATAACTTAGGACTGTCACAAGTTATAACGATCATAACTTAGAAACACGAATTTTAGAAACACATAACGCTGAAACACGCAACTTAGAAAAGTCATAACTTAGAAAGTCATTACTTATAATTATCAAAATTCGGAAACGCACAACTTATAACTGTCATAACTCTGAAACACATAACTTAGAAATACACAACGCCAAACCACACAAATTAGAAACGTCATAACTTAGAAAGTCATAGCTTAGAAAGACACAACTTAGAAATTCCATAACTTAGAAATTCCATAACTTATAAAGTCGTAACTTAGAACTATCACAACTTAGAAACGCACAACTTTGAACTGTCATAACTTATAAACACACAACGCCTAACCACACTAATTAGAAATATCATATCTTATAAATATAACTTAGGAACATCATAACTTAGAAGGTCATAACAGAACTATCACAACTTAGAAACACACAATTTATATCTGTCATAGCTCAGAAATGCGTAACTTAGAAACACACAACACCGAACCACACAACTTAGAAATGTCATAACCTAAAAAGGCACAACTTAGAACGGCCATAACTTAGAAAATTCTCTCTCGTGTGTTTCTAATTTATGTGTTTCTAAGTTGTGCGTTTCTAAGTTATAACAGCGCCCCCTCACGGAACAGGGTTTCTACAATGGCATGCAAACGGAGACGGACCCGTACGGATTAGCTCAGCAATGCCATTGAATATATATAATGTATATATTCAATGGCAATGCTGAGCTCTTGCGTTCACGTCGCTCCGTGCGACCAATAGAAGACGAGTTCTTGTCTGCGGTGGTAGCCATGTTATTTTTTTTTATGTTCTAAATACGTCAAAAAATATTTCAAGTACAATAATATATAGTGTTCTATTATTATTTTGTGGTTTATTTGTATTATTTATATAAATTCTGCCCGTGCTATGGTTTCGAAGCATAATAGTTTTTAAAATTAAATCAATTTTTCGTAAAATTGAAATGGAATCTTATTGGTTGTGATTTGTTACGCTTCCGTGCATTGTGGAAGCATCAGATGCAATAGCGAAACGTTCCGTGAGATCCGTCTCCGTTTTCGGGATCCGTTTTTGTTTCCGTGCCAATGAAGAATGGGCCTTAGAATTCTCGAATAAATCAACATAACTTAGAACTGTCATTGTTAGAACGATCATAACCTAGAAACACATAAATTAGAAACGCAGAAACACGCAACTTAGATACACGTAACTTTAAACACACAACGCCGAACAAAACAACTTAGAATAATCATACTTAAGAAATACAGAGCTTAGAACAGACATAACTTAGAAAATTATATTTATAATATGTGAGTTTCTAAGTTATGACAGCAACCCACAGCAGGTCACTAGCTCTGCGTGGTCGAAGTATTGCCTACTATAGAGCATCCCACTCTTAGATTGCAGTGTGGAAGTAAATGGGCGCTTTCTCTCTCTCTCTCTAACACACGCCGATTGCCGTTAGCACTGTCCTTGTTTCTTCGTGCGTTGTTGCCAAATATCAAACGAAATTTAAAATTTTAATTTTTGGACCAAGCTTTTTTTCATATTGTATAGAATCAAAATACGCATCAGGAAATGCTTATTTTGAATAATTAACAATATTTTAAGTGTCCGAAAAAATTAAAAAACATAACTTATTCGCTGCGAACTGTTTTGAAGTATTCCGATATGTTTCACATCAAAAAAAGAAAACCTACATGTGTATTTCATTCAGATTTTTTTTATTAGTAAATTAATGCCTTAGGACGCCACCGAACAAATGTTAAGACAAAAAATGTACAGGTTTCACTTAAATATATTTTTTAATATATTGAAATGCATTTTCTCACAAACTGACACATCAAAAAGTTGACCAGCGGAAATTTTTTTTTCTATCAAAGATAGATGGGGGACGAAAGCGAGAAAAATGTTCACAATGAATTGAATTAGTTTTTAAAAGCAGCCCCATCTCAATTGCTTCTACAGTTTCCGTGGAAATAGCTGTTAAAGATGTGTCTTATCAGTACAAGAGCGCGCGCTGCCGTCGTAAGAGGAAACAGGGTCGTGCGTTTAGATAAGTGGGGTTCTGTCCTACAAGCAATTTCAAATACATGGCTTCCTTAGTCAACAAAAAATATTATAATCGATTCTTGAACATAATATGTAAAATGTATGAAATAAATACGAAGGAATTCAATAGCGATCATGGTACAAAATTTTGAATTATTTTTCTATCCTTCTCAACACCAACCATCTTATCAAACATTGTTTTAGACAAAGTTTTGGAAAAAAATTATGATATTATTACAAACAATTTAAACAGATTTGATAAGGTGTCTACTAAGGCAGTTACGTTTTTTTGTCCGGTGAATTTTTTTTTCGAACCCATGCAGTTATGGCTGGTCGTATCAAAAATGTATTTAGAAAACGTTTTTCGGCATTAGGTAATCCGAGTTATCATACGTTAAAACGGATGCGATATTATTCATATTATGGGAGTTGTTGCGATTTTTCTGTTTTTCAAAAAATCTTCCCCATTTCGAACCAATTGTTCGGATTTTTCCCATAACTTACTCGACCGAGAATTTCCATTACCGTATTTTATTTATCATTTTGGACACGACTTGTCCAAAAATACGGCATTTATCGGGCCCATGAAAATGTGATATATATATATCTTATATATAAAATTCTCGTGTCACAGTTTTCGTTGCCATACTCCTCCGAAACGGCTTGACCGATTTTGATGAAATTTTTTGTGCTTATCCGGTATCTATGAGAATCGGCCAACATCTATTTTTCATCCCCCTAAATGTTAGGGGTAGTCCACCCCTAAATTTTTTTTTTATTTCCAGTTTTTGGTAGGAAATCACCATGGCAACGGCTGTTGCTTTGTTGATGCTTCATTCGTCTCTATGGCAACGGCTATTTCATTGTTAGTGCAGTCCTCATCACCGTTGAAATTTTGCAAGTGGTAGTGGGAGGGGGAGGTGTGGTGGTAGTGGGAGGGGGAGGTGTGGTGGTAGTGGTGGGTGGAGGGGGAGGTGTGGTGGTAGTGGGAAGGGGAGGTGTGGCGGGAGTGGGAGGGGGAGGTGTTGTGGGAATTGGGGGGTGTGGGGGAGGTGTGGTGGTAGTGGGAAGGGGAGGTGTGGCGGGAGTGGGAGGGGGAGGTGTGGCGGTAATGGGCAGGGGTAGGGGGAGGGTGGGAGAGGGACCGCCGACGCCGAGCAGATTTTTTCGCGAAATATGCCTGCCCCTAATGTTCCTTATGTTACGCAGTATGACATTTTCCGAAAATTAGATCCCATGGGAGGTTAAAACCAGGCAACAGTGGGTACTTTATCCGTATGAGAACAGGATTTGGCATTGTTCATGCCTTCTGCGTCTCCATGGCAACGGGCATCGCGTGGCAGTGGCGTACCCACAAGGAGGGGCATGTATAATGAGCGGCGCAAGAGTGATCTGCCTGTAGACTGCCGTAGCGAAGTACGGGTACATCAGTTGTACGTTGCGTGCACGAGTCGGGAAACCATCGGTGCTATTCATTTTCTCTCCGGTACATTATACAGTATTGTAATAAATTTTCACTGAATTGTTTTTATTTACCATTACTGTAAATGGGAGATGTGGCTTAATTTTTTTCCATAAGTAAAGCTGTGCGAAGCCGGGTCGGGCAGCTAGTATATATATATATATATATATATATATATATATATATATATATATATATATATATATATGGGATTTTTAGAACAGAAAAGAAAACTATAAGAAATTTTCGTCTACAATAGGTAGTTTTTATTTGAAATTTACATAGAAGTGGCATTATTACAAATTTATATGTGTAATAGTATAAAATATTATAAATTACGATATGATTTCTTAAAATGCTTCTTGTTCGATCCAAATTACAAAGACACTGATCTCCTGAAATTCGTAATGTTAGAGATTTGGCAACAGCGCGCGCCATAAGCCGTGTACTGCAATCTAAGAGTGGGACGGGCCGTTATTGCCGCTGAACATTGACGTATGTGTTACGCAGAATTGGGCGTCCTAGGCAGTTACAACAATAGGTGTTAGTTTTGTTAGTTAAGTCATAACTGTTTGTAAAAATGTATCAATCAGGAGCATACGCATAATTTTATTTCGATGCAGGGGGATGGGGTGTTGGTGTAGAACCATTTTTACCGCTGTTTGTTTTCAAATAATTTTCTTTTTTTTTTTGGCGGGAATATTGTTAATTTCGGTTTGGGGAGGAGACCACACATCCCCCATCTCCCCCTCCCCAATTACTTGCGCCCCTGGCGCCTGGTATTAATATCCATAACATCGGATGGCATGAACGTAATAAAATGAAGCGGAAGGGTCATTACTACTTCTTATAATAAAGCACTTTTCGGGATTGCAGTAACATTTTAAATACAGAACTTGAGATATTTTGCACTTATATACCATATACAGATCGCGGACGAGTTTCGTCTTCAGGAAGTGAGCGTGGCTGCGACATAGCGCCAGGGCCGCTAGGGGCGCTTGTGTCGCTGTCGCCGACGGCCGCGCGGCGCCGGGATGGCGGGACGCTGCGCGCTGGACCACGCCCTCCCTCCCTCTAGGTTCCCAACAATCTGGCGTCTGGCGGCTAGTGATGGGCAGAACGGTTCTTTTGACCGAACCGGTACTTTCGGATCAGTTCCGTGAAAGATTCGTTCAGAACGATTCGTTCATCTCGGTCATTTCGTTCTTTTCTGTGAATAGGATCTGGCTCTTTTATCAGGTGTCGTAACTCGTTCATCCTTTAGAGTATTGGCTACGTGTTTGCTTCCAGCCTCCCCTCGTTATCGCGTGACCCGATAACGAGAGGAGGCTGGATCGCGTGGGTGGTTATCTTTATCTACTCTGCATGGGTAAATGAAATTTCAAACGTCTAGTTGTATAATGACTGTTATAAAATTATTGACTGTTGATCGCTGCAAATGCTTCATGCAGTGATTCTATATAATACGGGAGCATTAAATCTAAGAATGTTAGGTACGAAAGTGATCTTTCTTAACTTTAATTTGTAATCGCACTATTATAGCTAGTACTTGAACATTGCTTTTCGTAGCCAGTGAATCACAGTTGCGTATATGAAACAAGATTATTTATATTGTATTACTTTTTAAGTTACAAATATTAATATACAGGCTATTTACACTCTAGAGAGAGTAAAGTGTTTACATGTAGACCAACACATTTAGAGAAAAAAAGACAAAAATTGAATACTACTACTGCGATTCAGTATGAAGAGAGAAAAATGAAGTAGGTACATTAATTAACACCTAAATGGTAAGTGTAAACATTTGTAGTTACTTTCCCTGTTATTTTTAATTCATGTTTTTTTTTTCCCCCCAAATTTGTGTATGTGAATGTGAAAACGCAATTTTAAACCACTACTTAACAGTTGACAATTTCAGGTATAGATACTTTTCATGTTACCCTATTTTATTTGATCAGTTATCGTTTGCTCTTATGAACATGCTCACGCTGTGATTACTAATTCTTCAGACTCCTGACGTCATGAATCATTTCACGAACGAATCAGACCGGGCGCGTGGCCGGTTCTCTCATCTCGTTCTCTCGTTCTCTCGTTCTCTCCGCGTTTTCGTTCTTCCGAATCTTTCAAGGTACCGGCTCTCAAAGAGCCGGTTCTCTCGTTCTCTCCGCATTTTCGTTCTACCGAATCTTTCAAGGTACCGGCTCTCAAAGAGCCGGTTCTTTACATCGCGAACGAATCGCAAGATTTCGTTCTCTCAAAGATTCGTTTTTTTTGAACGAATCGTTAACGAACGACCCATCACTACTGGCGGCTCGCTGTCGGTGGCCTCAGTGCTGCCAACACGGTCGCTTCAGGTCAGCATCAAACAGTCCAACTGGTTCGTTGACATAGTAGTTTCCCAAACTGTTGTAATAGGCTACATCTTTTGAAACAGGTTTAAATACTGTGTTGCGTTTGGCTGAAAATATTTAACAGTAAAAAAAATATATCAGGAGCCGGGAGGAGAAGGGCGAATTCGAAAATTCGTGGTTTTGAGAGATCAAGTGTAAAGATGGGGAATCCTTTCCACATAGAAAGGGTGAATGTGTCAATTAGCAATGTAAAACTAATACCTTGAGTGCAAATTCAATAGTAAAATGGTTTATCACAAAAGTTTTATGAAAAATATATTTTGAGTGTTCCACCATATGATGGAAATATATGTTTGTTACCATGTTGGTAACTGCCTCGACCGTGTGTGATTATTTGCTGGTCACTATATTTAATATTTTTATATTTATTCAATTTCTTGTTATATTTAATAACTTTTATTTACATTTTGGTAATTTAATGGGTAAAATTAATTACTTGAACTTTTATGAATTTGCACTGTCGAGCTAGCGAGAGTTAAGTTGGTACACTATACTGAACGCTTTCGGTAATGTTAGGGCCGAGCCGAAGATTTCCGAGTGGAATACTCCGTGTGAAGACCGCGAGGAAGCGGGACTGCTCGATGTGACGCCGGTGTGGACGGACCGCAAGGTGCTGACGCTGAACGAGCGTGGAGGTTTCGACGGCCGGGCCGCGTTGGAGAGACGCGAGGCGATGGACATCGCTGGTGCCCCAGGGTGCTAAGTGCCACGGCAGCGGCGGACTTGCTGCGACTCTGAAAGTAAGACTAGAGACCCTTATTTATTTTCTGGTGATGGTTCACCTGCACGGAAGGTGGAAAAAGAAAATTGCAATCTGACTTAATGATAAGTAAAACGATCGTGACTGCGTTTAACGCCTGGCGCTAATGTGATTAATACCCTCAAGAACTTAAAACAACTTCTGAAGCGTGCTCGATATAGCTCGATACTTTGATGCAAAAACAATGTCGAAAATACCGTTCGGTGAAAATGGCCATACAGACTTTTTGAACTTTTATAATAATACTAGCAAACCCGCCGAACTCCGTTTCGCCACCAAATGGCTTCGTTTTATGTAACATTTCGTTTGGTGATTAAATGATGAAGAAAATTTTTTTGTTTGTTTTATATTTGAAAAGGAAATTTTTTTATTTCATTTCACAACAGTAATGAATTCATTTCGATTACAAAAATGAAGTGTTATTTAGTTGAACTTCTCTAAGTAAATGAAAGTGAATCCAAAGTAAATACTGAATCGAAGCGTTATACGTGTCCGCAAATTATCCGTTTCATTGAAGTGCTCTTTGGTAAACCACATTTTTTGTTTTTTGGTCTGACGTTAACACAAACAAAGCGGATGGTTTCTCAACTCGTGAACACGCAACGTATAACTGCCCATGTGAAAAACAATGATTTTCTAAATTTATTCCGCAAACACTAAGCGATTGGCCTTGCGACTTGTTAATTGTCATTGCGAACGCAAGGCGAACTGGAAATTGCAATCGTTTGAAGTCAAACGGAAGATCAGTCGGAATCATTGGTATTCGAGAAATACATACATTTTCACCTGCGTACTTTCCGTTAATAATGGTTGCCTCAATCAAATTCAGCATAAGTCTTTTTACCGAAAGTCGAGTACCGTTGCAAAGTCGCGGTGGATTCAAATTACGCAATATCATAATAACTGTACCAACTTTGAGTAGCAAGTTATGTGGTGGAAATCCTGGTAACTCCAGAGAGTTCAAAAACTCCGTTGGATAATTTACTACATCATCGGGATTTGTTATGGAATCAACGGATTTGTATGTCACCAAATCGCCAGAAATTTTTGATTGAATGGTGAAATTCAGTGCGTGTACATCATTATTCTTTGCGGCAAGAATTGCTCGTTGACTTAACCAAGCATAATTCTGATAATTCTCACTAATGTTTGGGAAAACATTTTCAATAAGAGCTAATTGAGAGTCTACAAATCGGCAAAAATCGTTGGTAAGAGTAATTAATCCAGATGTCGCATCAACTGGGACTTTTCCATTTCCAACATCTAACAATTGTTTGGAAAATTGTGCAGCACTTTGATCATTTTGAAGTTGAACTCTCATATTAGTGGTTAGCGATAATGTTTTTACGTTATTCCATAAAGGTGATGCCTTCAGGCAAGCATTCAATTCATCTGCAGGCGTTCCACGGGGAATTACTGGCAACGTCTGCCTGAAATCGCCTGCCAACAATATCATCAAGCCGCCAAAGATGTTGTTATTTCGCCGAAGATCCTTCAGTGTGAAGTTAAGTGCTTCAAGTGATTTCTTATGTGCCATTGTGCACTCATCCCAAACAATGAGCTTGCATTGCATCAACAATTTTCCCATTGCACTGGATCGGGAAATATTGCATGTTGGAGTATCAATTGTGTTTAAATTGAGTGGCAACTTAAGCGCAGAATGTGCAGTACGACCGCCATCTAGAAGAGTTGCCGCAATTCCAGATGATGCTAACGCCGAAGCTATGTCACATCTTGATCGAATAGTGGCCAAAATCAAAGAAATGACAAATGTTTTCCCTGTTCCTCCAGGCGCGTCCAGGAAGAATAGACCACCAGTATTATTGTCCACCGCTTGCATTAATGTTTCGTATACTTGTTTTTGCTGTTCATTCAGCAACGGCACATTATTTCGAACGAATTCCTGCAATGTATCAACATTGTATTGCAGCTCTCGATTTAATTCTTGGTTGAATACAATTAATGGAAACCAATAATAGCAATAATAGCAATAATTAGTGTGTGAATATTGTACCTGTAATTGGATCGACCATCTTCAACGTGATGTCGTATCCGTCTTGCCCTTGCCAATAAATGATTGGATATTGTAACGCATCGTACAAACGATGTGTCTCGTTTACACGATGCATGATATTGCTTCTTCGCTGAACGACAATGCAAGTCGGCATGAAGCCGCCTTCTCGAATGATATTAGCTCCAAAGGAAGTCATGCGAAAGCAGTTATTGTATTCAAGGATGTGTTGAAGAAAATGGCTGGAATCGGGATCACTTCCATCGAACAATGGTTTCAGTGGCTGTGGTGGTGTAAGTAATAGATCCAGTTTGACTTTTCCACTTGCGCAGCACAATCCAGCCGTTTCTCTTTTGAACTTTAACGCATTGCAATATCGGCATATAGTCGTAATTGGTCCAATATCTAAATTTTCATCATCACTGTAGTTCGCAGTGGGATCATATTGGAATGCCAAGCGATTGTATGATGCCAATGATCTTCGTGGGCTCACGCGTTGTCTCAATCGGGCATTTTCTCTTATTATATTTTGTCTTTCTTCGCTTAAGTTCTGTGAATACACTTGTTGCTGGCTTGCATGTCTTGTGCGGCGGCCGATGTTGGCACATCGTCCTCTAGGCATTTTGGGCTATGGACAGAGTGGTGAATTTAACCTCAAATGCACGATCCACATAATTTACACAGTTCAACTTATGACCTTATAGACAAATGCCTGCTGTTGAAATTGAATAAAAATTTGCACAATATACGTTATATGTTTTTTTTTTTTTTACTTTTTTTTCACAATTTCACAGTAAACACAATACCAGTTTGTCACATGAAATTAACTGAGCAGAGAACAATGAGTAGTTGATTTGATGGTTTCCAATTGAAATGTTAGGAAACGAATAACTTTTTTTTTCTTTTTTTTTTCACAATTTCACAGTAAACACAATACCGGTTTGTCACATGAAATTAACTGAGCAGAGAACAATGAGTAGTTGATTTGATGGTTTCCAATTGAAATGTTAGGAAACGAATAACTTATTTTTTTTTCTTTTTTTCCACAATTTCACAGTGAACACAATACCGATTTGTCACATGAAATTAACTGAGCAGAGAACAATGAGAAGCTGTCAAACAATGTATCACGCACCGGCGCCATCTACTTAAAATGTTGGTTTGTCCTGAATTTTTCCTGAATTTTCTTTGCTATAAACCTCACGGAGCCCGAGACCATTCCAACGACTGCAAAACCGTGGAAATCGGTTCGTGCGTTCTGGAGTTATAGCGTCAGGAAGGAAAACCCGACTTATTTTTATATAGTAGATATAATAATATTCCTTTTTTTTTTTGGTAAATCCATGCGCATGGTGTTGTTGCGATTATATTCCCTGTATCACTTATTAATTTTTTATGTCAGCACTAAATGTATATTATTATTATTGTACGGCGTCATCACTCGCAGTAACAGTATTGCATTAAATTCATACTCCGTACGTCTGTGTTTGATGTTGTGTATCAATAATGGTGATGGACAGACTGTACTGGCAGAAGAGGGTCAGGCAGGGGAGGATTGAAACCTTTTTTGAAGGGTAGCGGACAGAGGGGTGCCTTGAAGCGGGAGCGGGAGAGCTCGCGAGGGGACAGTGTGTTTGTAGGCTCTGCGTGTGACTGCACACAGAGATGACCAGTAAATATTACAGTGAACAATGTTGTTATCATTTCACAGCCCTGCATTACAGTAAGCTTGCAACATTTTGGTCCTCCGGGCCGGATCGGTACGACAAGTGAGTGTTTACCGGTTCCGCGCACTATGAAAACACGACTAACAATACAGTGGCGTAATTTATACAAATGTAACGAACAGTTAATGTGTTTGTGTAAGAAACTTGGTGCAGTTTGGGAGCTTCCCGTGTTACGTCATCGCAATCATTCCCGGTCGCGTCCGCGCATGTTTCCGGCGAGGCACGAGCGGTAAAAACGCAACTACGCGCGCATCTGAACTAGCGTTCATCCGCGACAAGTATTCCCAGCAATAAAGTGCAAATGCCAGCAGACGAAGTATAATTTGGACTACTACTGGGGTTCTTCAGGATCAACATTAAACAGAGACAGGTTAGTCAGACATCATGACAGGCCTCCCTTGTCCCTACTAATCCTCCTACTCATATCCATTGTATATTGTTTGTCGATTTTCGACCATGGATGAGGATCAGTGCAAACGACTTAAGAAACAACGCGCTGTGTACAAGGGTTCATTGACTCTTATGCAAACCTTTGCATCCAATTACAGTGAATCTCAGAACATTGGTGAGATTCTAAGTAGATTACAGGCACTTCCCGACTTATGGTCACGGTTTAACGATGTACAATTAAAATTGGAATTGGATGATGAAGAAACTGACCATAGTGAACACAGAGCGGAATTTGAAGCTATGTTTTATCATGTTAAGGCCCACTTAGAAACATTTATGACACTCAGTTCAACAGATAAATCTACCCATGGCAAACCAAATTATTTGCATCTCCCTGCAGTCAATCTGCCTACATTTTCTGGTGATTTTGCAACATGGGTACAATTCAGGGACACATTCAAGGGTTTTATCGTTGGCAATAAATCTCTCCCAGAAGTACAGAAACTTCACTACTTGATTTCTTCATTGAAAGGTGAAGCACTTGAAATGGTGCAAAATTTGACTACTTCCGACGAAAACTTTCAAGTGGCATGGCAGTTACTAAACCAGCGTTATAACAATCCCAAGCTTATTGTGGCCAAATATGTAACAGAACTGTTAACACCACCAAAAGTAACCAAAGAGTCAGGACCACAATTACGGCAGCTCGTTAGCCATGTCAGGCGTAATCTAAATGCTATAACTAGTCTCAAGACTGACACACCACTTCATGAAACCCTGCTCATACATATATTGCTTGATCATACAGATATCAATACAAGAAGGGAGTCGGAACACGAAACTGCATCTTGTGAATTTCCTTCCCTTGAGAGACTGTTGGGATTTCTGGAAAAGCGATGCCAGGCACTGGAACTTATTCAGTCAAGTCAAAATGCAAGGTTCAATAATGCCTCCAGTGTTACTTCAAATGATTCCAAAATCAAGTATGCTAGCACTTCTAGAAATACTAACATTTTTGTGGCAACTAACACTGATAATTGCCCATTCTGTAATCAGAATCATTCACTTTACAAATGTAGTTCATTCGCAGAAGCCAGTGTAGAAGAGAGGTACGAATATGCAAGGCAGCACAACTTATGCTTCAATTGTCTTAGATCATCTCATCATGAAGCAAAATGTTGGTCTGGCCATTGTGGAAAATGCACAAAAAGGCACCACACACTGCTACATCGAGAAAATCAAGAAACCCGCCAGAATCATAACAATAAAATATCATACCTAGAGAACAGCACTGCATCAACACAAGAATCTGGCATTGGCAATGCAAATAGCCTAAGGGGCTCAACAGCAAGTTATTGTAGCTTGAAAATCAGAAGTACCACTCATGTTTTACTGTCAACAGCCATAGTTAAGGTATGCGACAGTTCAGGAAAGCTGCACCTGTGCTGTGCCCTACTTGACTCAGCATCACAAAGCAACTTCATAACAGTCTCATTAGCCAAGTTACTTAATCTACGGCGGTCATACGACAGAATGCCCATACATGGAATCGGTAATGTCCTGGCTCAAGCAACTCATAGTGTAAACATTGAGCTGCATTCTAACACTAGCAACTTTAGGACAAATCTCAACTGTGCAATTCTGCAAAAAATAACTGACAATGTTCCAGCAGTATCCATAGACACCCAAGGCTGGAACATTCCTCATGATGTTGTGCTAGCCGATGATAAGTTTGATCAGCCAGGAAGAATTGATCTTCTGATTGGAGCTGAGCTTTTCTGTCATTTGTTAAAGGGGGATAAAAGAACCAGGACAGGTTATTATCCAGTACTTCAAAAAACAGAGCTAGGTTACATCCTATCTGGACGTGTTAAATCACATAACACAAAGGTTCCATCTTCACATTCTAAGCCTTTCCTTTCCAGACGTGACTTAACACTTGACAGGAGACTTCAAAAATTTTGGGAAATAGAAGAAGTTAATCAAGCACTAGGCTCAAAGGAAGAAATTCAGTGTGAGGAGCACTTCATAAACCACACCACTAGGGACTCCAATGGCAGGTACACAGTCAGATTACCACGTTGTCAAGATGAACTTAAATTGGGTGACTCGCATGATCATGCACTTAGAAGGTTGCAGCAATTGGAACATCGTTTACACAAGCAACCAGAACTTCGTACTGAATACAATAAATTTATGGAGGAGTATGAGATGTTAGGGCACATGTCAGAAATAAAGGATACGAGTAGAAATGAAAATATGGCATATTATCTTCCCCATCATGCAGTGGTAAAGGCATCAAGTTCAACAACAAAAACACGGGTAGTTTTCGATGCATCTGCAAAAACCACAACAGGTGTATCCCTCAATGATACACTTCTGGTTGGTGCAACCATACAGCAGGACTTGTATTCAATAATCGTGAGATTCAGAACACATGCAATAGCCTTTACAGCAGATATTGCAAAAATGTATAGACAGATCAACATTCATCCTAATGACACCAGACTTCAGCGAATCTTATGGAGAAAATCTCCAGATGATCTAGTCAAGATCTATGAGCTTCAAACTGTAACTTATGGCACAGCTTCTGCGCCATTTTTGGCTACAAGGTGCCTGCAGCAGCTTGCTGCAGATGAATGTCACCAGTACCCTAAAGCAGCAGAAATATTGAAGAGGGATTTTTATGTAGATGATGTACTCTGTGGGGCTAACACAGTAGAAGAGGCACTTAGCATACAAGATCAACTGATCAAATTTCTTAACTCTGGTGGCTTTCCCTTAAGAAAATTTTGTTCTAATCACCCAGCTGTTCTAGAAGCAATTTCACCAGAGTATAGAGAAAATCAAGCACTGCACTCATTTGAAACTTCAGATGAAGTAAGAACTCTTGGTCTATTGTGGCAGCCAGTGACTGACACATTTCATATAGCAACGAATACTATAGGACCAGCTATGAGGACACATGATCAGTTAAGTGGTACTGTGACGCTTGTGACAGCGTCACAAATTTATTTTTGTTTGTGTCCGCGCGTTGTCAAATGGTGTGACTTATCGCGCCATCTATAAATTGGTTTGCCCGAGAGTTGTACGTGAGCAGACGGGCGAATACACACAGCGCTGCGGGCGGTCGACGGTTGGAACTAGCTACCGCGCATGCGCGGTAAGCGAGAGAGTCGAGCTCTGCGCTGGACGGAGGTGACTAGTGAGTTAGCTGTGGAAGCAGACGGTCAGAGTGGGTCTATGATAGGTATCTCCGGTGAATAATGCACTTCACGGCTTCAAGAAATGATTGTGACTTAACTTGATTTACGTGTCAATCGTGGACGACGGGAGAAGATAGATTGCGGCGCTGTTATGCTGGACAACACGACGCGAGGCTCGTGCGGGGAAATGGAATGGAGTTAACCCCCAGTTGAGGCCTCGATCGCCGAGGAAAATATCACTATAGACCCGGGCTAGTTACGAGGAGAAGAAAAGAAGCTACGAATGAGCTGTGGTTAAATTTTTGTAACAAGATAATTGTGGTATTTTCTTTTCTAAAGACGAGTAAGCATCGGTGCGTGCGAGAAATTTATTATTTTAAGAAATTATGAAATTTTTTATGTAATTCTTTTTTTTTGGAGTTCGACACGACATAGTGGGTTGTGGAATGAGCGAGAAGGTGTGAGACTAGTTTTCCGAGTCAACTTGAGCAGCTGGCACAGGAGGAGGACAACATGTTATGAACTTAAATTTGGTCTACGATTTGATTTTTCCTGTTTATTGCGGAGGAAAAGAACAGATCCTCTCGACGAATTAATTTTTTTTGGGATTGAAATTTGGGAAGAAATGAAGTTTCGTCAGTAGCTGAGCGAAGGAAATTCCACGAAGTTTAATGGTTCGTCGTATGGAATGCAGCTGGTTCGAGAGTCGGTGGTTGCAGTCGGCGTCCCAGCTGTCCAGTTAATGGTGGTGTAGTGATCTTTTCTTTTAAATGGCCTTTTTAAATTATTTATGCTGTGCGTCGTCCTGTTCCCGATGGCAACTGAAGGGGTGAGTCTTGGAAAATTTTTTTTTGAGTTCCTGTGGTTGGTGAAGAGCCAGAAAGTATTTTCGAGATATTGAAAAGGGTTATGACTAAGGGTTGTGAAAAAGGGGAAACCGCGTGACTTTGTGATATAAATCGTACATAATTCCTTAACTATTTTCTAGACCTTTTTTTGGTGATTTAAGTTTTGTGGGAAATATTTTAGGGATTTTATTGTTTGCATGCAGCCCGCCACCGTAGGTTGGAGAAAAACCTGCCATGCTTAATCAGTGATATTATATATAAATTTTTTATAGAACTATACATTAATTTTGTTGATATTTTGAGTGGTATGAAGCTTTATGAGTTGTAAGTGTAGATAAATTTTTGTGAAATATAAATTATTATTTAGATGTTTTAGTGAATTTTTATAATTTTTTTATTTAACTATATATTTATATTGTTGGTTCTGTTTTATATTAAATTTTATAGAACTATATAGGCATACTGTGGGTACATTTCTATATTTAAATTATTTTTTTTTTTGAATGTCGGGATTTGCTATAGGAGAGCTCTCGGGGTGGGATAAATGGAAATGAACAGTATTTTCAAATAAATTGTGATTGTTTATAGGGTATGAAATAGGAGTAAGAGTTCACGCATTTGTGGTGAACTTGTGGTGAAGCCTGTGAACCCACACTATAAAAGAAAACTTTACCCCCCTCTACTAATGTCTTTGTCTTGTACCTGAATTTTGAGATTTTAAGTTCACTTTGATTGTTGTAGTAAAGTTTGTATTTGAGCGTTGTTGAGATGCGCATATTAGTAGTTGTTTGCAAAGAATTAAAATATATTTATACCACTGAGCTCTGCTCTTTGTTTTGTTTAACGTAACCTTTTCTTTCCCTTTGATTTAGTACCCTTGGGCCATTTGTTAGGCCAAGTTCTCCCTGCTGTAAGGGTAATAGGTAGAGAAGGGTTACAGGCTGCGCCACTCTGCTGAAGAGCAGTAGTCTTAGTGGTGAACGTTTTGGGTATTTCTGTGACCTACGGTTGTGGGTATTCATAGCTCTCGCCATGCCTACTGCGTGGATTCAGAAGTTAAGCAAGGCTGAGCTTAAGGTAAATTTGACAGCGGCGGGTTTTGATGTAGATGAGTCAGAAGATATGGATTCACTGAGGAAAAAGTTTGTTAATTATTTAAAGGGAAATAAGGGGGAGCAGGATGAAGGAGACAGGGGTGGCAGGTCCATGAGGGGGGACGCAAATTTGGCGTTAGCATTATCATCCATGAAAAATATTCCTTCCTTGCATAGTTACGAGCCAACCACCATTTTGCAGTTCATCATAGAGGTCGATAAGGTGAAGCGCAGTCTATTATGGGAGTCGGACGTAGATCTGCTTCAAGGTCTATTATCCAAATGTTCCGGTTTAGTACTGGAGTTGATGCTAGAAGGGGTTGAGAAGAAAGAGTCTTGGAATGAGGTGAAGAGTAGGTTATGGAGGGTGATGTGTCCTGTAAGAGAATAAGAAGATCTCATCAATCGTTGCATCCGTCGCTTTCAACGCAAGGGGGAGCGCATGGTTGAGTACATCCAATCTCTTAAAGAAAATGCTACAGCCTTGGGTGTGAGTAGGAGTACTGAGGATCTCATCGCGTGGGTTATAGATAATATGGATCCAGGGGTGCGGCCACAGTGTGCTTTCCTCAGTCGCCCAAGAAATGATGAGGAATTGGGATCCTGGGCCATACAAGTCGACAACCTGGTGTATACGTGTAGGGTCTACGGTGAGCAAACTGGTGGAATGAATGAGGGAAGGGTTCCATCCACAAGAGATGTTAGGAGTGCTCAGGAAAGTGTTGCTGGGTATCCAAAAAGGGAAATTTGTAGTAATTGCTATAAACTGGGGCATTCTTCGAGGGACTGTTGGAATCGTAAACGTGAAACTAAGAGCTGTTTTCATTGTGGAAAAATGGGGCATCTGGTTAGGGATTGTCGGATTAAGTCTGCTGATGAGAGGATGAGAAGGGACGGAGAGGTGAAGAGAGACTTTCGGGGTGGACAAGAGGGGCAAGTAGTAAAGGGGTGGCACAATCGAAATGTAAGGGAGCCAAGTAAAGCAGAGAAAACTTCGGAGAAGGAAAATGGAGGACAAGTCGCCATAATTAAAGCCAAGTCTGGGGGGGAAAGGTATAGAAGTTTTTGGGTAGATATTCAAGTGGGTGAGAATAAGTTCCAAACTATGGTAGACACAGGGGCTAGTGCCAGCTTTGTCAGCCAACATTTTGTCAGCAAACTTGTGGGGATGATGCCGGAATTGAAGACCCGGGTGCAAGTGGGAAAGGGGTTCGAGTTGCAGGTTGCAAATGGGGAAAGTTATCAAGTCAAGGTTTTCTTTTTAATGCATTTTAAAATCGCGAAATTCTCTTGGACACGGAGGTTTTGGGTTCTCCCTGAATTGATTAGTGATGTTATCTTGGGACTAGATTTTCTTGAAGAGACTCGAGCGATTCTCAACTGCGGCAACCACCAGCTCACATTTGATTTTGATAAGGATTTCGTTATAGAGGTCGTGGAGAAGAGGTCCAAGAAAGAAAATTGTTCTCGAATACAGGTCGAGGAGGGAAGGTTGAGCCAGAAACAAGAACAGCAAATCCAGAGAGTTATTGAGGCTTTTCCTGATGTTCTAACTTCAAGGTTAGGAAAGTGTGAATTGCTACCATACCAAATTAAAGTCAGCGACGAAGAACCCGTGAAATGCAAACCATACCAGTGTTCTCCTCCAAAGTTGATGGCTTTTAAAGAAATAATCCGTGATTTGGAAGAACAGAAAATCATCAAACGAACTTTATCTCCGTATGCATCGCCTGCCTTCTTGGTCAAGAAGAAAGAGCCTGGAAAGTACAGACTCGTCCTCGACTACTGGCTCCTGAATCGAAAGATTAAGGTAGACCCGTTCCCATTGCCCAACATCGAAGTTCTATTCCAGTATCTCAGTAAAGGGAGATACTTTACGGTTTTCGATTTAAACTCTGCCTTCCATCAATGTGTTTTGGATAAAGCAAGCTGTAAGTATACAGGATTCGTCACTCCATGGGTACACTATGAATGGGAAAGGGTGCCTTTTGGCGTAAATTTCGGGGGACAGTGCCTCTCGAGAATTCTTCATTCCTTGCTAGAAGAGTACCAGTTTGACTTTCTTGTATCTTTTCTAGACGATATTTTGGTATTTTCGGAGACCTTTGAACAGCATTTGGTCCATGTAGAGAAGGTATTGAAGAAGTTACGATTTGCCGGATTTACAGTCAACCCCGAGAAGGTGGTTTGGGCCAAACAACAGGTGAGGTTCCTGGGCTTTCTCGTGACAGGTGGTAACCTGGTGATGGATCCGGAAAAGATAGGGCCGATCATAAATTTTCCTGTTCCCAAGAATGTGAAAGGGGTGATGCGTTTTGTGGGAATGCTAGGATATTTTTCGAAATTTATTTCAAACTATGCGGAACGATGTGCTCCCTTAAACTCATTAAAGAAAAAAGATGTTGATTTCGTGTGGGGTAGTGAACAGCAAAAGGCTTTTGAGGATTTGAAGTACGCTATTTCGCATCCTCCTGTTCTCAGACTGCCAGATTTCGACCAGACGTTCACGCTTCAAGTAGACGCTAGTAGCTTAGCATTAGGGGCGGTATTGTTGCAAGGAGAGAATGGAAATTTAAGACCAGTTGCCTATGCTGGAAGAGCGTTGAACAGGTGCGAACAGATGTATAGTAGCTATGAAAAAGAAGCTCTCGTGTGCATTTTCGGAATGGAACGTTTTTCAAACTATCTCGAACATACAGAATTTCACTTGCTTACAGATAATCAAGCGCTTACCTGGTTATTTTCACACCCCAGACAGCTGGGTAAAGTTGGGCGCTGGATAATGCGGTTATCCAGGTTCCGGTTTAAGATCGCACACGTCAAGGGTAGTAACAACGGGGTAGCCGATGCAATTTCACGGATGTATGATCCAGGGGAGTTCAAAGTTGAGACAAAGGGGGAAGAGGAAGGAGAAGTAGAGAAAGCCTGTGCAGTCTGGGAAAAGGAACAGCAGAAGCAAGAAGAGGGTAGGTGCTTGGCAATTCATACTATTCCCCAGTCCTTTGTGGATATAGCTAGATAGCAACAGGAGGATGATGAAGGCCGAGAGTTGAGATCAAAAATAGAGAAGGGAGAAACAAATGATTACATTTTACAGAGAGACATCATCCACCATGTGAATAGGAAGGGGAAGAAGAGTGTATGGGCACCTAGGGCTATTAGGGAAATGCTTCTTCGTTATTTTCATGATTCCGTGGTGGGAGCGCACATAAGAATTAAAAAGACTGAGAGCAAGATTAGGCAAGAGTTTTTCTGGGACGATATGCACGAGGAGGTGAGGAAGTATGTGAAGGAATGTAAACACTGCCAGTTAGCTAAACAACCGCTAAATAGCAAGGTAGGGCAGTACTCCGTGCAAACCCCTCGAAGAGTTTGGGAACGGGTGTTTATCGACATATTTGGTCCCCTTCCTAGGTCTAGCAAAGGGATGAATTGCATACTTATTCTGGTGGATGCTTTTTCTCGGTTCGTGATCCTGTTAGCATTAAGAGACATGAAGGCCATTTCGGTCAGTACTAAGTTGGAAAATGAGGTATGGAAAATTTTTGGGAGTCCGGAGATCCTCGTTTCAGATAATGCTACATACTTCACCTCTTCAACTATGAGAAATATGTGTTTCCGATGGGGGATAAAGCAGGTGCACACAAGCCCCTACTATCCTTGTCCAAATCTGGTAGAGAGGGTGAACAAGACGGTGAAAGTGGCGCTGACCATTTTCCACCATAGAAATCAAAGAGCCTGGGATTCAGAGTTGTCTTCTCTTAACGTTGCCCTGAACTCTGTAATTCATGGTGCTACGAGTAAATCGCCCAGTTTGGTGATGTTTGGGCGGCAGTTGCCACACCCCTTGTTGAGTATCTGGGGAATTCCCCCAGAGTGTTTGGAAAGTTCGGGAAAGGAGTTGGAAGAGATCTGGATGGAAACGGATCAGGCTCTAGAGAAGGCGCGCGCTGTGATGGCGAAGAAGTATAACAAGGAAAGGATAGAGTCAGAAATCAAGAAAGGCGATTTAGTGGTATGCAGGAAGGTCGTGTTAAGTAAAAAGGTTGATTTTATTAGCAGTAAGTTGAGCCCTGCATATGATGGTCCTTACCGCGTGCTTTCTTTCCTTACGCCAGTCACTGTGAGCTTGGGAGATCCTGATAAGGGGTTCGTTATTAAGAAGGCACATGTTTCTGCAGTGAAGAAGTTTGTCTCTTCTCAGTAACTAGTGTTTGTCGATGTTTTGGATTCTGGCTTTTGTGTTTGTTGTTAGGGTAGGGTTTTCCTTCTGATGTCCCAGCAGTTGTTGTTCTCTCCTGGTGTTTGAGTTTTCTTCTAGTTGTTGAAGGTGATCATATGTTGTGTTTTCCTCCTTTTTTTTGTCCTGCCGGCGGGGGACGGTTTAGGAGGGGTGGCTGTGACGCTTGTGACAGCGTCACAAATTTATTTTTGTTTGTGTCCGCGCGTTGTCGAATGGTGTGACTTATCGCGCCATCTATAAATTGGTTTGCCCGAGAGTTGTAGGTGAGCAGACGGGCGAATACACACAGCGCTGCGGGCGGTCGACGGTTGGAACTAGCTACCGCGCATGCGCGGTAAGCGAGAGAGTCGAGCTCTGCGCTGGACGGAGGTGACTAGTGAGTTAGCTGTGGAAGCAGACGGTCAGAGTGGGTCTATGATAGGTATCTCCGGTGAATAATGCAATTCACGGCTTCAAGAAATGATTGTGACTTAACTTGATTTACGTGTCAATCGTGGACGACGGGAGAAGAGAGATTGCGGCGTTGTTATGCTGGACAACACGACGCGAGGCTCGTGCGGGGAAATGGAATGGAGTTAACGCCCAGTTGAGGCCTCGATCGCCGAGGAAAATATCACTATAGACCCGGGCTAGTTACGAGGAGAAGAAAAGAAGCTACGAATGAGCTGTGGTTAAATTTTTGTAACAAGATAATTGTGGTATTTTCTTTTCTAAAGACGAGTAAGCATCGGTGCGTGCGAGAAATTTATTATTTTAAGAAATTATGAAATTTTTTATGTAATTCTTTTTTTTTGGAGTTCGACACGACATAGTGGGTTGTGGAATGAGCGAGAAGGTGTGAGACTAGTTTTCCGAGTCAACTTGAGCAGCTGGCACAGGAGGAGGACAACATGTTATGAACTTAAATTTGGTATACGATTTGATTTTTCCTGTTTATTGCGGAGGAAAAGAACAGATCCTCTCGACGAATTAATTTTTTTTGGGATTGAAATTTGGGAAGAAATGAAGTTTCGTCAGTAGCTGAGCGAAGGAAATTCCACGAAGTTTAATGGTTCGTCGTATGGAATGCAGCTGGTTCGAGAGTCGGTGGTTGCAGTCGGCGTCCCAGCTGTCCAGTTAATGGTGGTGTAGTGATCTTTTCTTTTAAATGGCCTTTTAAAATTATTTATGCTGTGCGTCGTCCTGTTCCCGATGGCAACTGAAGGGGTGAGTCTTGGAAAAAATTTTTTTGAGTTCCTGTGGTTGGTGAAGAGCCAGAAAGTATTTTCGAGATATTGAAAAGGGTTATGACTAAGGGTTGTGAAAAAGGGGAAACCGCGTGACTTTGTGATATAAATCGTACATAATTCCTTAACTATTTTCTAGACCTTTTTTTGGTGATTTAAGTTTTGTGGGAAATATTTTAGGGATTTTATTGTTTGCATGCAGCCCGCCACCGTAGGTTGGAGAAAAACCTGCCATGCTTAATCAGTGATGTTATATATAAATTTTTTATAGAACTATACATTAATTTTGTTGATATTTTGAGTGGTATGAAGCTTTATGAGTTGTAAGTGTAGATAAATTTTTGTGAAATATAAATTATTATTTAGATGTTTTAGTGAATTATTATAATTTTTTTATTTAACTATATATTTATATTGTTGGGTTGTTTTATATTAAATTTTATAGAACTATATAGGCATACTGTGGGTACATTTCTATATTTAAATTATTTTTTTTTTTTGAATGTCGGGATTTGCTATAGGAGAGCTCTCGGGGTGGGATAAATGGAAATGAACAGTATTTTCAAATAAATTGTGATTGTTTATAGGGTATGAAATAGGAGTAAGAGTTCACGCATTTGTGGTGAACTTGTGGTGAAGCCTGTGAACCCACACTATAAAAGAAAACTTTACCCCCCTCTACTAATGTCTTTGTCTTGTACCTGAATTTTGAGATTTTAAGTTCACTTTGATTGTTGTAGTAAAGTTTGTATTTGAGCGTTGTTGAGATGCGCATATTAGTAGTTGTTTGCAAAGAATTAAAATATATTTATACCACTGAGCTCTGCTCTTTGTTTTGTTTAACGTAACCTTTTCTTTCCCTTTGATTTAGTACCCTTGGGCCATTTGTTAGGCCAAGTTCTCCCTGCTGTAAGGGTAATAGGTAGAGAAGGGTTACAGTACAACAAAGCGCATGATATCTTTAGCAGTTTCATCCATATTTGAGCCTTTGGGACTGATTAGTCCAGTGGTCATTTGTTTCAAGATATTTCTACAAAAACTTTGGTCCCTCCAGTTAGGTTGGGATGAAATCATTCCACCAGAATTTACATTGCAGTGGCAAAAGCTCTATGTGAGACTAGCAGCTGTCAGAGACATCGAAATCGATAGACACGTACTTGTCAGTGGTCTAAACTGTGATGTGCAATTTCATGGGTTCTCAGATGCCAGCGAACAAGCATATGGGGCCTGTCTGTGCCTAAGATCTGTTTCCAGTTGTGGTAACGTGGCAGTGAAGTTACTGGTTTCCAAATCTCGGGTTGCTCCAGTTAAACACACAACTCTTCCTCGATTGGAATTATGTGGTGCAGTACTACTTGCAGACCTATTAAGCAGGACATTGCCAGTTCTAGAACTCAGTGTTTCCAGTATCACACTTTGGTCGGATTCCACAATTGTCCTGTCCTGGTTAGACTCACCAGCTGCAAGATGGAAATCATTTGTTGCAAACAGAGTAGATCATATTCAGGATTTAACCAATGGATGTCAATGGAGACATGTAAGATCGCAAGACAACTATGCTGACTTAATCTCTAGAGGAGTTGATCCAGTGACATTGCATCACTTACATCTGTGGTGGCATGGTCTATCATGGCTTCTGCAGCAACCAGATGCTTGGCCCTGTACAGCCAGCAAGGATCAAGACAAAAATACTCCAGAACAACGAATGCCAGTGATCTCTGCAATTGCAACAAAACCAACCATGAACTGTTTTCAAAACACTCTGAGAGACTTTTCCTCACTAGCTAGACTGAAAAGAGTAATTGCATACGTCCAAAGATTTGCATACAATGCAAGACATACAGTGAACAAAAAGACAGGCTTCTTGACAGCTGAAGAGTTACAGAAATCTTTGCAAACCTGCATCAAGATTGCACAACATGAGGAGTTTCTAAAGGAAATAAATGACTTAAAGGAAATTAATGTAGTCAACTCTAAAAGTGAGTTAAAAGACTTGAATATCTTCATTGACACAAAGGGGTGCTTACGTGTGGGTGGACGTTTACATCATTCGGAGCTGCCTTTCGGTAACAAGCACCAACTTATCCTGCCACCCAAACACCACATTACAAGACTCATAATTACAGCTGAACACAAACGTCTGCTACATGCGGGGCCTCAACTTTTGATAGCATCATTGCGCCAGGAGTTCTGGATACCAAAAATTCGTCAAAATGTGCGCTCTGTCATCCACAAGTGTGTGACATGTTCAAAACTGAAGGGAGTTGTTACCCAACAACTGATGGGCCAATTACCAGCAGCAAGGGTTCGGCCTGCTCGTGCATTTCTGAACACTGGTATTGACTATGCAGGACCCCTGGCAGTAAAATCTGGTAGTGTCAGGAGCAAATCTGTGGTCAAGTGCTACATAGCTGTTTTTGTCTGCTTGGCAACAAAAGCGATCCATTTAGAACTGGTCAGTTCTCTTACGTCAGAGGCTTTTATTGCGGTACTCCGGCGGTTTATAGCTCGCAGAGGCAAGGTGTTAAATCTTTATAGTGACAATGCTACCAACTTTGTTGGTGCTAACAAGGAACTACAACAACTTCGGAAACTTTTCTTTAATGATGAATCCAGCCAAATGCTACATGGGTTTGCATCATCAGAGGGTATCACATGGCACTTTATTCCCCCAAGTTCCCCTCATTTTGGTGGGCTATGGGAGTCTGGAGTGCGATCATTGAAGCATCATTTGAGAAGGGTGGCAGGAAAATCCCTTCTTACCTTTGAAGAGCTGACTACATTGCTCGTTCAAATAGAGGCATGTCTCAATTCCAGGCCACTGACAGTGTTGTGCGACGACCCTAATGACCCTAGGTACCTTAGTCCTGGACATTTCCTAATTGGTTGTCCACTCATGTCCTTTCCTGAGCCTGATGTGTCTGACTTACCAATGAAGCAGCTATCCAGGTGGCAATATGTTCAAAGGTTATCTCAACAGTTGTGGACCCATTGGTCTAAAGAATATCTGAACTCACTACAACAAAGAAGTAAATGGCAGTCTAAGAATGCCAACATTCAGTCAGGAATGGTGGTCCTTGTCAAGGAAGACAACATGCCTCCTCTTGGATGGCGACTAGCAGTTGTCCAGGAGACATTTCCTGGAACTGATGGTGTAGTCAGGGTGGTGAATGTAAAAACTTCCAGTGGCATCTTGAAGCGACCTGTTCAGAAACTTGTGATTGTACCTACAGACTAGTTTTTGTGAGTTTGTTCTCAACAAATTGTGTGTGTACTTAGCATTTTAAATTTGAAACCAATGGTTTCAAGGGGGTGGAGAATGTTTGATGTTGTGTATCAATAATGGTGATGGACAGACTGTACTGGCAGAAGAGGGTCAGGCAGGGGAGGATTGAAACCGGTTTTGAAGGGTAGCGGACAGAGGGGTGCCGTGAAGCGGGAGCGGGAGAGCTCGCGAGGGGACAGTGTGTTTGTAGGCTCTGCGTGTGACTGCACACAGAGATGCCCAGTAAATATTACAGTGAACAATGTTGTTATCATTTCACAGCCCTGCATTACAGTAAGCTTGCAACAGTCTGTTTGCTTTATATGTGACGTCCCATCGAGCCCACTTCAATTTGTTGCTTATAGAATCTTTTTCGAATCCCATACACACAAGACAGGGGAAGGGTACATATAAGATTTTTTTATTATTATCCTTTGCTTCCCTGTTAGTCCAGTCAATCTAAACAAAAAATAAGGTCAACCTAGAACTAATTGTAATAGAATTTATGTTAATGGTTTCTTACTGAAAAAGGCATGATAAAAACGATGGAGAAGAGTCTACCGCTGTACGGGCACGCAATAATCCAATATGGCCGCCATTCCAATATCGCTGCCATCAGTAATACACTTGTTGACAGTTTTGCTTCTACACAATTTATTTCGTACATCATAATATAAGTTATATTTAATCTTTCCTAAATTGAATTACCTTTCCAACACAATATAAAACGTCACTGTACGATGATTCAGTAACAACCTGTACACAAATACATTTGAAAGTTAAAAAAATAAAATACTCTCTTTAACACTGTTTTTATTTTCAATGCCAGTATTGTTATTGTTGAGCGAAGAGTCTTTAATTTCAATTACTTTTATAGCACACAAAATAAATGTGAAGAAACGTATTAGAGCACCAAAATGTTTTCAGTCATCTTCCATGTCAATGTCAACAGAATTACAACAACTAACACCACGGCAGTCTGTGCATGCATTTGTGCACAACATCCCCTGTTTTTTACATGAGCATTGCAATGTTGCACATTGACTTTTACTGCAACTACATTTAACATATTTCAGCAAATGTTCGGGTGCAGGAGCTTGAGACATTTTTTACTGGTTGCAGCCCTCCATGAAGTAATTCCCACCCCCAATTAAGTGGGTTAATGTTTTTTCCCATCCACTGCTGTACTTGATGATACACCCGTAGGCTGTGAAATTGGCAGGCATCTTATGTGGGTGGTAACACTTCTGGTTTTACTTGAAGCATTGACTTTGAAGCTTTTTCAGTGGATTTTCTAAGCCGAATTTGATTAAGTGATTCACCTGTACTACCTACATACAGTTGTGCTACACTATCTTGCCCAGCATCTTCAATAGCAGAGCGAAGTCTCCCTGGAGCTTTGAAGATGGCAGCTTGGGCACGGAAGGACTCACTTTTGTTCAGCATTTTGATGGCTTCACTTTTTCCTATTGAAAATATTTTAGAGGTAGTGTCACAGCGAAGTAATGCATGGGCAAAAAGTATATTTGAACAAACATAAACCCCTAACTTTTGTCTCAAAGATTTTATGTTGTAACCAGTTACACGTTTAGAGCTCTTTTTTGGTTCAGGACACAAGAAAATTTCACAACATTCCATGTTCAAGTGATGAAGCAAGAGTATAAGGATATCTGTGTCTTCCCCAACAATGGCTGTAGCACAATTTTCAGCTGAAATGATGCCTTCTTGGACAATAAGTACATCTGCATCGCCTATTGCGTGTTTTGTGATACAGTCTGCTGCCTGCAGCTTTTCAGAGAGTTAATTTATGAAAATTTGTTTGTTCTCAGTGTTAGCCAGAAAAAGATCCTTTTTCATAGAAGCAGTGGTTAAAGGCAAAAAATTCACTTTTGGTCCTTTCACACCTTTCGTCCGCCTTTTGTGAGCTTCAGCTTTAGTACATAATTCTTCACCATAACAATCGAACACAATAGTTGACTTACCATATTTATTCTGAACATATTTTACATAGGCTGTAAAAATATCTTCAAAGGTTACTTTCTGACTCCATGGTAAGCGATGCAGTAAGAATCCACCATCAATTATGTAATGTACTGTACCGGGCATCAGCACACCCTCTTCAATAATAGCAATGTCTCGAATGTATGAAGCCAGCTGAGACAAACTTGATTCTTTCATTAGTCCTTGTTTATCAAACAATGAAGCTGGATATGTGCACAGTTCATATGAGAACAGTTAATGAAGGTTGAGAGCGTTTGTCTGAGCACAAAGCCACAGGCACTGAAACAATAGTTCTGGTTCCATAAAAAATGTGTTCTTTTTTCCTTGAACAACATTAACAGTTTTCATGGGTTTCACTTGTTTGCTTCTTTTGAATGTAAATGCAGTAACCATTTTATCAGTCATTTCATCCAGGATATTTTGCCCAATTTCTTCAGCTATGTCAGGATTAATTTTGTTTTCATGTGTAACACCACTAACTACACTTCGAAGACTGTTATCGTTTTGGAAAATATTTAATTGCTCCATAAATTCTAAAACTTTGTATCTGCATTATCCCTTGTAATTCTTGCAGTTGTAATGGTAATATGTTGGCCACTTCCTATATTATTAACTCCAGAAAATTCTTGCATCGAGTTATTCATTTGAGCACATAAAGGACGTGACATTGTCCACAGAAGCTGCTTGTTTTCAGTCATGCCACGGCCACGTGTTAGACCACCAGGTCCTTTGATATTCTTCATTAGAATCTGCTCTGTAATAAGATCTGTTGACAGGCCTCCCCAATATCTGTCACTTCTTCTAACCACTGTAATCCATTGCTGAATGCACTGCATATTTCAGGAGCTGTACTTTCAAGTTCTGTCATCGCTTGCAGGTACAAGCGCGCTGATGAGACATACAGATTATGACCACTCGCAGCAAAAAATGGGAGCATATTTTTCACACATGCGAGATGAAGCTGCCAGTTTCCAGTTCGTTCGGCCTTAATGAAGTTTCTCAAGATTTCAACCATGTGCATGTACTGTAACCATAAGCGTGGAGTTCTATACGAATGTAGGATTTTTTTTGAACTCGCCAGCTTGGAAACAATTGGCTTCATGACAGCAGAAGGAAGCCCGTCCAGAGTTGTTTCTCCATTCAACAGTTTATTTAACAAAGAACTAGTTGCTGTTAGATCATAACTATCAGCCTCTTCTCCTGCACATAGTGAATCTTTTGCTAGAATTGTGCTGGGTGCAGAATAGAGAATTAGATGACCACGAATCGCTCTTGCAATAGCTTTACCTGAAAGCATGTGCTTTGCAGCATTCCCTGCATATATTATTTCTAGAATATCATGCAGTCCACTTCCAGTCATAAGGAAGCCAATGCAACCTAGAAAGCTCATGATGGTGTGCAAGCCTCCAAGTCTAAGCACAATTTCCTTAAGAGGACTGTTTGCTGGTTCATTGGCAATAATTCCAAGTGCTTTTGAAAAAAGGGGCTGGTCGAATGTAAGTACTGGTGTGTGGCCGTACCTCTTTGCATTATCAGTAACAAAAAACGTTGATAAAATGCATGTTTCATTTGTGGGATCCATATTGATCATTGGAAGGAAGAGTACAGTAGCGATTCCAGGGTGCTCACCTTTGTGAATTTGCTGACACAAGCCTTGCCAGCCGGGAACTGATGGTCTCAGAAGATGCGAAATTTTCCATAAGATATCCAGGCTGGCACAGGGGTCATTATATTGGATTTCTTTGATGGATGAATATTTCAGGAGCCGCAACCCACTAGCTTGTGAAGGGTACACTTTCAGGGGGATTTTTCCAAGTGCCTTTAGTTCTTCAAATGAGACATTCTTTTTTATTATGACACTATCTGTCTTTACTGCAGGGGTGACTGTGGCAATTATCCCCATGCCATGAAATGTTCCATTACCATCAATGGTGTTGATATTGTGGTCTATGTTATCAGCTGAGGCCTTACTTGAGGCGCTCGAATTTAGAGCCAAAGTACGCAGATGCGCAAAAAGTGTAAAGATAGCGAACACTAGACTCCCTAAGCAGGACAGGACGACGTAAAAAAATAATATAATGCATCACTGCCTGGCTCATATTTAATCTTTCCACGTTTGCACCATGGCATAGCTGGGTACTGTTACAACACACAAGTTTATACTAATTGAAGATCGCGACCTTACATTAAAACAAAATACAACTATAATAATAATACTGATACAACTTATGTTTAAATTTGCAGTCATTTAACAAATATAAATTCCTGCTAATAGTTCTGAAAAAGTCATCGCTGATCACGTAGTTGTCTTTAATGTGTTCCACACGTACCAATTTATAGATGTAACCTTGTCAAATTGGTCCAAATTGTGATGCAATAGTCAGTGCAGAATACCAGGACCACACCATAAAAGAGTTTAAATCTCACTTCGAGTAAATCCAGCTAGTTCGTACAGCCCCAAATGAAACGCAAAAGTTTAGTTCGGTGAGTTAACAATATACGTGCCTAATAACGTGGCAGTTCACAGCCACTTATGTCGCTCAGCTTGTTCCACCAAAAAAAAACTCAACCCGATGTTCGGTTGATATAGAAAGGTCCGTCGAGGCTTAATTTTTAGCATGCAGTATCGTCAAGGGCCGCCCGGGCTGGCTTCTCCTTAGCTCCGTAGCTGCAGCCAAAACACTTGCTTCCGCCACCAGCCGCTCGCTCCGTCTGACTCGCCGGCCGCTGTCGCGGGCTCGAGTACACCTCTCGTGACGTCAGACCGCTCAGCGCGCCGCGCGGTGACCACTCGTGGAAACACAAAACAGCAGAACGCTAGTGTCCGTTGTGTTGAACCACATTACAGGATGTGTTTTAGGCAAGACCAAGAAAAAATATCCATAATTAAGCATTTAAGCAAACAATATAAACCAAATCAATTAAAAGAAGTTAAAATTACAAATTATTTTAAACCAAAAACTAACGGAGGCGTATTAAACGCCTCACATCTACATACTGCACAAACCTTACAGGATAATATGCTAGTACTGGTTGATGCAGCGGCTGAACGTTGAAAACGTTGTACTTCTGGATACGAACAAGAGAATCCCATATGATTCACTGAATCAACAAGAAAACGGGAATTTGTGTTATTGTGCAATTGGACTCCTAGTCCTAACTGCAGTGGTGCCACTAAGGGCCGTATTCCAAGACACAAAAATAAGGGTTTAGGTGTTGAATATGCAATACCTGTACCCTAACCATATTTCAAGTGAACGATAGGACACGGCCAGTCCCTTATTTATAGGGCACTGATTTTTGGTGTCCTATCTGTTGCCGATTTGATCCATAACTGTGTGTGTGTGTGTGTGTATGTATATATATATATATATATATATATATATATATTCCTTTTTAATGAACTTTAACGGAACTTTTACGATTACAATTTACCCCCCATAATATCTTAAAAAACAGCAAACATAAATACGGCCAAAAATTCATTGTTTATTCTTGTACAACCGCAATTAGATATTTTATTTCACATTATAATTCCATAGTTTAAAAAATAAGCTAAAATTACGATGGATTCCACGAAGTACAACTGTTTATAGCCTCGCACAAGTCCTCGTTTATTAAAACGGCTGCCGATCTGATACATTACAGGGGTTCAGTTAGGACACGTTTTGGAATATGACCCGAGAGTTAGGGTACGGCAGTTGCCCAACAAGGCAGTGCATATTCATTACCTTACTCAAACATCTTGGAATACCACCCTAAGACCTGAGGTCGCACAGTTTACATAATTGCCTGCCCTATTGCTGCCACTTTTCTCTCATTATTTTTCCCAGTGACAAGGAAAGTCATTAGAAGTTTCAAACTTTCTGGTAGGTAGTTTTACATTTCTCTCTACATTACATATACACCAGCCCCTCGAAGTAAAGCTCTAATTCGTTCCAGGAAAATAGAGCGTTAATCAAAACAGCGCTAATCAAATACGTTTTTGCCATAAGATGCATGTTATTGGTCACATTTTATTTTTCCTAGCCTAAGTTAATCTAAGTGTGTAGGGGAGGGTCCAGGTTAGGGGAGGACCTAAGTGTGTCTCAGGCCGAAGCCTATACACTCTACCATGCGGGTTTTTAACCATGCAGGACAAGGGCGCGTGCATCGTGTGCTATTGGGGTTTACTGGCCAGCCATGGCTGCAATTGGCGCCATGACTAACGTCCCATTGGTCGCCTAGCTTAAAAGCTAGCTAATGTGACCCAGGTAAAACCTGCATAGACACAGGGAAAACCCTGAGCCGGTTCATGCGGGGATCAAATAACATGCATTAAGCAAGCAGGTAACTACTGGACAAGAGGGAAGAAGGGTCCAGGTAAGAAGAGTTGGAGGGGCTGAAAAATCAACCATGCTGGAGTTGGGTGCTTGGGCCTTGCGGCCCGCATTTATAGTTGGGAGCTCCTGGGTTATTATTAACCAGGGGCGCATGCGCCCCCAGGGGCGGGCGACTTCACGCGTCAGCCCAGCCACAGCTGCCCAGGCAGCCACAGTTAAAACAGAAGTGGGCAGACGAGCCAGTAAACCGGCTCGAACTGCCTGCTCTCGGAGCGAAATGCAGCCTGACATTGCGCCATCTTCATCTTCCTTCTTCCAGTCAACAGCCAACGACCTTTCAAGCCAGGGTGGGGGTAAGTCGTTCAGGCGAATGAAGTATCTTGCTAGTCGGACCCTCTTGCCCCCCAAATTTCCGGGTCGGTTGAAGGTCGCGCCGCCCAGGCTACCACTGGCTCCAACAGGGCCCCAACTTGAAGACGCCGCCATCTCTTCCTTCAGAATTCCGATGCTGTTCAGTTCCGTTGCGCGCGCGGCAGTCCACAGCTCCGCAAGTTCCAGCCCGCAGTTCGTCTACACTTCGCATTTTTTCAGCACATCGAGCTCCCCTGCGGTGCCTTCGCCGACGAAGCTGCTTTCTGCCGCGCGCCGAGCTACATTCAGGCTACTTTTCTCCCCGACAGCCGTGATAACGACTCCACAGGCCGGCCATTGGTCCGCGGACTGCTATTGGTTATTCACAGCCACCCCAGCGAGATTGCAACTCTCGAGCTGGGCTCCCGTATCCGCCACCCGCGGGACGCGGTCGGTAGCAGATGGTGCTGCTAGGCCGCCTCCCGTACGCACGCAAATCCCGTACGCACTGCCAGCCTTCGGTTACCCAATAGGGCGCAGGGAACTCAGTTAAAAATAATAGTATTTTTAACATATAAGCTCTGTTTGAATGTTTAAGAATAGAGAAGAATAAATTTTACGTTTTCTATTAACAAAACTACTAATTTACGTAACACAGGATAAAGTATGTAGTACTTATTAGGTTTAGTAATTAGTTTATATTGAAATCGATTCTAAAAAAAGAGTAACTTTGTGTACGCACGACTAGGAGTCTGCGCAGCCTGTCATGCAAGATGTGAACTAGCCTCGAAAGCTTCCGGCATTTCCCACTAGAGCTGCTACTGAGTTGCAAGACGGCGTAGTGTGTATAAACATTAGCTAAACACACATGTAGGCGTCGAAAATGTATTTACGAAATATTATTTACTGTGCAATTTTAATTAGGCTTTAAAAATATGCAATGGAAGCGAATAACTATTACATAAAAAGGTAATATCTTTTTTTGATTCGTCATAATGTTTATGTTACACAAGTGCCGTCTTATTTTTAATTTGTTGCATTTTGTTTGTTACATTGTGCACGTATGAAAATAAAATAAATTATGTGGACGAGCAAGAGCGCTACTTCAAATATAGTATGACCGTGCTACTTTAAATCATGCCCTAATTAATTTGCGTCGTTACTTCAAAACAGCGCTAATCGAACAGCGTTACCCTGAGGGGCTGGTGTATCTTCAATAGTAGTGTACATATCTGGTTCAATTGTAACATCCTTGATTTCATTACGCATTATTTGAGCAGCTGCTAAAATAAGACTTCTCTTGTCTTCGTCAACATTTTCATAACTATTACTGTGATAATCTTTCAGTATGCTAGCAGCTGTAGTTTTGAATGTTACATCAGCTGTGCCACCTATTGTACCAACGATAACGGCTTCTGCAAAATGTGATGTTATCTTTTTTTTCATGAACTTGGCGCTGTAAGGTTCACAACCGCTGTCTTGTGGCATATATTCCCTCATTTTATTAACTAGGTCAACTATAGTTGTTTGTTCTTCATCATTCTCTTCGATGTATTTTGCCACTTGCAGAAATGCAGCCTGGCGTACTTTGTCCTCTGGGCGACCTGATGTACCAGGAGTTATGCTAGGAGTTTCTTTGCCATCCCGGAAGTTTACCATGCACTGTTTGTGGTAACATGCATCTACAGCATGAAGATCAGAAATACCCATAATGCGTCGTTTTACCCTTTCTGTCCATTCATCACCCCGCTCATCGCATTTGGATAAAATTGATGACTGAAGGTTTGCTGTGTGGACTTGATAACAGGCATCTACTTTTCTCTGTCTATAGTACGGAGTAATTTCAACACTACAGAAAAAACAGTCCTTCCAATATTCAAACGGTGACTCAGACGATCTCAATACTCGACTATCACCACATGGTAAGTCAATTTTATGTAATGACGATTTCGGGTTCAAAAATCTTGCCCTACATTTCTTATGCACACGCTGCCCGACACTGACTTGAAATTCTGATATTTTACGTTCTTTACATGTTCTTTGCACTCCAATCACACCTTTTTCTGTCAGTGTAGAGACATCTCACAAATAAAGCATTTGACTTAATCCATCTCAATTCAGCCAATCAGCAACTCTTCATAATCCCTGAACACACGCATGAATCACTAATTAGTGCACATAGTAAACCAAAAGAGCAAAATTCACAATATAAAAAAAAGTTTGAAGTAAGTCAGTCAGTTATTCTTCCTGCAAACATAAAAAATTAAGATACACAATGACGATCGACCGATGGGTATTATTTAACTATAAATAAAAATTGTTTTATACTTTGAAATTTAGCATTAAATTGGTTTTGTTATTTAATATCAACGATATTAAATAACAAAATTATTTTTAACAAATGTAACTTCTCTCAGCAATAATAATAATTGAAAGTGAAAACAGTGCTTTAGAGAATTTGTTTTTTAAAACTTTCAAATGTATTTGTGTAGGTACAGATTGTAACTGAATCATCGTACAGTGAAGTTTTATATGGCGTTGGAAAGGTAATTCAATTTAGGAAAGATTAAATATAACTTACATTGGGATATACAAAATAACTAATTGTGTAGAAGCAAAAATTGTCAACGAGTGTATTACAGATGACAGCGATATTGGAATGGCGGTCATATTGGATTATTGCGCGCCCGTAGAGTGGTAGACTCTTCTCCATCGTTTTTATAATGTATTTTTCTG
Source organism: Bacillus rossius redtenbacheri (assembly GCF_032445375.1). NCBI lineage: Eukaryota > Metazoa > Arthropoda > Insecta > Phasmatodea > Bacillidae > Bacillus > Bacillus rossius. The sequence goes on from NC_086330.1 coordinate 87,070,589, forward strand.
TGAGAACCCGTTGACAGAAATTCTATTACAATTAGTTCTAGGTTAAATGCTATTTTGCCTGGACTATGTGGCGGTGTGTGTGGAAGGTTTTTTGTAGACCCCGGTAGCGATCAAGGTTTTTGAGATTGCTGGAGGCCGGGTTTACAAAAAATAGCTGCGCCACTCTGCTACACGGGAGTCAAATGGGGACACGTCACTTACACTTGTTAATCATCATCATGGCCGTAAGTTGGATTTACAAGTTAATCAAACAAGGGCTCATGGTCAATCTTGAAGCGGCAGAAATACCGTTTGACGATGATGATATTGTAGATTCCTTACGTCGGAAACTGGTCGGGCGGTCGTACGGTGGAAATTACGTCAGCTAATCAGAAACAGAATTTGTTGCTAAATGTAGAAAGCAAATTTGCTTACGATAATGTGAATAACGTTCCGTTTTTACGTGGTGGTCGAGCTGAAGACATTGTACAATTTTGTTTGGAAGTAGATAAAATAAGAGAGCTTAAATTGTTTGAAAATGATACGGATTTATTACGTTGTGTAATAGGAAAATGTCACGGAGTAGCTCGAAATATTTTGGGGAAATGCCTGGATTAAAACTTGAGTTGGTGGAAAGCGAAAGATAGTTTGTGGGAAAATATGTGCCCGCGTAGAATCAAAGATAAATTACAAAGGGAACGAGTTTACCGTTTTCAAAAATCAGGAGAAAGTATGGTCGAGTAAGTCACATGTATTTCTGACTTGAGTAAAGCTATGTGTATACCCATGTCGGGGAATGAATTATTTTCCCTGGTTATTGAGAACATGTTACCCGTTTTGCGACGTGAGTGTAGCTTTATTGATAAGCCACAAGGTAATACGGAGATTTTGCGGTGGGCTAGTGAAGTCGATAATTTGTGGTGTGTGCGGCAAGAATTTTCTTACTTAGAAGCTAATGGAGGGCGGAAGGAAAATTTTTCTGACACTATTGAAGATTGCGATTGTGGGGAAAGTGGCCGCGTAAGGGTAATTTGTAACAGAAAGCGAGGCCGTACTGCACACAACGTTACGTGTTTTAATTGTGGGATAGTAGTAGGTCACGTAGCCACTAAGTGCGGAGGCCGGGAAAAGGAAATTTCGGACGAAAATAAAATAAAAGCAAACATCACAATTCAGTCTTCTGCGAACGAGAATAAGGGAGAAATAAAAGACGAACTCAGTAACAAGGAAAAGAAAGAGTTGAAGAAAAACAATGATGCTAGTAAATTCCCGCGAATATGTTATAATTGTGGCGAAAGTGGGCATGTGAAATATAATTGTGCCGCGGGAAATTTAAGCTCTAGGCGAGGCGGCGAGATATTCTGTTATTACTGCCGAGGTATAGGGCATAAGAAATATGCGTGTCGGATTAGGAGAGAACAACATACTGTTTGCCGATATTGTAATAAGCGTGGGCATGTTAGCAATTCTTGTAGGTTTAAGAAAAGGGAAAATAAATATCGTTTTGGGAATAAGCATCGCCTAGCGGTTATTCGCGACGAAAACAATATCTGTGTTAATTTGTTAATGTACGATAAAAAGTTAAAGGGTTTAGTAGACACGGGCGCGAGTAGGAGTTTTGTAAATCAAGAGTTCGTGAGTAATTTTGTGAAGGAGAAAAGGGAACTCCGCCATTTAATAAAAATGGGGGAGGGATGACAGTTTATCTAGCTGATGGAAAGAGGATGGCCGTTAAAGTGAAAATAAAATTACATTTTAAAATAAATAAATTTTCATGGAGCAGATATTTTTGGATAGTGCCGAATCTGATCCAGGAGGTAGTTTTAGAAATGGATTTTCTGACAGACACTCAAGCGGTAATTGATTGTAGGAGGCGGGAATTGAAGTTTTTGTTTAATGATGAGGCATGAGTAAAGTTAAAGAAAAATAAAAAGGTTAAAACAATTTGTGGAGGTATAGAGGGAATTACAGGTTATTTAGATACCGAAAAAATAATTTCAGATTTTGATGACGTCATAACGGAGAAAGTGGGGAAATGTAAGATAATGCCGTACCATATAGATTTGACGGACAGTAGCCCCATATCAATGCGCGTCACCTAAAATAAAAGCATTTAGGGAAATAATACGTAATTTGGAGGACGAAGATATAATTGTTAAGTCTAAATCTTTATTTGCATCCCCTGCCTTCTTAGTAAAAAAGAAAACTCCGGGAGAATTTCGTTTGGTTTTGGACTATAGGTTGTTGAACCAACGTATTAGGCTAGATCCTTTTCCATTGCCCAAAATTGAGGTTATTTTGCAATATTTAGGTGAGGAAAAATATTTCACGGTATTGGATCTCAATACCGCTTTTCATCAATGCGTTTTGGATAAAGAGAGTCAAGTGTGCACCGGGTTTGTGACGCCGTGGGGGCAATATGAGTGGAAGCGGGTACCATTTGGTGTTAATTTTGGTGCACAGTGCCTTTCCCGTATTTTGAGTCACTTGTTGCAAGAGTTTCAATTCAAGTTTACGATAAGTTTTTTGGATGATATTTGTATATATTCTAACAGCTTTCAGGAACATGTTGAACATGTGAGTATAGTATTATCTAAATTACGCGAGGCAGGTTTAACCGTAAATCCCAAGAAGGTATGTTGGGCGAAAAATCAGATAAAGTTTTTGGGGTATTTGGTGGTAAACGGTAAATTGGAAATGGACCCAGAAAAGATAAGTCCGATAGTTAATTTCCCCATACCTAAGAATGTAAAGGCGGTGATGAGGTTCCTAGGAATGTTAGGTTATTTTAGCCGGTTTATCACCAATTACGCATCTCTATGCGCACCACTTAACCATCTAAAAAGAAAAGGAGTCGATTTTCAGTGGGGTGAGGAACAAGATAAGGCTTTAAGCAGTTGAAAAATGCTATTTCACACACGCCCGTGTTAGCATTGCCTGATTTTAAAAAGAAATTTGTGGTTCAATGTGATGCTAGCAGTTTAGCTTTAGGAGCCGTGCTATTGCAAGAGGGCGAGAAGGGGTTACAACCTGTCATGTTCGCGAGTCGGACCCTCACTCCCACCGAGCAACAATATAGTGTATATGAGAAGGAGGCATTAGGATGTATTTTTGCTCTAGAGAGGTTCGAAGCTTTTATTGAATTTGACAAATTTGAATTATGGACTGATAATCAGGCCCTAACGTGGTTATTTTCGCACCCCCGCCAACTAGGAAAAATTGGGAGGTGGATTATGAGATTAACGAAATTCAGGTTTGACATAAAACACGTGAAGGGAGCCGATAATGCGGTGGCCGATGCGCTGTCCCGCATGTTTGATGCTCAGGAATTCCACCAAGGGGATTTGGAACAAGAACAAAATGTAGAAAAAGGGGAGACGAGTGAGTTAGGACCAGAAGAAATGGAGTCGCATAAGGAGTTTTGTAATGTGTTAAGTAATTATCCTGAAGCCTTTTGTGATATGAAGGAGTGGCAATGTAAGGATGAGGAACTACAAACAATGTGTTAAGTAATTATCCTGAAGCCTTTTGTGATATGAAGGAGTGGCAATGTAAGGATGAGGAAATACAAACAATTTTGAGAAATGTTGATGATATGCAAAAGAAGGGGTACGAATGTATAAAAGGGGTTTTGTATCGAATTAGAGATAATAAGAAAAGGGTTTTTGTACCTAGTGGAGTGCGAGGTATGGTATTAAATTATTTCCATGATTCCACCTTAGGTGCCCATGGCGGAATAGGCAAAACCTTGGAAAAAATATCTCATCATTTTTTTTTGGCCCACGATGAAAATCGATATCGAGAAGTATGTTAAGGAATGTAGTGCTTGTCAGCTAGCAAAACAAGCGGGGAATACTAAAGTGGGGCTGTATTCCGTCGAACCCATTGTAAGGCCTTAGCAACGAGTTTTTATAGACGTTTTTGGTCCTCTTCCGCGTTCAGTTTCTGGAAATAACTGTTTGTTGGTAGTTATTGATGGTTTCACGAAATTTAGTTTTCTGTTGAGTATGCGAGATATGAAGAGTAATCAAGTTGTAAAAGCCTTGGAAAGTAGAGTGTGGAGTATATTTGGCGGTCCGGAGCAGGTTATTTCGGATAATGCTAGTTACTTCGTCAGTATGAAATTTAACGCGATGTGTTTTGAATGGGGTATAAAACATACTACGACTAGTCATTATCCTTGTGCGAATCTTGTAGAACGTTTCAATAAGAATATTAAAGTGGCGCTCACTATTTTCCATCAGAAAGACCAACGGAGATGGGATGAACGTTTACAGTTTCTAAGTTTAGCTTTTAATATGGTCAAACACGATTCTACCAAATTTTCTCCTGCGGAACTTTTTCTAGGGCGCGGTATTGGGCATCCCCTATTGAATGTGTGGGGCGTTCCTCCAGAATGTTTGGCTACATCGAGCCCCAGACTATTAGAAAAATGTTGGGTATTGGCTGCGGAGAATCTTGAAAAGTCAAGGTTGAAAAGTAGTATCTAATACAATAAAGGTAGAAAGGAAAATAATTTTGTGGTAGGAGAGTTGGTGTTGTGTAGGCAATTTGTTTTGAGCCAGAAAAGTAAATATAAGAGTGCTAAACTGGAAAATGCCTACGCGGGTCCATTCAGGATTGTGAGATTTTTAGGACCGGTTACGGTTCTTTTGGAAGACTGTGAGAATGCTTTTAAGACTAGAAAGGCTAATTTAAGCCACTTGAAAAAATTTTGTGATAAAACAGATGATTAATTTTTTTTGTGTTGATTTTGCCTGGTTTTATATATCATAGCTCCCTAGATTTTTTTATATATATAGGAATAGTTTTTTGTGAACGCGCGGTGGACGTTTCGGTCACTGGGGGTTTTGTTTTCATGAGCTTTTAATTGTTGTGCTTTTTGGTCGTAACTTTTGTGTCTTGCGAGTTTTTCCTAGCTTTGCTAACTTTTTCCTTCTTGGTTCTCATTTCGCTATCTGTTGTTCGTGAGGGGAGTTTTGTGGTACCTGGTTGAACAGCCCAAACCTCTGGCGTACGGATTTTTTTTTAAGGGGGGAGGTTGTTACCATGTTGTTAATTGCCTCGTCGTGTGTGATTACTTGCTGGTCACTATATTTAATATTTTTATATTTATTCAATTTATTGTTATATTTAACAACTTTTATTTACTTTTTGGTAATTTAATGGGTAAAATTAATTACTTGAACTTTTATGAATTTGCACTGTCGAGCTAGCGAGAGTTAACTTGGTAAACAATACTGCACGCTTTCGGTAATGTTAGGGCCTAGCCGAAGATTTCCGAGTGGAATACTCCGTGTGAAGACCGCGAGGAAGTGTGACTGCTCGATGTGACGCCGGTGTGGACGGACCGCGAGGGACGAGTGCCGACGCTGAACGAGCGTGGAGGTTTCGACGGCCGGGCCGCGTTGGAGAGACGCGAGGCGATGGACATCGCTGGTGCCCTGGGGTGCTCAAGTGCCACGGCAGCGGCGGACTTGCTGCGACTCTGAAAGTAAGACTAGAGACCCTTATTTATTTTCTGGTGATGGTTCACCTGCAGGAAGATGGAAAAAGAAAATTGCAATTTGACTTAATGCTAAGTAAAACGATCGTGACTGCGTTTAACGCCTGGCGCTAATGTGATTAATACCCTCAAGAACTTAAAACAACTTCTGAAGCGTGCTCGATATAGCCCAATACTTTGGTGCAAAAACAATGTGGAAAATACCGTTCGGTGAAAATGGCCATACAGACTTTTTGAACTTTTATAATAATATCTCATAATAATATTCCTTTTTTTTTGGTAAATCCATGCGCATTATGTTGTTGCGCTTATATTCCCTGTATCACTTATTAATTTTTTGTGTCAGCGCTAAATGTATATTATTATTATTGTACGGCGTCATCACTCGCAGTAACAGTATTGCATTAAATTCATACTCCGTACGTCTGTTTGCTTTATATGTGACGTCCCATCGATCCCACTTCAATTTGTTGCTTATAGAATCTTTTTCGAATCCCATGAGACACTTCAGGTGTCTCATGTGATTATTTTTAGTGTTTATTATGTTTAATTATAATTTTAACGTAATTTTTTTAAGTAATGTTTTTATATTTATTTTTATATACATCTTTACTAGTTTTAGTTAATATTTAATCAAGTACTGTGGTTAACCGTGCGGCCATTGACCCCTGCTGAATGGACGTGTCCACGCATGAAAGAGGGGGAAATTAGCGGAGGGAGTGTGACGTATGCGGCGAGCGGACTGTTTGGACTCTGGGGAGTCTAGTCGAGAAAGCTTGCGGGCGTTGACCGACGGCGGGTCAGTTGTAAATATGGGTTCCCAGGGTAACTCCGTGCACGGGAGCTGGGACACGACCCACACTTCGTTATGAACGGTTAACCATGGACATTGCTACGCGGAGTTATCGTTGCCGCGGCCCGCATCAGCTGCATTATAGTTTTTATAATTTGGAATGTACGGGAACGTATTTCGCATCAACGATTTTAAACTTTTTCGCAAGTCGCGAGTGTTAATCCACCACGCCCCGAAGTGCGTCGACCGGGGCCATTTGACCGTGCAACAGGTGTCATCTACGCCCAGTCTACAGCCCGGGTACCCGAGGCGCTACAGTTTGGTAAATTTCTACTGCACGGCGAGCACCAATGTAAGTAAAACTTTAATTTATTAATGGTGGAAGAAGAAGTTGTTTTTGGGACGGTAGCCAAGATTTCAGTGTGGACTCTCCCCCCCCCCCCCTCCTCGCGCGGCGTTGAAGGACAGACTTAGACTTATGCGATGGCAAGGTTTTTGTGCCGCAGGTAACGTGATCGCTACGGCCGGGCGTCACGTATAGCATTTGTAAATTTTATGTCGTTTTTTATGTATTTTATTCCACTGGTCTGTAGTTCATGTATTCTAATTTATCCGGAATAAATTTAAATGTTTGTATATAAAGTAATTGGTCTGAACGCTGCAATAACCTACTGCATACACAATCAAACTTATAATTTAGTTTTGCGTCTCTACCGCGTTTACGCAACTAGCCTTGGCGAAGTCAAGGTTAGCAGGGTTGAAAAACAATGCTTGTAACTGGCAGTGCAGGTAGAGATGGACGTGGGCTGTTTGCCCCCGCACGGGGTAATTTTTTACACCCACACCCATACACACAAGACAGGGGAAGGGTACATATAAGATTTTTTTATTATTATCCTTTGCTTCCCTGTGGCGGTGTGTGTGGAAGGTTTTTTGTAGACCCCGGTAGCGATCAAGGTTTTTGAGATTGCTGGAGGCCGGGTTTACATGTTTATACAAGTAATTTGATAAGATGTTGCAATTCATATTCGTTCTGCATGACCATAAATTATCACTCCCCATTGTAATCGGTAGTGTGTCTATTCTGTAAATAAAAATCAATAATGTTACTAGGGGAAAAAACCTAAATAGGTTACATCAAACATCTGTGCCGAACAGGATGACTACTCACCCATTATGCTTTAGTCGAAGTCGATAATATCACTAGCCGCTTCCTCGGACTCCGCAACATCTCTGGTCCCACGGTATCTTTGTTACAAAACAACAAACCAGTTTGTATAGCAATGGGATAAAAGGTAACAGGTCGTTGCTTTGCTTCTGTGAGTTGGAGAGGTCAAGGTACTTTGGTGGAAGAACAACTGAACTGAGGTTAAAATTGCAAAGATTTTCCTATCTTTGAATTGTGATCCCAGTAATTTTTGTGTATCTTATCAATAACTATTTAAAGTATTGAATCACTATCCTAGTTAACGAAACTACTTGAACGTGTTTATTCGTTTAGTATTTTCAATTAAATGCATGTAATGTTCTTTTAAAAACACCTCACAACACATGATTTTAAGTTTTACGTGTCCAAAGACCCTGTCGCAACCCCATCATTAAATGTCCTGACATCAAAAAAGCATGACGAATACTTTCATATCAGCCTGCACGAATGACGCTCAAGTATCCCAAAACCGCATTAAAATTCTTATTTTGCCCTAAAACATTAACGCTAAAAATAACATAATTTTAGAGGTAACTTTTGAAGCTGGCTATTTTACAAGACACACGTTTGCCGACAGTGTCGTCCCAAACATACATAGTGGACGCTCCTGTTTTGATGTTGTGAGTCAAGAATTATAAGCCCGTATCTTCCGCTTGTAATATTAAACATTATATGTCTTTCGATGTCAATCAAGGAGTTGGTAAAGCGTGCTGTAGATCGACAGAAATCGCAGCAAGACTATTATCCTTATTGTCTTCGTAGCTTTTCATCATGTCTTGCGATGTTTCTTCATCAGAAGAATCAGCATCTTTAATTTCATGTCCATAGTTGGAAGCTTGCTGAGTTCGGATCAGTTTTCTTAACCTCATTCATTTCCATTTTCAGCTTTGACCATGTATTGCTGGGACGTCATCAGGATATATTTCGGTCAGACCGTTTTTATAAGCACGATAGGCACCTCTGATCGATGAACCAGCAGACAAACACTTTCTGAAGGTGCTTTTTTCATGATGTAGTGGTTGGAAACTACAACAAGAGACTCGATGTGCATTTTAACGAATAGTTACTTCTCTGCAATAACGTTGATTCCGGAGATGTACTGTCAGCTACAATATTTGCCGCTGCACTACTTCTCTAAAACCACGAGTCGTATCTTTTCTGTGATACCACGTATGCTATAAAATCCTTGACGACAAACAGGTCACTTTGTTCCACTGACAGCGACAGAATATTCAATAGTTCGACTTCCTACTTTGCCTATTTGCCACGGTTGTAACTTTACAGTCGTCCCCAAAAACAAGCTCTGATAAATACGAGTTCTGTAAATCATAGTCTCCAATATCCACAAATAAAAAAAAATTGAACGTTATTCACCTTTACTTCTTCAAAGCATTTTCGACTACATTTACAGAGTTATCCAATTGTCCGAGCAGGTACCGCATGTTTTGTTTTTCTTGAAACATAGCACATACCAGAAGTACGTATTTTCTTACTTTCGTTAACGATCCACTTTTCAGAATGTTAATGTCTCTTGTTTGATGTATTTTCACCTTCCATTGTCCATTACGTTTTTCGTAACACATTCGACGCACTATTTGGAGACGCAGAAGACACAAAACGACCTGGACATAGTGGAACATAAACTCTTACTGAGCCGAGTTGGTTAGGATTGAGTTCAAAGCACGCAGTCATGTTACAACCCTAAATAATCAATCGAACCCCGAGGAGAAAGGGCGAACCTACGATCATAAAGCCGGTCGAGAGCACAAATAAACTCCATATTCGCGCAACTATCACAAAACCAAGGGTTAATATCGGTCTGAAAGTTATATCATGTTCTCCAAACTTGAAATATTATTTTGGCGACTTAAAATAAATATTAGTAGTATATTTTGGTATGTCCTGTGACACGGGTCCTGGGTGTGGAGCTGGAGCCGGGTCAATGACCGTATGATCTGACGTTACGGCGGCCATCTTGGACTCAAAAATTCCTCAAAATTCCTCAAAAATTCTCTTTTTGAAGAAAAATTTCTCATTTTCTTCCACAAAAATTCAAAAATTAGGATTTCGAAAAACCTCAAAAGTCTTTTGCCTTAGAAAGAACACAATGTCCTAAAAACGGCTTAAGCATCCATGTCTAAAGCTTCCGATAAGCCATTTCTAGGAATAAGGATACAATGACCATCATCTTAGATTATGACGTCACCGTTACAATTTCCGTTACGGCCGCCATCTTGAAAATCTTTATTTACTATCCGATTTTAATAAAAAAAATAAAAAATAAAAAAAATAAAATTTGTATAAAAATATTTTAAAAACATACTTTTTCGACATGGAGCTCGGCGTCCTCGGTTCGAACCCAGTAGGGGGAAAAAATTAAAATGTCGTCCAATTCTTACCTCATGGTGGATGCAGGCAGACTGACTACCCCCACCACTTATGTCAAAGTATATATATCATCAGGTAGTATGATGTCATGTCCGCCATCTTGAAAATCCGCAATTTTTTGTTAGAAAACTGGGAACATTTTTAAAAATCGTTAAAAAAATTAAACAATGGAATTAAATAATAAAAAATTAATAAAATATTACTTAAAAACCATTGTTGCACTTATCGTTACGACCACCATCCCGGTGAATCGCAACATTTAATGTTTTCGCCAGATTAAGAAATTATTTATGTTTATTGATTTGTATACTCTGTCTGATATTTTATTTATTTGAAAACGGTACTTATTTTAAAGTGTATATCTATGTAAATATTGTTCTATGGACTGAATAGACGTTTAAAAATGAACAATTACAGAGTCCCCTCTAAGGAGGCAATGACTTTGAAACGGTAAACGGTTGAGTTGATGACGTTATTATTTAATGTAAATTGTTATTTCAGTATTTGTTTATTTAAATTTTATGAGAAATTTTGTATTCCGCGCTATTGTTGCGCGCGGATTTCACTAGTTTAATAGTAATTAATTTAACAGTTTTTGGTTTTCTGCCAATCACGAGCCGCTATTTGAAATATGTCACTCATTGTTAACTGACTTATTTTAAGAAGGTTGAAAAAGAATGTAATGGCCGGCTTAAGCTAGAACTGCTTCGTGACGTCGACGGAAATATATCCTACGAAATAGCTAGAAAGTTGTAGGCATCCTGAAATAAGGATTATAATTATGCATTTTTAGGATGTAAACGTGCATAAGTAAGGCTTTCTCTAAAAAGATAAAGACATTAGGAGTGATATATACGTGAGTAAAGAATTGTAAGAGTCTGTTACTCCAATTCAGTGTTAATCACCACGTACCTCCCATACAATCGTCACATCGCGGCCTTAAATGAAAAATCAACATTGAGAAATTGAATTTAAATAATAATATTTACATGAAACTTATTTTTTTTATATAATTTATTTTATTTTTACACACAATCGTCATAACTCAGAGGTCTGATGAAAGAGGGACTCTGAGGTCTACCGACGTAATTAAACCTATCTAGCCGAGGAAATAAAAATTAAGAACCCAAATTCATGGAACTGAAACTGTGTAAATATCGTCGAACCCGAACCAAAGACTTTTGCTTGGTAATGAAATGTGCGCATCGTCACTCCTGTCAGTTGAATATTTTATGTGTTCTGCGGTGCCAATAACAGTTAGGAAATTTGAGGCTAATAATTAAGTATTAATAGTAAGAGTAAACTAGAGACATTTATTTTAATAAATAAGTAAAATTTTCAATTGTGTTTGATCTATGTTATTTCTAATTCACCTACTCAAGTGTATCCATGTTTATGTTTTCAAGCCAATCCCTAACTGTGGCATATTTTCCCTAACACATGTCAACTGAATCAGGGGCGTAGCCAGGGGGGGGGGGGTTAGGGGTTCAACCCCCCCCCCCCCCCCTAGCACCAAATATTTAATAATTTCTTATTCATCACTCAAACAAATTTCATATTAAAATTAATAAAATTTTTACCATTACAATATTTAAATTTAAGTACCGAAAACTGCTAAAATAGCACTATTTTACACCTTAAAATCCAAATTTTCCCGGGGGAGGACCCCCGGACCGCCCACTTTAATACGGTGGGGGAGGGGGGGGGGGCATGCTTCTTAACACCCCCCATACACAAATCCTGGCTACGCCACTGAACTGAATATTACCTAAGCATTATACTTTGACACAGAGAAAGTAAGCCCACACATAAGAATACTGTCTAACCCAAAGTGGGGACATTTGTAAGCAAGTGTGCTCATACATAATTTATTTGTCTCCATCAACATGGAGCACATAAGGAGTGTATAGGTGTTGCCGTACACCGGATTATATAAATGTTGCATGTTTCGTTATGCCCGCCATCTTGGTTGAGTACGATGTAATTGTTACACTTTATGTTACAACCGCCATATTGGTCCCTATTAATGTTGCATGTTTCATTACGGCTGCCATCTTGAAAATACGTAATTTCAATGCTAGAAATTCCGAAAAATTCCAAAAAATATTTTAAAAATTGCCTACTTCAAATGTTTAGTTACTTCATTGTTTTCGGTTTTCGGTTCGATTTCCGGCGAGAGTAAACCAGTAATTTATTAATATATTTAAAAAAATTCTCAATAAAATGTAACAAAAACGTCTTACACCACACTCGACATTTTGGATTGTCGCCACTGTATCAATAATTATCGTTACGGACACCATCTTGAAATTTTTTATTTATTATCCGATTTTTATGAAAAAAGTTCAAAATTCATCAAAAAATTAACTTATTAAAATACTGAATGACTAGATGGATTCCTATCCTTGGTTCGAAACCGGTAAGAGCAAAAAATAAAAAGCATCATATCCTTCCTCCACGGAAGCCACCTACAGACTGACCTCCATCCACCAGTACCAAGGTATATATCGTCATATGACATCATGTCCGCCAACTTGTCTTCGTCCGCTGGAGACCACCATCTTGTTTTCAGCTTCTAAGAGTGTGCCACCATCATGTTAGTGTAATTTTTACACGCTAGAGTACAGTAATCAATTATTATTACTGAGGCGCCCGCCATCTTTAAATTTGAACACCATCTTGAAATTGTGTAATTATTTAGCTAGAAATTCGGGAAAAAATCCAAAATTCATCAAATAAATTGGCAATAAGTATACTGATTGATTCGATCGATTCCCGTCCATGCTTCGATCCCTGGGCGATGCAAAACCTCTCAATTTTATGTAAAAAATATTAATTCAATAAATAATGTTTAAAGTCCTAAAAGAAGCATAATTTACAAATCATCCATCATCATATAATCCATTACGACCACCATCTTGGATATTTGTATTTATTGACCTAGAAATTAGGGAGATTACAAAATTCACCAAAAAAATAATAATTCATTAATTTACAAATTGATTCGATAAGTTCCTGTCCTTGGTTTGATACTTAAACAGTGACAAGTGTAACTAAATATTAAATAAATTTTATATTTTGGTTTCCATTACCTTTCATGGAGTTTATTAATCATTCTCTCTTAAAAAATAAAACTCAAGACAATGTAGCCTACGACAATGCCTAACATGAAAGTCTAGTTTTTCGATACTTAGAATAACCTCTAATCCGTTCATGTACAAAGCCATACATACATATAGACCAAACGACTTAGGACCGCGAGACCGGGTCATAAACAATGTCAGACGTATAGACCAGTTATTTCCGAGTCTCACGACCTTCTTCATCGACAGCTAATTATATTAAATAAAACCAACGTAACATGTTTTTATGCTTACGGGAGGACCAAGAATCCCATCAAAAAGGCAGCACATTTTGGAAGCACCATCAACCAAAAGGAAGCATCATCAACCAAAAGATAGCACATTTGGAAGCACAATCAAAAAAGGGCAGCACATTTTGGAAGCGCCATCATCAAAAAGGCATCACATTTTGGAAGAACCAGTAGTATACGAATGGGGCTCCGGCACCAGGCGCTCGCAGGAGGAGCCAGAGGAGATGACCGCCATCTTGGATTGTGATGTCATGGCGGCCATCTTGAATGACCGTGACCTTGACCCTTGACCTTGAACTTTACCTTGACCCCAGGAGCCATATTGTATTCACCATATTGGATCCGCCATCTTTAAATCGAGCGCCCCACTCATTTTGATGAAAGTTTCGTCTCTGTCACCATATTGATTTTTCTTCTGTTCTGCTGGAGGCCGCCATCTTGGATACAGTCGACTTTGTTGCTGCTGTTTTTTTCCTAGAGAGTACCAGCATTGCTCTTGATTTTTTTTGTTCTTCTGGAGGCCGCCATCTTGGATACCGTTGACTTTGTTTCTGCTGTTTGTTCATAGAGAGCACCAGCGTCGCTCTGTCTCATCACATAAGGTCGATGTTCAATTACCTACAATAGCTATTACGGTCCTTATAGACATATTAAATTAAATTATTTATGCAATATACACTGGATGCGTTGTGATTCGAACCATAGCAGCTCTGATCTCTAGGTTGGTAAACATACACCTTTAACCGCACGGCCATCGAGACATTTACCAGACTGAGAATTAAATAAGGTATATATAAAAATAACATGCATATTCGGACTTGTAATTTTTTAAAATTAGAAGTAATAATATCATCATCTGTTCGAGATAGAACCACCATCTTGTATTAAGACGTAACTGTTGCAAATATCGTTACGGTCGCCATCTTGAAAATCCGTAATTTTTATGTTAGAACATCGGGAAAATTTTAAAAAATCATTAAAAAAATTAATCAATCTAATTAAATAATAAAAATCTTAAAAAACAGTTGCACTTTTCGTTACGGCCGCCATCTTGAAAATCTTTATTTACTATCCGATTTTAATAAAAAAAATAAAAAATAAAAAAAATAAAATTTGTATAAAAATATTTTAAAAACATACTTTTTCGACATGGAGCTCGGCGTCCTCGGTTCGAACCCAGTAGGGGGAAAAAATTAAAATGTCGTCCAATTCTTACCTCATGGTGGATGCAGGCAGACTGACTACCCCCACCACTTATGTCAAAGTATATATATCATCAGGTAGTATGATGTCATGTCCGCCATCTTGAAAATCCGCAATTTTTTGTTAGAAAACTGGGAACATTTTTAAAAATCGTTAAAAAAATTAAACAATGGAATTAAATAATAAAAAATTAATAAAATATTACTTAAAAACCATTGTTGCACTTATCGTTACGACCACCATCCCGGTGAATCGCAACATTTAATGTTTTCGCCAGATTAAGAAATTATTTATGTTTATTGATTTGTATACTCTGTCTGATATTTTATTTATTTGAAAACGGTACTTATTTTAAAGTGTATATCTATGTAAATATTGTTCTATGGACTGAATAGACGTTTAAAAATGAACAATTACAGAGTCCCCTCTAAGGAGGCAATGACTTTGAAACGGTAAACGGTTGAGTTGATGACGTTATTATTTAATGTAAATTGTTATTTCAGTATTTGTTTATTTAAATTTTATGAGAAATTTTGTATTCCGCGCTATTGTTGCGCGCGGATTTCACTAGTTTAATAGTAATTAATTTAACAGTTTTTGGTTTTCTGCCAATCACGAGCCGCTATTTGAAATATGTCACTCATTGTTAACTGACTTATTTTAAGAAGGTTGAAAAAGAATGTAATGGCCGGCTTAAGCTAGAACTGCTTCGTGACGTCGACGGAAATATATCCTACGAAATAGCTAGAAAGTTGTAGGCATCCTGAAATAAGGATTATAATTATGCATTTTTAGGATGTAAACGTGCATAAGTAAGGCTTTCTCTAAAAAGATAAAGACATTAGGAGTGATATATACGTGAGTAAAGAATTGTAAGAGTCTGTTACTCCAATTCAGTGTTAATCACCACGTACCTCCCATACAATCGTCACATCGCGGCCTTAAATGAAAAATCAACATTGAGAAATTGAATTTAAATAATAATATTTACATGAAACTTATTTTTTTTATATAATTTATTTTATTTTTACACACAATCGTCATAACTCAGAGGTCTGATGAAAGAGGGACTCTGAGGTCTACCGACGTAATTAAACCTATCTAGCCGAGGAAATAAAAATTAAGAACCCAAATTCATGGAACTGAAACTGTGTAAATATCGTCGAACCCGAACCAAAGACTTTTGCTTGGTAATGAAATGTGCGCATCGTCACTCCTGTCAGTTGAATATTTTATGTGTTCTGCGGTGCCAATAACAGTTAGGAAATTTGAGGCTAATAATTAAGTATTAATAGTAAGAGTAAACTAGAGACATTTATTTTAATAAATAAGTAAAATTTTCAATTGTGTTTGATCTATGTTATTTCTAATTCACCTACTCAAGTGTATCCATGTTTATGTTTTCAAGCCAATCCCTAACTGTGGCATATTTTCCCTAACACATGTCAACTGAATCAGGGGCGTAGCCAGGGGGGGGGGGTTAGGGGTTCAACCCCCCCCCCCCCCCCTAGCACCAAATATTTAATAATTTCTTATTCATCACTCAAACAAATTTCATATTAAAATTAATAAAATTTTTACCATTACAATATTTAAATTTAAGTACCGAAAACTGCTAAAATAGCACTATTTTACACCTTAAAATCCAAATTTTCCCGGGGGAGGACCCCCGGACCGCCCACTTTAATACGGTGGGGGAGGGGGGGGGGGCATGCTTCTTAACACCCCCCATACACAAATCCTGGCTACGCCACTGAACTGAATATTACCTAAGCATTATACTTTGACACAGAGAAAGTAAGCCCACACATAAGAATACTGTCTAACCCAAAGTGGGGACATTTGTAAGCAAGTGTGCTCATACATAATTTATTTGTCTCCATCAACATGGAGCACATAAGGAGTGTATAGGTGTTGCCGTACACCGGATTATATAAATGTTGCATGTTTCGTTATGCCCGCCATCTTGGTTGAGTACGATGTAATTGTTACACTTTATGTTACAACCGCCATATTGGTCCCTATTAATGTTGCATGTTTCATTACGGCTGCCATCTTGAAAATACGTAATTTCAATGCTAGAAATTCCGAAAAATTCCAAAAAATATTTTAAAAATTGCCTACTTCAAATGTTTAGTTACTTCATTGTTTTCGGTTTTCGGTTCGATTTCCGGCGAGAGTAAACCAGTAATTTATTAATATATTTAAAAAAATTCTCAATAAAATGTAACAAAAACGTCTTACACCACACTCGACATTTTGGATTGTCGCCACTGTATCAATAATTATCGTTACGGACACCATCTTGAAATTTTTTATTTATTATCCGATTTTTATGAAAAAAGTTCAAAATTCATCAAAAAATTAACTTATTAAAATACTGAATGACTAGATGGATTCCTATCCTTGGTTCGAAACCGGTAAGAGCAAAAAATAAAAAGCATCATATCCTTCCTCCACGGAAGCCACCTACAGACTGACCTCCATCCACCAGTACCAAGGTATATATCGTCATATGACATCATGTCCGCCAACTTGTCTTCGTCCGCTGGAGACCACCATCTTGTTTTCAGCTTCTAAGAGTGTGCCACCATCATGTTAGTGTAATTTTTACACGCTAGAGTACAGTAATCAATTATTATTACTGAGGCGCCCGCCATCTTTAAATTTGAACACCATCTTGAAATTGTGTAATTATTTAGCTAGAAATTCGGGAAAAAATCCAAAATTCATCAAATAAATTGGCAATAAGTATACTGATTGATTCGATCGATTCCCGTCCATGCTTCGATCCCTGGGCGATGCAAAACCTCTCAATTTTATGTAAAAAATATTAATTCAATAAATAATGTTTAAAGTCCTAAAAGAAGCATAATTTACAAATCATCCATCATCATATAATCCATTACGACCACCATCTTGGATATTTGTATTTATTGACCTAGAAATTAGGGAGATTACAAAATTCACCAAAAAAATAATAATTCATTAATTTACAAATTGATTCGATAAGTTCCTGTCCTTGGTTTGATACTTAAACAGTGACAAGTGTAACTAAATATTAAATAAATTTTATATTTTGGTTTCCATTACCTTTCATGGAGTTTATTAATCATTCTCTCTTAAAAAATAAAACTCAAGACAATGTAGCCTACGACAATGCCTAACATGAAAGTCTAGTTTTTCGATACTTAGAATAACCTCTAATCCGTTCATGTACAAAGCCATACATACATATAGACCAAACGACTTAGGACCGCGAGACCGGGTCATAAACAATGTCAGACGTATAGACCAGTTATTTCCGAGTCTCACGACCTTCTTCATCGACAGCTAATTATATTAAATAAAACCAACGTAACATGTTTTTATGCTTACGGGAGGACCAAGAATCCCATCAAAAAGGCAGCACATTTTGGAAGCACCATCAACCAAAAGGAAGCATCATCAACCAAAAGATAGCACATTTGGAAGCACAATCAAAAAAGGGCAGCACATTTTGGAAGCGCCATCATCAAAAAGGCATCACATTTTGGAAGAACCAGTAGTATACGAATGGGGCTCCGGCACCAGGCGCTCGCAGGAGGAGCCAGAGGAGATGACCGCCATCTTGGATTGTGATGTCATGGCGGCCATCTTGAATGACCGTGACCTTGACCCTTGACCTTGAACTTTACCTTGACCCCAGGAGCCATATTGTATTCACCATATTGGATCCGCCATCTTTAAATCGAGCGCCCCACTCATTTTGATGAAAGTTTCGTCTCTGTCACCATATTGATTTTTCTTCTGTTCTGCTGGAGGCCGCCATCTTGGATACAGTCGACTTTGTTGCTGCTGTTTTTTTCCTAGAGAGTACCAGCATTGCTCTTGATTTTTTTTGTTCTTCTGGAGGCCGCCATCTTGGATACCGTTGACTTTGTTTCTGCTGTTTGTTCATAGAGAGCACCAGCGTCGCTCTGTCTCATCACATAAGGTCGATGTTCAATTACCTACAATAGCTATTACGGTCCTTATAGACATATTAAATTAAATTATTTATGCAATATACACTGGATGCGTTGTGATTCGAACCATAGCAGCTCTGATCTCTAGGTTGGTAAACATACACCTTTAACCGCACGGCCATCGAGACATTTACCAGACTGAGAATTAAATAAGGTATATATAAAAATAACATGCATATTCGGACTTGTAATTTTTTAAAATTAGAAGTAATAATATCATCATCTGTTCGAGATAGAACCACCATCTTGTATTAAGACGTAACTGTTGCAAATATCGTTACGGTCGCCATCTTGAAAATCCGTAATTTTTATGTTAGAACATCGGGAAAATTTTAAAAAATCATTAAAAAAATTAATCAATCTAATTAAATAATAAAAATCTTAAAAAACAGTTGCACTTTTCGTTACGGCCGCCATCTTGAAAATCCGCAATTTTAATGCTAGAGTTTCGAGAAAAATTCCAAAATTCATCAAAAAATATACTTATTAGAATACTTATTGATTAAACAGATTCCTGTCCTTGGTTTGAAACCGCTAAGAGCAAAAAAACAACAGATCTTTCCTCCACAGAAGCCACCTACAGCTTGACCTATCACCACCAATACCAAGGTATATATATCGTCAGCTGGTATGACGTCATGTACGCCATCTTGTCTTCATCTGCTGGAGACCACCATCTTGTTTTCGTCTGCTAGAGTGTGCTGATACCATGTTAGTATAATTTTCTGTTCACCATACCTTTGTCCTTAACTGTAGGCATTGAACTTTGGTCTTGACCTTGAAATTTGACCTTGACATTTAAATTTGAACCTGACCTTGAATCTTGACCCTGACCTTGAAATATGACCCTGACTTTGAACTTTGACCTTGACCTTGACATTTGACTTTTACCTTGACTATAATCACACAAGTTACAAAAAACCTTGGAAGAGCTGGGGAGGGAGGTGGCAGTCACGTGACCGAAGCTTCTGGCAGGGGTGGGGGCCAGTTGAGCTGTCGCTCACTTCCGGGAACAGTGGTCCGGTGCCGTCAGCTCGCGGTCCTAGTTACACGATCCAACGCTATCCATGGCATCAACGTCGGGTCATAAGTCACGGATTTTAAGCGGCACGCCGTTGCGGGGACAGGCACGGGAGATTGTGTACAATGTGGCGACACATTTGAAAGAGCAAAAGCGATAACATAATTTGAAGTACAACATTGTCGAAGCACCAAGTGCTGCAACAAGGGTTTCTCAGTCAACTGTAAAAAGAATTTTGGCAGAAGGTAAAGTAAAAAGCAAAAATAGTTTAAGTTATTCTACTCCCACGGGAAAGAATATGGAGCGAAAAAAAAGAATCGAAGTAGATGACTTTACGTGCGGCGCTATACGGCGGAAAATTCACGAGTTTTACACCGTTAGAAAAACAAGTCCAACATTAAAGAAACTGACCAGGGCATTACGAGAGGGCGGAGTTTTAAATTGCAGTAGAGAGTACTTGCGGCATTTGTTTAAACGTATAGGATTTAGGTGGAAGAAATGCCAATCAACAATAAAGATTTTGGTAGAAAAACCGGAAATTTCTGCTTGGAGGGGGAGGTATCTACAAACAATTCGTAAATATCGAAATGCAGGTAGAAATATCGTGTATGTTGACGAAACATACCTACATGCAACACATTGCGTTAATTTCTGCTGGCAGTCGAGCACTGAAGTAGGTGTAACAGAATCAATTAGCAAGGGGCCACGTTTGATAATCGTGCATGCTGGTGGAGAAGAAGGCTTCGTTTATAATGCTTTATTAATTTTCAAATCAAAACAAAAGTCTGGTGATTATCATGACGACATGAACTACCAAAATTTTTCTACCTGGGTAAGACAGAAGCTACTTCCAAATTTACCTGAAAATAGTGTCATAGTTCTAGACAATGCCAGCTACCACAATGTCCAAATAAATAAAAATCTTACGACCACATCTCTGAAATCTGGCATCCAAGACTGGTTAAAAGCTAACAACATTCAATTCTCTACACACATGACCAAAGCCGATTTGCCACTTTTGGTAAAATCCCACCAAAGCACAAAAATATTCAAAGTGGATCAAATAATAGAGGAGTGTGGCCATTACACCATTCGTTTGCCTCCATACCACCCGAATTTGAATCTGATTGAACTAGTGTGGGCAGATTTCAAAGCAAAAGTTTGCGAGGAAATATCTATATATTTGGATGATAAACGAAAACTGTGTGAGAAGTTATTTTGTTCCTATACGGTGGAACAGTGGAAAAAGTGCTGTGATCACGTTAAAAACATTGAAGCCGAATATTTCAAGAACGATGCAATAGTGGACATCGAAATCGACAAGATAATAGTGAATCTTGACTCATCATGTGGCGAAAGTTCTTCGGGTGACACAGGATCTAGCGCTACAGAAACGGCCGAATGTCTGAACTCAGACTCGAGCTCGGAATAGGTGAGTCGCGTTAAAATCAATTTTAACCGTACTTCCCTGTTATACATAGTTATAAATGTTTTTTGTACTATTACAAAAATTCCTTTGCAAAACTAATTGCCAACGGGTTCGAATCCCGACTCTGGCGTTCTTGATGGTAACCATGTTTTCCAGAAATTAAACAACAGTTGAACGATGGGATGGTTCATAAACAAAGAACGACGCAAGACCGCAAGATAGCGATTTTTAAACTCTCAACTGTCTAGCGTTTTTGTCTGGAGTGTCCGCCTTCTTAATTCATAACAAATCCTTTCCGATAATGTCAAATGCTCAAAATGTGTATCTCAGGCCCCGGGTTTACTTTTTCGCTGCGTTTATTTTATTTGTGTGCGGGCGTCTGTCTTGTTTGTTTTAATTGACAGTAAAGTTTGTTATTCGTGTTTGTAAAATAACTTGTTAAATAACTTACGTTTCCTTTGTAGACGATTGGCGTATTGGAAAAAACTGACGAAATCCTAGTTCCCAATAGAGAAATCTCATTCAATAGTTATTACATTTAAAATAACTTAGTTTTTTTCTTGCCATCCTTTTGTCGTTGCGGGTTTTTTCTTTATATACTTAGCCTTACTCTTTACATTCTTAACAATAGGCGTACAACTTAGAGTGAGCGAGATGAGCTCACATACATACAAAAGGTATTAGATACTTGAGTGCTGCCCGCGCAAAGCTGCGGCGAAGAGTTATTTCTTCGTACAGAGTTTACTTTGCTACTGGCCAACTGCATGGGTACGATACCGTGTTCGTGTAAGTCGGGCCGACGCGACGGACAAGGGCAAGGGCGAAGTCACTCCCTCCCCCTACCACCCCTCGACAATCTTCGGGAACTCGCGCATGCGCAGTAAAAGGTCCAGCTCTATCTTGTCGGGTCATACCATCATGGATATGGCATTTTGTGTTCAGTACATGCTACCGGGAGCTACCACCTGCTAGAGGTCATTGCCACCATCTTGTTTTAGTCTGCTGGAGGACACCATCTTGTGTGTGTACTCGTCTTATAGAGTACATTACCATCATACTTGTCTAAGTTTTACCCGCTAGAGTGCAGTAATCATTTATTATTACTGAGGTGCCTTCCATATTGAAATTTGGGCACCATCTTAGAATCGTGTAATTATTTAACCAGAAATTCGGGAAAAAAATCGAAAATTCATCAAAAAATCCACTCATTAAAGTAATGATTGAATATTTAAATTCCTGTTCTTGGTTCGATCCTTGGATGATGCAAAAAAAATTTTATGCAAAAAGTCCTAAAAGAGACTTAAAATCATCTACTACCATCATCCTTTAAACCAGCGCCATCTTAGATATTTGTATTTATTGACTTATTAGTTCGGAAAAAATTCCAAAATTCACCGAAAAAATCACACATTACTTTACATATTGAATCGAAACTTGGTTCGATCTATGGACGAAGCTAAAAAATAATTTAATTTAAATACCAGAAAAGTGTCAGGTTCGAGAAATAAAACACCGCAAGTTCTTTTACAAACATAATATTTATTACATAATTTCTATCCTACTACAGGATTACTTGCGAAAGCCAGCAATCTTATAAACATTTAGCCCTGCATAGACGTGAAACGACTAATTATTAGCTCCTACATCTCCAACTGCTCCAACTGCTCCAAATGCTCCAACAGCTCCAAATGCTCCAAATGCTCCAACAGCTCCAAATGCTCCAAAGGCTGCAAAGGCTCTGTAGTGGTTAGGTCCGCCACTTTTGAACTGCGCGCGCTGTCGCGGGCCTCTGGCACTCCGCTCCCCTCCTCCTCCCTCCTTCCCCCTCCTAGTGCTTGTTCAAGTTTTACTCGTCCCCCCCCCCCTTGACCGGCGCATGCGCGCGCTGCGGCGCGATCTTATAAATTGAGCTGCAACCTTGTTTAGTCAGGCTCGGTTGTCAGCGGTAGCTGATCTGTTGTACTTATACTAGCATGTAGTCCGTTAGGTTCTGTTTGAACTACGTGCGTGTGCAACCTCAGGGGAAACATGTAAGTTGGTTTGAGTCGTGAGTGAGGCGGTGGCCCTCACCCTAATGTAGAGTCATTTATTCTTGAATTTGTTCTGTCTAAATTCCTTTTCGGCCGCACCAAGAAAAACATGTTTGGATTTTTGCGTTAAATTAACTTCATCTTCGATTCCGTTTTTGTTTGTAACTGTCGCCCCCTGAGACGTCGTCGCACGTATTTGTTTGTGAAGTAATAATGTAAATTCTTTCTTTAATTGTACCTGCACTTTGCAGTAGTTTTGTAATTCTTATTGATGAGAATTTAACTTCATACTTGGCAATGCTTTTGCTTCGAGTCAACTGCGCATTGTCCCCTTTTGATGGTCCGTGGTTTGGATCGCTTATGGTGTAGCCGGCTTACCTTCGAAACTTATTGATGTTAACAAGCACGTTTTGTCGAAATCAATGTACCCAATTTATGTATTTAGCCTTGCCTAAATTGTTTTCACTTAACATTATCAGTCTTCGATCTGGACCGCTTTAGGTGCTTCAGCACAGTACTCAATCATGTCAGCCTTAGATGTGTCAGCACAGTCACCGATCATGTCAGCCTCAGATGTGTCACCACAATCTTTAATCATGTCAGCTTCAGATGATTCATCACAGTCTTCGGTCTTGTCAGCTTCAGGTGGTTCTCCATCTTTCACATTTTCATGGACACGACTAGATATTGGTGTAAATATCTTTTCATTTCTAATGAGGTTGCTACTTTCTTTGATTGTTTTAAATTTTAAAATTATTGTCTTGATCTATATCAGTATTTTTAACATTAGCTTTTTTACATTCTTTGTAATCATTGTCTAATATTCTACCTTCGTTCCTCTTCCACGATGTTGGAGCACAGTCTTCGTTATATTTATTCATCTTAGTTGTTCGGTTCTTGCAATGTCTATCCAAGTAATATCTTCTACCAAAGGATTTATAACACTGACTGCAATTAAATGGTTTTTGACAAGGACCCAAATTACACTCGCTTCTTTCGTGTCGTTTAGCATTCTTTCTCAAGGTAAACACCTTGCTGCACTATCTACAGTGATGTCGTTTTGATACAGCTACAGGCAACGAACCAGGGTACATGTTAACTTCTGCGACTAGTGGCAAATGCAAACTAAGAGTTTTAAATTAAAACCATTACTTAAATAGAATTTTTTAAATATTTCGTCAGCGAGAGTTAAGTTATCTCATGCAAAGGTACTTGTAAGTAGTTCTGCTTTTCAACAACAGATGACACCACGTGTTGCTTGCAGGTAAATATTATTTATTTATTTTATGCGGGATGCAGGATGCTCACTATAACGATCGCAATATAAGGATAGCTTCGCTAGAATCCAAGGAGAAGGAAGTTTGTTCTTCCAGTTAGTGTCTCTGAGATTTCTTAGGGCATAATATCATATGCGTAGATACCCAGGAATTTTTTTCGGGGGGTGTTCTTCCATATTTTTAAGAAAAACTGCACAAACACCAAAAATTAATTATTTCTTGAGTAAATTAATATAATAGTCTCAAATTTCATTTTTTAACCTGGGCTATTGTTGATATGTAATTTGTACGTATTTTTTCTTTCAATCAACTTACGTAAGTTCACATTACAATATTAAAATACCTACAAAACCCCCCCAAAAAATATATATATAATTAGTTAACTTAAAGAATTTACGTACGCACTTTACAAACTTATTCCTAATTAAGAAGTTGACGGCATGACAATAGAATAATTGCTGTATAATTTGATTGTAAGGGTGTTAGCAACTAAGGCCGTCAGTCAATTACGTGACCTGCACCCAATAAGATGGACTGAAAAATGTCATCCACTCGTCCGTCTAAAGCTTGGTAACTTTATACTTTTGACGGGTGAACGAACGAAACTATAACCTCCTAATGTCTTCTAGGTGTTTGCATATAAAATATTATATTAAAATGTATTAAAGTCTGTTGAATTGTTTAGCTGATTCCAAAATCATTTCTTAACTTACGTTTAGACACATTTCGAATGCTCTTTTTTGAAACAAAAATGGTCTAAGTCACGGAAGTATTATAATTACGTATGGTAACTCTAGAAATGTGAAAATACATACCGAAAAAAAAAAAACACTCTGAATTTAATGAGTTTCAAGTACTTACTTTACATAATTGTTTATTAAGTAATATAATTACATATGAAAATTTTTTCCCCCAAATTGTTAAGTTTTCTCAACAGTTGTCAGCACTGACATGGAGAAATATTATGACGGACGAGCGGAGTGTTGTAAATCGCCAGCCGACCTCCGTAGCGTAGTCGGATGCACACCGGCTTATGGTGGAGAGGTTCTGGGTTCGAGTCCCGGGTAAGGCATAGGAGTAAAATTGAGACATTCAAAATATACACTTGCGATGAAAGATGAAGAAGAAGAAGAATGAAATTGATATTTCTGGCTAAACGGATATCGCTCAAGGCCAAAATCCAAGCAGTGAAGTGAAGTGAAGTTTTATATCGCTTGGCGGCTGACGGACGAACGGATGACGGACGGATGCGACGGGCTGTTGTAATTCAGGCTTTACAATTCAAGTGTACCAAAACAGAATTAAATCTTTATATATAAAAATCTCGTGTCACGATGTTTGTCCGGGCTAATTTCTGAAACTACTGCATTGATTTTAATGAAATTTTGCACAAATATTTGTAACTTTGTCCAACTTTATATATAGGCTACATTTTATTTCGATTAATGACAGCGTTTTCCGAAAATCAGCTCCCAAGGGTGGTTAAGCACTGGCAACAGTGGGTACTCCATCTCCATGACAACGGGATTTTGCATTGTTTATGCCTTCTGCGTCTTCATGGCAACGGACATCGCATGGATAGATTTTTTTTTTCAATTCGAGGCATATTTCTGTATAGATTTAATTATTATTTTATCTAAAATTATTTAAATTTAAAAATATATTTGTGCGAAATACCATTGGCTGACTCATTACGATTGACTTGAAATCTTTCAACCGATTGAAACTTAGCATAGTTACTCATTTTGTGATGTATGTAGACGCTCACTAAGATATGATTTTCCGAAAATCAGCTCCCAAAGGGAGTTTTGGGGGTGTAAAATATCAAAATTCCAGTTTTTGGTATAAAATCACCATGGCAACGGCTGTTGCTTTGTTGATGCTTCATTCGTCTCTATGGCAACAACTAATTCACTGTTAATGCAGTCCTCATCACCGTTGAAATTTTACGGGGACTTTAAAAATCAAAAATTGCCTTTTTTTTCTTTTAATTTTATATCCAACAGACTTGAACTTGACAGTAATGTTCCTCATGTTATGCAGGATAACGTTTTCCGAAAATCAACTCCCAAGGGTGGTTAAGCCCGGGCAACAGTGGCACAGCGGGATTTTGCATTGTTTAAGGCTACGGCCACACTTGCGTGTTTTCACGCTACTGTTACAGCGTGTTTTCACGCAGCGTGAGATCCTGAGCGACCGATGGCCACACGTGCGTGTTTTCACGCTGAAGCCTAGCGCGTGATTTCACGCAGAATGAATCCGCTACCCGGCCACATGTGAGCGTTGTATTGTGAACTGGCACCCATCTATGCTGTGCAGGCTTTATTATGAATTCACTAGCTGCCCGACCCGTCTTCGCACGGCTATAC
This sequence comes from Bacillus rossius redtenbacheri, assembly GCF_032445375.1. Classification (NCBI taxonomy): domain Eukaryota; kingdom Metazoa; phylum Arthropoda; class Insecta; order Phasmatodea; family Bacillidae; genus Bacillus; species Bacillus rossius. The sequence continues at coordinate 87,097,171 of NC_086330.1, forward strand.
TAATGGAAAAAATTAAGCCACATCTCCCATTTACAGTAATGGTAAATAATAAAAAATTCAGTGAAAATTTATTACAATGCTGTATAAATCCGATGGTTTCCCGACTCGTGCACGCAACATAAAACTGATGAACCCGTACTTCGCTACGGCAGTCTACAGGCAGATCACTCTTGCGCCGCTCATTATACATGCCCCTCCTTGTGGGTACGCCACTGCCGCGCGATGCCCGTTGCCATGGAGACGCAGAAGGCATGAACAATGCAAAATCCTGTTCTCATGCAGACAAAGTACCCACTGTTGCCTTGTTTTAACCACCTATGGGATCTAATATTCGGAAAATGTCATCCTGCGTAACATAAGGAACATTACTGTGAAGTTTCAAGTCTGTAAAATATATATACTTGAAAAAAAGGGCAATTTTTGATATTTAAAGTGCCCGCAAAATTTCAACGGTGATGAGGACTGCACTAACAATGAAATAGTCGTTGCCATAGAGACGAATGAAGCGTCAACAAAGCAACAGCCGTTGCCATGGTGATTTCCTACCAAAAACTGGAAATTTTGATATATTACGCCCCCGAAACTCCCCTTGGGATCGGATTTCCGCAGAATCCGTTTTTAGTGAGCGTGTACTTCACAAAATGAGTAACTATGCTAAATTTCAAGTCAATCGGGTGTATAGTTTTAGAGATCTCGTGATGAGTGAGTCAGTGAGTGGTATTTCGCTTTTATATATATAGATATATATATATATATATATATATATATATAAATAAGTCCTTGTCAGAAATGTAACGTAATGTAATTGTAAAAAAACAATAGTTTAGGTTTGCGATTTAAAGTGATATAAAGTATTTAAATACTAATTGAACTCTTGTGAGGGTACTGATAGCTTCGTTGTTAATATCACACGGGTGTTTTTTACTTGTATGGGAAAATTAAGAATGATAAGGCATCTAGTGCGTGGCAACAATGTTAATAGGCAATAGGAAATAAACTTATAGTGCCTGCGGCATTGTGATAAAAAGTGATAAAAAGTATTTAAATACTAATTGAACTCTTATGAGGGTACTGATTGCTTCGTTGTTAATATCACACGGGTGTTTTTTACTTGTATGGGAAAATTAAGAATGATAAGGCATCTAGTGCGTGGCAACAATGTTAATAGGCAATAGGAAATAAACTTCTAGTGCCTGCGGCATTGTTAACACACACTTCGTACGTGTACTGCATGTTGTATCTAACCCCCTCCAACGCATTTGATTCTAAATTGTACTTTTAGTAAGGATCCCTAATGTTATTGATAATATAATATAGTCTATAGCCTTCCTCGATAAATGTACTATCCAACACTGAAATAATTTTTCAAATCAGACCAGTGATTCCTGAGATTAGCGCGTTCAAACAAACAAAAAAAAACTCTTCAGTTTTATAATATTAGTATAGATTAAGCAAGAACGCTGCTGTGGTTTTAAGTGCTGTGCTGTTGTTTCGTAGTCGTCGTCGTCGGCGGAAGCATTCAAGAAAATTCTGGGTCCATCCCATATTGAGTGAAACACATCAACGAAAGGAAAATTTGTGCTCTTTCATAATAAACTAAAAGAAAATCCAGACAAGTTTTTTGAGTACTTCAGAATGTCCGTTAACTCATTTGAAATACTTTTGTCTATGGTGAAAGAAAATATATCAAAAAGTAACACAGAAATGAGAGAATGTGTTAGTGCTGAAGAATGTGCCGAAAAAGTTCATAAAATAACTAAACTGTATATATGTGTGTGTGTGTGTGTGTGTGTATATATATATATATATATATATATATATATATATATATATATATATATACACATACATATACATATACACGCGCGCGCGCTTTTGAGTTGACCATGGTTTTAAGGTCTTGGGGTATGAAAAGAAAAACTACATGAACATTTTCCGGAAGTCGTAACATATCGACTACAGTCGGTAGTATTTCAGAACAGAACGCGGCGAGAAAATCCCGCACGTGTGGCCGGGCATCGACTGAAACGCTGCGTGAAATCACGCCAACGAATTGGCCGCGGTGCATTTTCTTGCGGGCGACCTTGAAGACGCGCCTACCTGACCTCTCCCCGGCGGGAATTCACGCTGCGTCTGGCCGGTCTCATTCTCCTTGCTGCGGTTCATATTTCTGGCGTGTTTTCACGTAGAATCTCTGCGTGAAAACACGCTCGTGTGGCCGTAGCCTAAACAATGCAAAATCCCGCTGTGCCACTGTTGCCCGGGCTTAACCACCCTTGGGAGTTGATTTTCGGCCTTCCTGCGTCTCCATGACGAGCATTGCGTTGATATTTTTCCATTCGAGGTGCGGCAGTGGCGTACCCACAAGGAGGGGCATGTATAATGAGCGGCGCAAGAGTGTACTGCCTGCAGACTGCCGTAGCGAAGTACGGGTACATCAGTTGTACGTTGCGTGCACGAGTCGGGAAACCATCGGTGCTATTCATTTTCTCTCCGGTACATTATACAGCATTGTAATAAATGTTTGTCGAAATTAATTGCATTTTATTTCATTTTTTATTACTGTACCCCCATTAGTATAGCCGTGCAAAGCTGGTTCGGGCAGCTAGTATATTATATATATTAAATTATATTGTTCTATTAAAGTATTTGCTAAAAACACCCACACATTGAGTGGAGGCCATTAAGCTACTGTCTCAAACACAACTTCACACCACGTTGCACTCAACGAGGTCCCTTTCATCTGAGGCGAGAAATTTACATTTCAGCTTTTCAATGTTTGTAACAGTCGTTTAAAATTACGCACCTTGCGATAATCAAACTTTTTTCTTCGTGTTATACGTACAGATGTACAGTATTTAAATGAAAGTACCTGACTTGACAAAACGAGCAAAAAAGTCCCATCCCCCCCCCCCCCCCCACGTTTTAATAGTTTTATAGAGTTTTGTATGAAATTAGGTCGCAATCACTACTGTTACTCAATGCCCAATTCTACTAAGCAAATCTAAAACATAATCAAAGTAGAGTTGAACTGATTATTCCATAAACCAATCACCGCGATTTGAGAATTTAGACTGACCTATCATGAACCAACCACTGCAATTCAAATTTGTTTACGTTTACTTACCAATTGGACTGCTTGGTGACGTTATTTCTCTCGTTGCTCTGTAGGGGAAAGTGGTGAAATACCGCACAGGTGGGCAATACCGCACAGCCCCTTTTTTGTGTTAACTGTAGGCTGAGCGCCGCCTTGTACGTGGCACGCTCTAGCGGGAGAGTGGGTGAACTAAGTAGTAAGAGACTATTTTTGTAGTAGCCGTATGAGTGTCGCGACTGCTCCGAAAGTTTTTTTAACATTTCCTTCTTATTTTGTTGTTTCTTATTTAAGAGGTAAGTACTATTTATATTCAATTTAAGTTTAATTCATATAACTGGTTGGATTCGGCATTTTTTTGCGGTAGTTTGCTAAATTCATCGTTTGAATAACGAACTTTGTTTCTTGTTTAGAGGAGCTTAAATGGCGGAACACATCGTGGGGTAATACCGCACAAGTAGGGTGGGTAATAGCGTACACTGTGCGGTATTGCCCCTGTGTTGTTGTTTATGACTAAATATAATTTTTAAATATATTTTTCCAGATAGAAAACTAATTTATCATAAAGAATTCCGTTAAAATTTTCTTACAGTCATTTATTTAAAATAGACTAACAGAAATCATGTGTAGGTGCAAAACATTATTTTTAAGCAACTTTGTGTTGCCTGTCAATAAAGGTGAATAATAAAATACAATACATGAACAATATTTTTGCTTATTTTTCATATGTTTATGTAGCAAATTTTTTGAATAATTTGGTGTATAAATATTGTCAAGACCCTTATAAAACTACCTGGCATGGTCTTATAAGCCAATATGGTCGGCTCTTTTAGGCCAACTGTAAGGATTTGTTTTCATGCAGTTGTATGTTACGATACAATTTTACATAGTGGATATAACTCCTACAAGTATTCTTTTAAAACTGTTTTTACAGATGGCGAGGAAGAGAGTGAGAACCAAAAATAGAGCGAAATGGACTGCAGAGAGTATGAAGGAAGCATTGAATGCCATGGCAATGGGTCGAGGGCTTAGGGAAGTAGCAAGATCTTTTGGGATTCCTGTATCCACTCTGAAAGATCGGTGCAAATCTGGACGCTCACACGAAGCTAGCTTAGGTAGAAACTCCGTCTTCTCTGCAGCGCAAGAAAAGGAACTAACCAATCATATAATAACGATGGCTAGAATGTTTCATGGAATCACGCCTGTAGATTTGCGCCGAATTGCTTTCGAATTCACTGAGAAAAATTCTATCCGGAATAATTTTAATGCAAGTTCTCGAACAGCTGGAAAAGACTGGCTTCGAGGGTTTCTTAAGCGAAATCCACAAGTCAGCCTTCGCAAGCCAGAAGCAACAAGTTTGAATAGAGTTATTGGGTTCAGTGAAGCTGCTGTAAAAGAGTTTTCTTCAAACCTTGAAACAGTGATGACGAAACACAGATTTCAGGGGTCAAGAATATTCAATATGGATGAGACAGGAATATCTGTTGTTCAGACTCCAAATAAAATTTTGGCGCCCAAAGGCCAAAAACAAATTGGATCACTAACAAGCCTGGAAAGAGGCAAAAACATAACTGTCTGCATGGCTATGAGTGCAAGTGGGTCATACATACCACCAATGTTTGTTTTTACAAGAGTGAGGATGAGTCCAACTTTGAAGAAGGGAGGTTATGAAGGGGCAATATATGACTGCTCTAAGAATGGTTGGATCAACGAAGATCTTTTCATTAAATGGCTGGAGCATTTTGAAGCACATGCGAAGCCAACAAAATAAGACCCAGTGCTGTTAATCACCGATAACCATAACTCTCACAAGACATTAAATGCATTCAATTTATGTCGAGATCATGGTATTGTTATGATAACGATTCCTCCTCACACCTCGCATCGTCTCCAACCACTGGACTTAACATTCTTTGGTCCCTTAAAAAATGCCTACAACCGAGAGTGCGACTTGTTTATTAAGGGAAATGCATTTAAAAGGATAAGGGCAGACGATGTTGCAATGTTGTTCAACAAAGCATTTATGAGGGTTGCAACTATTGAGAAAGGAGTTTCTGGATTCTCTGCTGCAGGAATTTATCCCATGAATCTTGATAAATTCTCAAAGGATGATTTTTCATTCCCTACCACTCAGATAAGTTCCAGGCGTACATCTGACCTTGTAACTGTTTCTGATGATGTCGCAGAGAGAAGTGAAGTCGAGAATAGTCATGATCATACGGTTAGGCCTACAGTCAGTGACAACGAAAACATTCAGGAAGAAAATGTTGTGAATGAATCGAGTGAAAACGCTGAATGTTACCAGCAAACTGTCATTAGGCCTACTGAAAAGGCTTTATCTACTGCTACAATTTCCATTAGATTTTCTGATGTAAATCCCATTCCTTGTCTTAGACCTACAGCTGGACCTTCAGAGGCAACACCTAGGCATCGGTCTAGGCAGCATTCGGTAATTTTCACTGCAACTCCAACTAAAGTTGTGCTTGAAGAAGCTATGAAGAAAAAACAAGCAAAGAACATTAAAAAAAACCTAAAAGCTAAGAAAATAGAAGCGAATCCTGACAGGCGCATGAGCACCAGCAATAAGAAATTGAAGCTTGACAAGAAAGTAAAGAAAAGTAAGAAAATAAGCAAATTTGGTCCAAAGAAGAAACTTTTTGACACTGCCAGTTCCGATGAAGCAAGTGATGCAGATTCTTTTGCACATTTATGCGATGACAATGATATTGACAATCTTGACCAATTATTTAACCAATGTGCAACTACGCCTACACCTAATTCAAGTGACACGTGCATGTTTTGTAGGGAGTTTGGCAGAAATAAGGAGTTGTGGTTCAGATGTGTTTTTTGTTCGGGATGGGTACATGCTGACTGTAGCGCATCTGACACAGCAGAAAATTTTGTGTGTGACTTTTGCAAAGCTAATTGATTTGGTGGACTGTGAGAGGAAAACATAAAAAATTAATAATTACTTATTATGTAGAAATAATTCTAATGTGAAATTTTCTGGCCTGATATACATGTCTTAGTTTTATATTGTTCCCAAAGGTTTAAATGTAATACAAAGTTTAAATGGAGTATGTAATTTATGCTACATAGTCGGTAGTAAGTTTATGATGTGGTGCTTGTACATAATAATATGGTGTGCGACATTGCCCCATGGTGTGTGCGGTATTGCCCCATGGGGTGGGGAATACCGCACAATTGCATCATTTTGTTTTGTTGTAAAATGTAAATAAACTAATTAGTTTTTTGCAGGTTATATTATAGAGATGCAAAATGTATAGATCTAGGTTCGTATAATTAATCAACATATTTTAAAATAAATAATAAATTTCAATTTATAGCACTTTTTCCTTAAGTGTGCGGTATTTCCCCACTTTCCCCTATTTAGAAATTGAGCTCGAATGACATGAGTGTTCATAATTTTCTTGCCTTATTTCGGGAGGGGTTTGAACCCCCAAAACACCCCCCCTGGGTACGCCTATGCATAATATTATCACACTGAATAATGATATTATTTTTTAAATTCCAGCTGATAAAAATATCGCAAGTGTTGATTTAGTAGCATAAATTCACTAATTAAATCTAACCTTGAATAAAATGACATGTCTCATTAAGAGTATAACTCCTTCATGGAGAGATCGGTTTCTCAGAAATATCCAAAAGCACTTGGAGAAACCACTGGAATGATCGCAAGCACACGGAGAAAACCATCATAATATTGACAAGAATAATTAGGAGCACACGGAGGAAACCATCAAAATATTGACAAGAATAATTAGAGCACACGGAGAAAACCATCATAATATTTACATGGATACTCGGGAGCACACGGAGAAAACCGACACACATTTTCTTTGATAACATAAAATTCCACAAAAAAAATTAAAATAAAAAAATTACAGTGAAAAAGTCTCAAAAAAGTGTTTTCACGGATGTTTTTAGGTATGACAAATTCTACACACAGTATTGTAAATGGTAAAGGGGAGTGTTGGAAGCCTTATCTTTATTATTACATCATAAAAATACAGGGTCACCTCTTAAAGTCCTAAAGAGGCGCGTTACCGATCTTTTTAGCCATATTTTCAAATAACTTGCTAAGCTAGCGAAGTATTTTTTTTATAGTATGACTAAACAAATTTACTCGGTTAAAACGTTTTTGCCGTGTAAGACTTCCAAAAATAACCTCCCCCCCCCCCCCCCCCAAAAAAAAAATAGCATGTTTGTTTTTGTTTTGAATTGTAATCAATAGTATTGTTTATTATTGCGTAACAAACATTTTTAGTCAGCGTATATAATAATTTAGTGTAGGTTGGAGTTCTAAAAAGTTTTAAAACTTGCCTATAACTCTAAAACATCACAATTTGATTTTTTTTTTAATTTTTAGAACCATAATTATTTGGCTTATCAATTGTTCTCGGCTTTACGTTAAGTTTTGGGACATTCTGCTTATATGTATATGTATCGCCATTACCCGGGGTCGCCTAGTGGTTACTGGGTAAATTCAATGTTTGAATTGTCCGGGGAGCGCCAGGCTAGCTCTATGGCGTCGTGGGTCGTCAGCCCCAGCGTGGTTCACCAGGTCCGATAGCTAGAATCTCCGTCCCAAGAAGTAGTTGATTCACTGTTACACTTACCTACACAGCATATAACACTGATCTCTACGTAATTATAATGCTTGGTGTTGAGAATAAAACGGTTAATTGTCGTAAGACACAATATTTCACATGGCACTCGTAAGTCCGCAATCTATGCAATAGGCGAAATTTGAGTTTCGTTGTGAACATAACATGGCCCTGAACTTCTACGTCCTAGCGGCAGTCTTGAATATTTACTTGGAGTTTACTGGAGTCGGCCACGGCCAGTACCGTACCTACGCGTCATTAAAGTAAAGGGTCGGTCCTGGTGTTCGGAGCCGTGACTCGACATTAGCAAGCAAGTTCCCTGCCGATGTAGGCTCGGTTAATTAATAAAAAATGATACATACTGTGGACTTGGGCCAGTCCCGTACAACCCACTTCTACATCATAAATATGCCCGAGGACGTGTGAGGAAAGAACTTAAATAAAATGGTTAGGATTGATGTACATAATTAACAGAATTACTGCTCGGAGTTGCAAAGTTGAAGATTGCCCATGGTACAAAGCGTGTACAGAACATCCAACCCGGACCACTATCGCACCAAAACCATAAAAAATTAAATGTAATTAAAATTACGTGATAATTAAATTAAACGATTAAACATTTAACTTTTGCCTTAAATAAAGCAGTGAAAAGTAATTAATTATAAAGTAAATTATTAATTTGTAAAATATGCCTCAAGTTAGAGACTGTTTGCTATATTCTGTGATTGGTCCGTCTGTTAACATTTGACTTAGGTATTTATTTATTTATTTAATTACATCACTCTGTTGACCCCTATACATGTATGTAATACAATTGGGGTATAGAGAACGTCAATATTGCACATATATATTGTCACGTGCACCTAGCCGGTGCCACCGCCATTTCTGTCACGTCTCACTTTCAGAGGGGGGAGAGAATCGTAGCTCTTTACATAGAAACAACTCGCTTGGCATCAACTAGTCTTAACTTCATAAAATACTTTACTGTACCTAGGATCATAGGTTCGTCATCCCGTACAGGATGTCTGGTGAGAGCTGAACTAAGGAGATTTTGCAAAATAACATAATACTTAATTAAAATTATTTTATTCTTAAAGTCAAATACTCAACATCATTTTAAAGAACATTTAAATAGCGGGATTACAATTTAAAACAATAATCTCTTTACTTCCTTAACGATTGAACGACCTTACAAGAGAGAGAATGAGAGAACTTCACTAAACACTTCCCTAGTCCTTCCGAATACCTCAAATCATAATTAATACTTAAAATTAAAACAAAGATAAGTCCATACTCACATTTTCCGAAAAGCCTTTCTTGATCGATTACTTTAAAAAAAATAACGTAGGGGCCTCTCCTGCCCTTGAAATCCCGAACGAACATTACATTTTAAAAACTATGACGCGTGACCCCTGACGAGGGCCATAGCCTCCGCCCGAAAGCTTGACGACTACATTATGACCTAACTTAAATTAAACGACTCGTGGCCTCTGGCGTCGACCATAGCTTCCGCCCGAAAGCTTGAATTCCTACATCACGAACGAACTAACAACTCGTGACCACAGGTGAGACGCATAGCCTCCGCCTGAGTGAGCCTGAATTCCTACATCACGAACGAACTAACAACTCGTGACCACAGGTGAGACGCATAGCCTCCGCCTGAGTGAGCCCCGAGTCACCACTCACTTGCGCTTAAATTCGCGCGCCCTGCCGCGCCTACCATAACAAAAGCTCGTTATTGAAGTCAAATTTACTAAACAACTAACTAGAACATCTGGGAAGACTACCCCCCCTCTACCCCGATGTGCAGGCCACACCGCGCGGCTTGTTACGACAGCGCGCCCCAGTAACTGCGGCCCGTGGCTGCGCCAGCGCGCGGCCAAACAAACAAACAAAATTCTGCAAGCCCGCAGCGCGCCGCGCCGGCCCCGTGCCCCAATTACATGGTCACGCCACTTGCGCTGACGAGTGAACAGAGCAGCCAGCCCAGAGTCCCGTCAGTAAAGTCCCCAAATTTGATTTCAACAACCCTGCAAAATTTCAACCCGCGACATAACCCTCCCCTCACAGAGCTCGAGCCCCATCGAGCTACCTCAAAATTACAAATTGTCTTTTTCCATTAAACCATAACTATAAATTCCTCATTTCACAAAAATAATAATTTTCTTAGTTCCTTGCTGTCTGAACATACATCTAGATTCTGCATAAGATTTATTTTAAAACAACAAGTATTCATAAAATTAAATGTAAAACTTTTATCTGGTTTGTTCTCACAGGAACCTTCAGAGGCTCGAGTTCTCAATTCTAAAAAAAATTGTTCTGTTAGTGAAGCTCTCTTTACAAATTAAATTAATGTTCTTAGTTTCTCAGTATTCGTTAAACAATGTGCAAATTCTTGATAATTATTATTATTTTTTTTTCAGTTTCCGTTTATTACCATACTTCTTTCGTTCTTCAAAAAAAATTAAGTGTCCTTACAGTGTTTCAATTAATTAAACTCTTATCTCGTGAAGGTTGGTGCAACTCCTCGAAGTCAGTGTTGTCGAGAAGAGTAGCTCCCTGGGCTGGCCATCAGCAAACACCACTCAACTCCAACAGCTACTGGACTGGCTTCCAGGGCAGCTCACAACTTCTCCCCACATCTGCTTCGGAGTTGTGCCATCCTCATCACGAACAGATTACAATTCTGAAACATCATCAACAGGCATTACCATCACGCCTGACAAATACAAAACTAACTACTAAACTGCAATCGATGGGCAAGGATGTAAACACACAAAAAAAATAAAATTAATTAATTCAACTGCTAACATAAAGTATCCCACCCTTAGCATAATCTAATCAGGCAAATAATTTGATAGGAAAAACTTAAGGAAGGGAAACATGACCTCAAATGATTTTCCCTAACTCTTGAGTCTTGATCTTCTCTATACAGCAAATAGTCCCCACGAAGTACCTGGGTTGAAGGTCAGTTCACATGACCCACCCATAACCTCTTCTACTCTTCTTTTCTTCTGGGGGCAACCACAATGCCCACCAATCTCTCTCCATGGTGCCGAACCAGCTATCCCATGAGAGTAAACAACGTAGTCAATAGAAGCGCAGAGGGGAAACACCAATCTCTGGCTTGTCGAGTCATAAAACTGCTTTATCTTCTTCTTCTTCTGAGTAAAAATATCTGACTAACCTTGCTACTATTCTTCCAAACAGTAAAAGTTCATCAGGTATCTTCATGAAAGAAACATTCTAACTAATAATTCTTCATTTTTCTTCTTCTTTATTTCTGTTAGTTGTAATAGAAGGCCATGTTAGGGAGGTTATAGGGAAAAAGAGTGGCCAATTCCCACCCCATCACCCACCTAGATCATGACTAATTAACTTTTAAACTTTCTATTTCAAACAAATAAAAAAAAAACATTTTTTTTTATTCAAACTTTTAAACTATAATTACTTTTACTTCATAACCTCAAAAGCAAATCAATAATTCTAAATGAAATTGTGATTTACTGCATCCTTGTTCCATCCGATCTGTTTGTTTATAACCTTTCTGGTAAAGTATAAAATTTTCAAACATTACTAATTCAAAAAAAAATTAAATTCTGGTGTCCTTTGAGTTACAATTAACTTTACTATTTCTTAGCTTGAAATAATTTAAGTTTTCAGAACTATTTCATTGTCTAATTCACAACACTTAAAAATCAACTCAAAACAACAAATCATCAAAATCAATAAGATCATCTGACCTACCTATCAGTACTGTGAACTTGAACTGTTCGTACACATTTATAATAAGCTATTGTATTTAAATTCCAACCTAAATAAGGTTTAAAAAAAACTACTAATCCCTCTGTAAATTAAGAAAATTAACTTTAAAAATTAAACTTAAGGTATTAGTTCTTTTTGACAGCTACCACAACTCACTAGTTCCATTACATTACTATAACCTAAAAAGTTCTGTAAATAATGTTTATAACAAAAAAAAACTCCAGTTACTGTCTTCCATAAAAAAAAATAAAACTTTACATGACCTTATTAATCTCCACTTGTAAGTCCATGGCTGCCAGCTTTCTCTTCTCTTGAATCTTCAGTCTTGGCTCTTGTTTCAGTGATCTTGTATCTTGTCTCTCGAACTCTTGTCATCTTGTAAACTGGACTGCTGCTCAGCTCATCTTAAGGAATCTGTAACAGTTTCAAAAATACATGTTAATTTAAATTACATAATTCCTGTTCTTTGGTCCTAAAAAAAAATTGTATTATTAGTACACATTACCCTGAAACAACATTATTATTCATTGTTTATTACTTAAAAAAAATGCTTTACCATAAAATCCTTTTTTTGTTCTTTTCATTAGGCCTATTTATTTTCCTTCTTCTTAATTAAATTCTGCTTCAAATGTTAATCCTAACTTAAGACCTACCATCTATTTATTATTCATTACCTACATTATTTATGTTACCCTAAAATTCCCATAAGTTTCTAATACTTCCTATCAAAGACATTCTCTCTAAAAAAAAATTTACTTGTGACTCTTAACTTAACAAACTTAAAAAAAACTTTTACACTAGACTTAACTTATTATTCATTCTTAGTTACTAAATTTCTATATGTAAACTTTAGTACTTACAAACAAAAACTGCCTATTTCTCTCTACCTCTTAATCTCTTTCAATTATTACAATAATAATGTTACCTTGCATCTTTAAACTTTCTTCTTTTCAATTAAATTAGACATCTCATAACAATAAAAAGTCTGCCTATACTCTTCTTATGGGTGTCCAACCCAACAACAAAATTTCAAATTCTCAAGTTTCCTTATATTTAAATTATGCAATACAAATAACCTCTGTGGTGCCTGTACCCTTTTAGGCCTACCACCTTCTCCTCTCACAGCATGACAACTCTTATTCCTCGGGGTCTGTATTCACTGTTACAAATCAAATATCTCAAAAAAAATTAAAAACAAATTTATTATTTTAAGAAAACAAAAATTTACATTGAATTTACTATGGAGCCTGGAAATCTTAATGTCTCACAGCAGCTAACATGACTAAATCCCATGGAACCCCAGGTTTACATAACCTGTGCCCAAAAATTTAAGCATACCAGGCTTTCTCTGCACTGGTTTTACAGCATCACACACTATTTAGGGCCCCTGATCTGCCATCAGTCCCAAGGAGTTTTCCCACAACCCCTCTCTACACAAGCGCCTACCGCATTCCTCTCAATTGGCTATCGGTTTTACGGCATTCTTTTGGGATCCGACCATCAAGTTAGGGCTAATCGAACACTAAACCTCCATACTTCCAAACTAATGTAAATCAATTAAATTTTCTCTGTAATTTCTTAAAATCCAAATAAAAATTATTCAAACATGCCCAAGAAACTTTCAAAAAAAAAATTCATAATCTTATCTTCAAACCCTTAAAATAAAAATAAATAGATTACTCTGTTTTCTCCTTAATAACTGTAAACTGTCAACAAATATTATGTCGTAAATTTAACTATGCTTACTGACTCTAAATCATAAAATCTCATTTGTCCTAATTAATAAACAACCGATTTCCTTAAAATCTCACTGTATCTCTCATACTCAAACTCCACTGGCTGAATATCTCAATAAATTCAAAAACAATTATCTAAACTCTTAAAGAAACTCCTCCCCAATTATTCAAATTACTTCACCTTATTTTATTTCATTACTTAAAACACCTTACTCAAAAAAAATTAATTAATTATCTAGCTATCTTCCATTATTATTTATTTACCGAACAAAACTTTCTCCTAAATTAATTTAGTAAAATTCAATTTCACATTAGGCAAGTACACTAACTCTCTACAGCAATGTTTCTCATTTCCCTCCTTCCTAACTGAATCCAATCTTACTTAACCTCCAGGGAATTTACCTCACAAAATAACCAAATTCACTGTAGTGCCTATCTGCTATAGGCCCACTACACAGGGGGCTCTAACCCCACCAACAAACTTCATTGAAATGGTACCCTATCCCATACAGGATAGCCACTTCGGTACTACCATGGGGAACTCCTGCCCCAAACTACTCACAACTCTCAGGATTCTCCTGACCCTTAATTCCGTAGTCAGCCCATCTCCTATGGTCTGCGCTACAATTCCCTTTCTTCCCAGGGACACAACGCCTCACCTTAGGGTCCCTCGCCCTAATGAAAACATTAATTTTGTCTCTCTGTTCTTTTGGAGTAAATTCCCTCTACACACAAAAACTATCCTTCCCACTTTTCTCAATGCTTATCGATTTTATAGTGTACCTCCTTAATAATGTTTACAAATCCCAAAAAAATATTTTTAAAACCGAGGTAGAATTTAACTAACAAAAACATAAACAACTTACAACGAAACACTTCTAGCCTATACATCATACACTTCTTAAAATAAATTACTTACATACTGAAAGTTCCTCTTCTTCTAAAACACACTTAAATTTAAATTTATTTAACCAATAGTCTATTTTCTTATCGCTAAGTTACCGTACAGCTGATCAAAACAAGGTCACGGCCGTCCACGTCTCCGTATGAGCCCGTGACGTCACCGAATTCCATCAGGTGCGCCAACCCTCGCTTGCGGTTCCTCCGTTCTCCGCTAGGTCTCAGCACCTCCCCGTCACGTGTTCACTCTGCCACGTCCACTGACGTGTCGTTCTGAAACAACTCTCAACATTTTTCTAATTAAAACAAAACATCACTATAAATTCTATAACTCTCTTTTACATAAACTCTCGTTTTCTTTTTAATTCCTTTCTAACGTTTATCCTTCCCTCGACTGATTTAATTCGTACGTCTCGTCTCCTACGCGCACGACAACAAAACAAACTTCACTTGAAAATAATTCCTATTTACGACAAAAAATTTTTATTTTAAATTATAATTCTCTTAACCTACAATCTTAAATTAACTTTAATAAAACTAAACCACTTGCATTATCTTTATTAAGTATTTAAATTATAACGTATTCTCCTCACGTAAAAATCCCCGATAAACTCAACGACTTAAAACAACTTATCACTATAAACTTTATCCTTACAAGTATACTCAAATAAACATCTGTTACGTCAAAAAAAAAATCTCAAAGACTTCCTCCACTTAGATTAAATTCCGTAATCCTCTCCTCAAGTAAACTCTTAATAACCTGCTATCAGAAGCTGAAACTAACTTAATAATAAACATAAAAATCTACCTCTCTCTCTCTCCAGAAATGGAACCTATCCGGCGAACTCTACCATTTCTTGTAACGTGCACCTAGCCGGTGCCACCGCCATTTCTGTCACGTCTCACTTTCAGAGGGGGGAGAGAATCGTAGCTCTTTACATAGAAACAACTCGCTTGGCATCAACTAGTCTTAACTTCATAAAATACTTTACTGTACCTAGGATCATAGGTTCGTCATCCCGTACAGGATGTCTGGTGAGAGCTGAACTAAGGAGATTTTGCAAAATAACATAATACTTAATTAAAATTATTTTATTCTTAAAGTCAAATACTCAACATCATTTTAAAGAACATTTAAATAGCGGGATTACAATTTAAAACAATAATCTCTTTACTTCCTTAACGATTGAACGACCTTACAAGAGAGAGAATGAGAGAACTTCACTAAACACTTCCCTAGTCCTTCCGAATACCTCAAATCATAATTAATACTTAAAATTAAAACAAAGATAAGTCCATACTCACATTTTCCGAAAAGCCTTTCTTGATCGATTACTTTAAAAAAAATAACGTAGGGGCCTCTCCTGCCCTTGAAATCCCGAACGAACATTACATTTTAAAAACTATGACGCGTGACCCCTGACGAGGGCCATAGCCTCCGCCCGAAAGCTTGACGACTACATTATGACCTAACTTAAATTAAACGACTCGTGGCCTCTGGCGTCGACCATAGCTTCCGCCCGAAAGCTTGAATTCCTACATCACGAACGAACTAACAACTCGTGACCACAGGTGAGACGCATAGCCTCCGCCTGAGTGAGCCTGAATTCCTACATCACGAACGAACTAACAACTCGTGACCACAGGTGAGACGCATAGCCTCCGCCTGAGTGAGCCCCGAGTCACCACTCACTTGCGCTTAAATTCGCGCGCCCTGCCGCGCCTACCATAACAAAAGCTCGTTATTGAAGTCAAATTTACTAAACAACTAACTAGAACATCTGGGAAGACTACCCCCCCTCTACCCCGATGTGCAGGCCACACCGCGCGGCTTGTTACGACAGCGCGCCCCAGTAACTGCGGCCCGTGGCTGCGCCAGCGCGCGGCCAAACAAACAAACAAAATTCTGCAAGCCCGCAGCGCGCCGCGCCGGCCCCGTGCCCCAATTACATGGTCACGCCACTTGCGCTGACGAGTGAACAGAGCAGCCAGCCCAGAGTCCCGTCAGTAAAGTCCCCAAATTTGATTTCAACAACCCTGCAAAATTTCAACCCGCGACAATATTATAACAAATATTACAAATTGATAAAAACAAATACGACATATTAACAAATCATAATCACGATACTGTGCCGGAAATTTGGTATTTTGACACTTTTTTTTATTGTTTATATAATTTTAAATAATTTTAAGAAATTTTATTTGCTCTATAATTTGGTTTCTTTGGGTGATTTACTCTTTATTGGGCTGGTGTACCCTCCTTAGTTAAACTTTGTGCCAGTAGACCGATGCACCTTTTCCCAGAGACATATCTGAGCTTTTGCAAATCTTAGACCTCGTTGGCGGCCCGTTTAACATTTCCCTCGCTTGCAGGCACGTCCCAGCTCTGTAATATTACTTCACTTCATGACCAAAACTGCATACAACAGCTCTGGACGAGTTGTTACCATTTCTCAGAGACGAGCTGACCATAGCCTTTACCGTCACGAATACGTCTTAGGTTCTCTCCTCGAAAGGCACGTCATGAACGCTCGTTCCCAGTGTCGTTGAGTTAAAACCCCCACTTACTCCACTCCCCCCCTTCAGTTCTGAGAATTCAGCTCCGGAGCATTGCCCTGCCGTTAACCCCGCCAAGTGTTGGCCGGCGTCAAGGACGACATAAAAAATGTCTGTGCAAAATTGGACCACCCCACGACATCTAGCGGCAGAAACAGTAACTTCTTATCTTGGCCGCCAGAGTGCAGCACCAGACTGCGCCCTTTATCCCCTTGTTATAGCAGACGTCTTGGGCGAGTCGAGTCTTTTTTTATTTCAGACACGCCTCAACAGGTAGCGCTAAAGTCGACCAGTGCTACCAACTTCGAGACATCAAAGTTAGAGTTTTTTTATGATGCCCACTCGGGGAACTTCGGAACCTTTCGGTCCGGATGTCCCAGTCCCCCCCACCACTTTTGGTTGAACATTTACTTTGAATTACAAGACACGGTTCTTTGCGAGACACTTCGCGTCGCGACTGCAGACGGACCGTTTGTGATTATCGGCGGATCAACGCACTGCAAGACTTCCATCCGGCCGCAACCGACGATGTAGTCGCTTAAATAAGGGATGATATCCCTGTAATCTGCTTTATGTAGTTTAGTCCGTCTGCACAGTAAGAAACATAATAGTTATTTTCTTTTAAATAATTTTTTTTTTTTTTGTGAAATGGTAGAAACGTCCGCGCCAGCCGCGTATTCGCGTATTCCAGTTCCTGGCTGGCGACACATAGGAAAATAGAAGCCAACTTCCCTGTCTGGTGAGTTACGATCCGCGACTTTCCCCAACCTCCCCTTAACTTCTGCGGGCATTCTCTGCCCAGTTTATACTGTCTGTGTTCTAGTTCTGATCAGTTTTGATTCGGACTGTTCGCAGACAGGGTCCGAGAGCCGGACACCGAATTGGCATTTTCACCACCCATCCTCAACAACACACAGACGCCCTGGCATCATTTTCCCGATGGATGTCCGGGAAACGAAGCCCTGAACTCCGGTGCTTCTGTATCTATTAACCTTTTCTGAACTTTCTTAAACTACGCCATCAGACGAAGTTCATCAGATAAACAACATTTCTGGACTTTCAGAATACTGGGATGGTTTAAATATATTTGTATTTTTTTTATTGGTTTATGTATTTTTAGTATTGCTGATTTAGGCTATCTAAAAATACTGTTTAGTTAAACATTTATGCTTGTGCCATTGAATTAATTTTAATATCATACTAAATATTTATTTTGTTCATTTTATGAATTTAATATTAAAATATATTTTGCCCTGGGGGGGGGGGGGTCCGGACCCACTCGTCCCCCCCCCCCCTAGGCACGCCTCTGATACCACACAATATTGAATAACTACCTATATAAATTATAAAAGATTTTAAAAAGAACTACATGAGTTATGTAATACATTCCGTTGCAGGAAAAACAACGCGATTTCAAAACTTCTCAAGATATCCGAGTGGGGTCTGCTTACGAAAAACACTTAAGAGTTCGTTGAGGGCCAAATAGTACTTTTGATTTCGGATTAAGTTTTTAAACTGTATTTTTAGAAGAGTTAAAATGGCTTAAATGTGTGTTTTCAGAGTAATTTTTAGGCATCAGTTCAGATTCTTGAAAACACTTAAGGGATTTGCATTACACCTTTATCTTAATTTCTCCATCATATGTTACCTTCGCCGCTCAAATTTCAGCGCTGCGGAGGACGGACGCATCCAGGAGCCGCTCGTCCCGACCTTTGCATCTAAGCTGTGTGTAGCACTTTTCAGTGCTACCCAGCGGTCTTGAAAGGTAGCCTGTGCACTCAGTGTGCGCAGGCAGGTACTCTGAGCTACGGTAAGCAGGTAAAGGTATTTTATTACTGACGACCAACGAGCCCAGTGACACCCGGGGAGTTAGATCCCCTACAGCCTAGCCTGAACCCGGCTAACTTAGCCCCAGGGGACGGTCAGTGGGTGCGCTAGGGTGTGAGGCACGGACTTCATAATGACGACGGAAATCGACGAAATGACGTCCTCCCCTCAGGAGGGAATGAATGACGGTGACTGGCAGACAGTCGCCACTAAGAAGGCAAAGAGGTCGCACCATGAGATGGCGGCCTCTACCTCCGACCAGCAGGCGGGCCCCGCCCCCCCACTCAACAGCCGCCTGCGGCAGCGACCAAGGCTCCTCGCGTCAAGCCACTCTTCGTGTTTCTTGACCAGGGGCACAAATACCCGCGTGTATACCATGCGCTGAAAAACGCTCTCACCGAGCGTTTTACATGTACCAACCGCGGCAAAGACGAACTCATGGTGCACACCGCCTCCATCGCGGACTACGCACGCGCGATTAAGGCCCTTCAGGCCATTGGGGCACAGCATTCGGTGCTCTTGCAACAGCACGAAGTGCCGAAGAAATTCGTGCTGCGCGGCGTCCACCGACACACGCCGACGGACTTCCTGCAGGAGGAGTTCGCCGCACTAAACCTGCCTGTCCAGAACCACTGGTTCCTGGAAAACAGGCAGCGGCGGGAAAAGTGCGACGCCCTCGTTATCGAGGTCCCGCAATCGTGCGACACGGCTTGCATACAGGCTCTGCGCGAGTTCGCAGGAATGCGGATTCGCGTAGACGACTACCGACGTCCGAAGGGCCCGGCGCAGTGCAGCAACTGCCAGCGTTTTAATCACGTTGGCAAGGGCTGCAGTGCGGCACCAGTCTGCCGATGGTGCAGCGGCCCGCACAGCGCCACCGACTGCCCGAACGGGGGCAAACAAGAGCACAAGAAGTGTGCCCACTGTACCGAGCAGCACTGCGCCAACTTCAAAGGGTGCAGTGCCTACAAGAAGGAGACGCGGAGGCACCTTCCCCCCCCCCAAGAGCGTAAGAAGTGGGAGCAGCAGTCCCGCCACGACATGCACGACAACATGCGCGCCACGGACCAGCCCCAGCCACCTCAACAGCGAGCACCACAGGGGCACCATGCCCCCCCCCACGACACAACCCCTGGGGCCCACCGCCGCCGTGCTTCGGCGACTATCTGGCGCAGGCCGATGGGAGCCGGTTTGCGCCCCTGCAGCAGCACTGGGAGCCCAGCCACAATGAGCTGGACTACCCAGTGCTTGCCAACAACCCGTGGCAGAGGAAGAAGGGGTTCAAGAAGAACCCCACGGGCCACAAAACTGGCCAAGGAAAGCCCCCGCGCCCCGCCCAGGACAGGCCCCGACATCCTGCCCAGGACAAGCTGGCAGCCACCAAGCCAGCTCCAACACTGGCGAAGAGGACGCCAGCTCCCGCACAGCCGCAGGCCGCACCTGAGGCTGCCATGGCTGTTGACGCAGCGCCAGAGCTGCCAACTGCCCAGCCGACACCCCCCACCAGCGCACCAGCGCCGCAGCTCGGGGACATCCAGGCGGTCATCTACTCCCACGAAGCCATTCGTGGAGACGCCCGACTGCAGAGCGCCATCGGCCCTCTGTGCCAGCTTCTGGTCATCTGGCTGGACACATCCAAATCCATGGCCGACAAAATACGAGCCACCATGGATTGTGTATGTGCGCTTGCTGGCGTCATAAATGACCAGCCTTAACTCGGCCCCGAGTTGCAACACAACCCCGGCCACTACACATAAGTTACATTCCCTCCTATTCTGGAATGCACACGGCCTTAAAAATAAATTACCGGAACTTATTAACCCCCTGGATAAACATAAAATAAAAATAGCTGCGATCAATGAAACCCATTTAAAACCGGCAGACAGGCTGACAATATTAAATTATGTCATTCATAGAAGAGACCGAGACGCACGAGGTGGCGGAGTAGCCCTTGCTGTACACACTAGTGTACAACACACTGCCTGCCAGCTCCCTGATTTCCAACAACAGGAGGCTATAGGAATTAATTTAAACATAAATTGGCAACAAATTAAATTAATTGCAATGTACGCCCCACCAGGCAGGTCCCTCAGGGAGGCAGATCTGGATACTTTATATGGAGCGTCCCCGAGCTTCCTTGCTGTAGGCGATATAAATGCCAAACAGATAAAGTGGAACTGCAGGCGCGCTACAGCGAACGGCAGACTACTCTACACTCACCAACTCAACAAAAACTACACTGTACATGCTCCCTCAGAGCCCACACATGACTCTGGTCGATTGAACGACATGCCTGATATTTTAGATATCGCCCTTGTGCTGTTACATGACTGTCCCACACACAGAAAGTGTTTTGTTTTAATTATAAATTACATTTTTTAATTATTATTATTATTTGTTGACATTTTTATGTTTTGTTCTATTGTTGTGTGTTTGGACGTATCTACGACTACCATACTCTATGGCGTAGCCCAAGTGACTTTGAAGTTCAATTAGCAAGACCCCTCTAGGGAGCAATTGACTTCAACGGCAAATTGAACCTTTTATACATAATTTGTATAACAAAACTTTCATTGTTGAAAAATCCAGTTTTAAATTTAAGACATTTTAGCATATTAAGTTGTTTTGTTAAGTGTCTGTATTTTGTTTTGACGTGATAATTAAGTCAACAATCGGTGTGTCTCGGCCAATGAGAGGCCATGTTACTTAAGATAAGCGTCATTACTAAATTCACGGAAAAAAGTCTTGGAACAACGACGGCGTTGGCTAGATAGCCCGGGTTTCAATCCCCTGAAAATGAGAAATATCTACAAGCTAAGTAAATCATCCTATAACTAGGATGTTTTAAATCGTCGTCTAAATATAAGTTACATATTGTTTAATTAGGGCACGTCCGGTATGACGTGTATTTAGGAGTGAATTACCGTGAGTAAAATACCGACTCATGATGCTATCCTGAGTGCACTGTTTTTCTACATACACGTAATTTAATATTGCCGACGAACACATAAACATTGAATTTTCTGCTGAACACGTTAAAGACTTATTGAAATAAACATTTGTTAAAGCCAATTGCGTATCCTGATCTACACTTTAATTAGTTTTACACCCAGAGGTGAAATGAGACGGAGTTCTCACGATGCTTTACCGCAATTTACACATTTACTCAGCCGCGGTATGTTAAAATTAACTTGAATTACGAACATAATAAATAAACATTATTATTTTTATTTCACACTAATTTACGAATCTAGATTGAGAGCAACAGACGTAATTAATTTGAACTGTATGAACTTTTGTTGTGTATTATCATGTGTGCAACATACCTCCAGCTATTTAAGAAAACATGATGGTATACCACTGGTCCAACAAATAAGCATATATATTTTATTTGATTAAAGATTAATTGTTTTAATCTTATGTTACCTTGTTGTTATTTTACAGTGTATATGTTTGTTTTTCCTTAATGACCTTAATTTACATGTTGCCAGTCTCATGCTAACCCTAGATTAGGAGTGTGAAATTATTTTAATTTTTTTTCTCTTATGTACCACATTACATAAGGGTGGCGCCCAGAGACATATTTAAATTTAATCAAAGAGTCTATACTCGACAGAGTAATTAAAAATCCAGAGCGTTTATGAACTATACCCTGCACATAGTAGTATCAGTATTTGTATTATTCTTTATATTATTATAGCTGACTACACTTCGTATAGCAACCAATCAAGGAGGAAGTGCTATAGAGAAAGAGTCACAGAGTCTAGTAGCAACCCAACTAGTGGGGCCCGATTTGCTTGTTTCAAATCTGCTAGGTTTATTTACATGCAAGTATTGAATTAAACTTTAAAGCGGACAGGATATTTGTTGTAATTGGTAATTGTATTTTTGTTAGAAGTATTACTCAATGGCTCAGCAGACCTACTATCTGAGAAGTAGGGCCAACAGCATATGTGAAGATTGTCACAACACACACAGCTCTGGCAGTGAAACTTTGACAGCCATGGAGAACTGTAATTCACCCGAAACCAGGGAAATGAATGTACCTACACACTCACACACACAGCATAGTGAGAGGTTAGGACGGCCAGTGTCACGTCTTCCCACAGGGGAGATAACACAAATACATGACATGCCAACTACTACACCAGGGACATCC
Organism: Bacillus rossius redtenbacheri; assembly: GCF_032445375.1. Classification (NCBI taxonomy): domain Eukaryota; kingdom Metazoa; phylum Arthropoda; class Insecta; order Phasmatodea; family Bacillidae; genus Bacillus; species Bacillus rossius. Next base: position 87,119,836 of record NC_086330.1, read on the forward strand.
ACATCGAGTCCTGACCTGACCCAAGTATTGCAACAGGTGTTACAACAACTCTCAAAACAAGCAGAACACACAGAGCAATCTGAGAACAGGATTATGTCTCAGCTGTCCAGTCAAGCAGAACAAATCTCCAGACAGGCAGAGCAAGTGGAGGCGAAATTAGACCTGACTTTTTTCAGTATGCAAAGTCTGGAACACAGTATAGAGGAGAAGTTAGTACAGCAGCAGAGGGAGATTGAGCAGGTAGTGGAGAAGGTGACACAGACAAGCGAGCGAGTAGGGGAGCTGGAAACCCAGCTACTATCCATTCGCGAGAATGTGACCCTAGAACAGCATGGCTTGAGGGAGTTCTGTCAACGCAGTCAAGCGAGCATGAGGGACGAGCTGCATGGGCAGACTCGACGACTCGAGGTTAGGCTGGAAGACATAGAGGTAGCGACATCTAACCTACGAGATTGCCTGCAGAATTTAACTGTAAGTCAGAGTCGTACACCCGACACAGCTGGTAGTACACAGCGAGAGGTACTTGAAGTGCCACCTACAGGTACAGGTAGACAGCTGTACACCACACCTAAGTGCAGTTATGACACTCACACTGCAGAGTCACTACCCAGACAGCCTGCAGAGACTAGGTCAACAGTTGAGCCTAGGACATGTACCACAACAACAGAGCGCCAGCTGGACCCGGTTGCCCTCATGCACCATCCAGCAAAGCTGTGGGCAGAGGCCATGCCTACTTTCGCTGGCAGAGCCAATGAGAGTCCAATGAGATTCCTCAGAAAATTCAAGGAATATGCAGCTATGTTTAACCTAACCGACGGAGAGATTTTGAAATGCCTGAACAACGCGTTAAAGGGTCAAGCATTTTATTGGTGGGAGCTGACCAGCACCAACACCCACAGCTTTGACCAGTTCAGGGAACTATTCAGACTACAATACTGGAACATCAGAATCCAGAGTAATCTGAGGGCACAACTCCACACAGAGAAATACGATCCAAGGAAGGGTACATCTCTAGAGGCACACTTGTCAGCCATGTACGACAAGATTAGGTATTTAGACCTACCAATGACAGATGAAGAGTTTGTGGCTGCCATGCTAACCCAGCTGCCTCTGAAATACCAGAAGCAGTTGTCTGGACTACACTACAGTGACGTCACCGAGTTCCGTGATCGGCTGCTCAACTACGAAAAACTCGAAAAACTGGATCGAGTTGCACCCAGGACTGAGGAGGCAGACCGAGCACCACCTCACCAGAAGCAGCACCAGGTCAACCCTTACTGGCAAGGCCGTGAGGGAAAACAGAAACCAGAGCGCCAGGCAGCAGTCAACTACATGAGTTGGCAGGCAAGGGGTGAAGCACCCCGTGGTAACGGCGGGTCCTACCACAACCGATACAGAGGGGCACCCTACAACAGGAAACGCACCTGGTGGCCCAGCAACAGGGGATACCACAGTGGTGAAGAGGGGGCAGAACGAGCCAGGAAGAGTGCCAGTTATGAAGAGAGGAGGCGGTCCCACTCGCCGGAGCAACGGCCACCCAGGGAATCCCGCAACTTCAGTCGTCGTGCCTCGTCTGATGACGAGAGGGAATACCACTACAACCAGCATCGCAGGATGAAGGAGAGGCAGTACCACGACCAACGCGAAGATTCCCGCCTGCCATACTACCGAAGCCCCAAGACGACAGACAGCGGTGGAGGCAAGGCCCACTTAGCCACCCGTCTGAGCAACCGGCGTCGCCCAACAGGACGTTTCGCCAGAGCCAACAACCAGGAGCAACGAATCAGCATGGAGCACGTCCACGCTATCTGCTAGACAACCCTGTTGCGGCAGAGTTTAAGTCCGCAGTACAGGAAGCAGCAGGTACCAGTACATGGTACAACAACAGGACCGTGCCAGACTCGCAGGATGCGCGAGTGTCAACGGGCACGTTAAACTATAAAGGGTTTCTGTAGGATCGCCCCGCACCGAAACCCGACCTCCAGACTCAGGGGTGAATAATGTGACATGTATTTATAGCTGCATCAGCTACCGTATGTTTATGTGTACCGTAATGTTGAGAGATAATGAAAGGGATTTTTTGTACAAAGAGACCGACGAGGGATTAGTACCGCAATTCCACACGGTATGCCCGCAAATCAACCTAAACATATATGGGCAAAAAGTGGCTGCACTGATTGACAGTGGAGCGGAGGTGACATGCATAAGTGAGGAGCTGGTATGTTTCCTGGAACGCATTGGCATGAAGATACCAAAGATTCCAGTACCCGCCATTAAAATTATTGGGGTTACTTCAAGAGCCAGTCCTATTGTAAACAGGCAAGTGCTCATAACAGTCTATGGACTTGGAAAACCCAAGGAGCTGACAGCACTAGTGGTAAAGGGATTAGCCAAACCACTTATCATTGGAACTGATTTTCTGTCACAGTTCGGCATAGTAATAGATTTCAGAATGAGCACCATACAACCTAGTGACAGTCCTACGCCAGTGTCACTAACAGACAAATGGCATGTCCGAAACAATTTCTTAGGTATTTTGACTAACACCCCCATGTGTAAACAAGTGTGTAATAACCAAGCCAGTGAACAGCTGCAAGCTACCATCGAGGACATCAGACAGTCAGTCCAAGATTCTAAAACTGTCACACAAATACAGCTGCAACATCTGTTCAATGTGTTGAGAAATTTCCAGCTGTAACAGCAGCAGCCCGGTACAGACAACTGAAATTCTGAGGCTGTACCAAGGTGTCAAGTATTTAACCACTATGGATCTGTCATCTGGTTACTGGCAGATTCCACTTGAGCCTGAGTCATGTAAATACACAGCTTTCCTATTCCACAATCAACAGTACGTTTTTACTGTGATGCCATTTGGACTCTGCAATGCTGTAGCGGATTTCACCAGGTGCCTTGACACTACTCTAGGTCCTGAGTGCAAAGGATTTGCCAGAGCATATGTGGATGATATTTTGATAACATCTGTCACATTTGAGGAACACCTGCAACACATTGCTACTGTGTTACATAAATTACAAGAGGCAGGTATGACAGTGAAAATACGCAAATCAAAATTTTGTAGAGAAGAACTGCCATTCTTAGGGCACATCCTTACTCCCGAAGGAATAAAAACAGCTCCAGAGAAACTCCAGATTATTCAAGATTTCCCTACACCCAGGAATGTGAGACAACTAAGGGCCTTCTTAGGCATAGTTGGTTTCTACCGAAATTACTCTAATAAGGTAGCTCAGTGTGCAGTACCTTTTTTCCAGCTCCTTAAGAAGGATCATGTATGGAAGTGGACTGAAGAGCATGATCAAGCCTTCAAAAATTTGAAAAGCATATTCCTGGAAGAGCACGTGATATACCATCCTGTTCAAGGAAAATAATTTTGGCTGTACACTGATGCATCTGCACTAGAATGCAAACTTGCACAGGAACACCAAGGAGTGGAGAAAACAGTGGCAATGGCCAGCAGAACATTAAGTCCAGCTGAGAGGAACTACACTGTGACTGAACGTGAAGCATTAGCTATAGTGTGGGCCCTACAGAAGTACCGGGACATACTACTAGGTGAAACCATTAAACTGCTGACTGATCACCAAACCTTAACTTGTCTGAAGGCTGGGAAGCTGTTTGGAAGCCGCCTTACAATATGGTTTCTACTGCTGCAAGAGTACGATGTACAGATCCAGCATATAAAAGGGTCATCTAGCACAACAGCTGATTATCTGAGCCGCCTTGAAGAAATTCAAGACAACACTAGTCCGGCCCACCAAAAGGAATTCCTAGTAGCACTGGCAGCAGCTAATGTTTTGCAATCTAACCCTAAGCTCCAAGAACTACTGCAGGACCTGCAAGCCAAGCAGCAGGAGGACAAATTCTGCCAAGACACTGTCAAGCAGCTGACAAGTCACCCGGTGGAACACAAAATCCACCAATATTTTTGTAAATCACCTGAAGGAATATTATTTGCCCACTCAAGAAAGAAGTATCTGTATGAAGATGCATGGAAGCCAGTGATTCCAGTCAGCATGAGACAGCAAGTCACCTGGGAAGTGCATGTTGCACTTGGACATGCTGGAAGCAAGAAGCTGACTGAAGCTTTAAGGAGGCAAGTATATTGGCCCAATATGCCTCGATTCATCATCCAGGTCACAAGAGGATGTGATCTTTGTCAGAAGTCAAAGTCACCAAAAGAACACCTGCATGGAGAGATACAGCCTATTCTCCCCAAGGCACCACTAGAGTTATTGTCAGTGGATTTATTTGGCCCACTACCCCAGTCTAAGGGAGGGGTGAAATATATATTTGTGATTCAGGACATATTCACAAAATTCACAAGGCTGTATGCTATTGTAAATCCCACTGCAAAAGCAGTCATGGGTAAATTAAAATTATTTACAGATGAAATTGGTATGCCAAAGATGGTACTCTCTGATAAGGGTACACAGTTTACCAGTGAAGTGTGGCAACAGGGCGTACGCAAGCTAGGCGTTATCCCCACTACCATTTCTGTATGTCACCCTCAAAGCAATTCCGTCGAGAGATTGATGAAAACTATTGGAGTCCTACTACGTATATTGTGTCACAAGTCACAGCAATCCTGGAGGGATAAACTACCATACGTAGAATGTGTAATAAATCATACGGTACACAGTTCAATAGGAGTCACCCCACATGAAGCCATGAGTCTGGATAGGTCCGAGGCGATCAACCCTATCTACTTGCCCCGACTAAGTCAAGACCAAGACGAGAGAGATTTACCCACCGGTGAAGAAGTGGAGGATTTTATAAGCAAGAAGCTTACAGCTGAAGCTGCAGTCCGCAAGAGGAGGCACCCCGCATCAAAATTATCAATATTCAAAATTGGTGACATAGTGCTCAAGAAAACTAATCCAGTGAGCAGAGCTTGGGAAAATGTTACCAAGAAATTGTTTTTATTGTTTGATGGTCCATATGTCATAACTGGAACCATTCATGAAAATTTCTATGCTTTAGCCGAGCCATCAACAGGCCAGTCAATAGGCCGTTACAACATTATACAGCTGAGGGAATATAAGAACCCTACCACTGCAAATTAAATATTGGTCGATGCACAAGTTTAGGTTTACCTCATTGTCATGTGAGTGAGTATGCTGGTGTAACAGCTGAGAGCAGTCTGTATGTGATGGCTAGCACAAGAACCATGTAATCCCCATGTTTATAATGTGTTATGTTTATGGTACGCCAGGAGAGGCGTAATATAGCCATCGAGTATACCCTTGTGTAAGAGCGGAAGTGTAATTCCCGCCAGTGTCCTGTGACGAGGTGAAGTGACATGCCACCCGCACTGGAATTTGAGTAGCCAGTGAAGCTATTATGGGTATAAATTATTTATGATGTATTTGAGTATTTTACGGCTAATGTATTCTTCGTTTTGGGTACTGACCCACTAACACTAACACATATTGGGAAGCACTAGACTCGCCCTATTTACTGTGAAGAGCTATGTAATTACCTAGCAAGAAGACATGAGTGTAACTGTGTTCGACAAGATACATGTGAGCAGTAGCGGCCGGTGATGTTAAATTATGGGTGTTCACACACTCATACATACACTCATGCTAACACATATGCACTCATAAAGAAAAAAAAAGACCTCCTACCTTACTGCGTTCTTGAAGCCTGTTTTGGTGTCAGATTATCTGTGTTGGTGCGGCACCGTAGCAGTTACTGCTTATCTTGGAGTCGTGAAAGATATATTTCGTTTATTACACAAACTCATGTCTGTAATTGTAGCCCGAATTAACACAACGAAGCTTATTGAGCAGACTAGTTGTTTTTTTAAAAGATTTTAAATTGTAATTCAAATGGTAGATCGCTGATCAAGCCTCACATAAATAATAAAAAATTATGTTTGATGTTCTTGATCTTTCAAATTTGTGGCTGGGCTTAAGCTTATCAAAGTGTTGCGCCTGAAAGCAATGTGAAGCTAAAAAATATGATTTTACAAACTTTAATGCTACAAAGGTATTGCACCATTATTTATTTGTAAAAAAAAATCCATTCTTCTGGTTTTCAGCTGAGCAAACTTGTTGATGACTCTATGATTAAAATCATGCATGCTATTTATTAGTCTTTTTTTCTATTGACAACATTGCTAAAGCAGTAAGTCTTTCTTCTGACATAGTGTTCCTAAATTTTTAATTGTTAACTTTTCCTTGTAGTAAGTTTTCTGTTCGCTAAAATTGTTTGTACGGAATTCATTATGGCGATTTTTATAAATTGTACATGTTTGCTATACGCGCCAAATAACGCAGTCACATTTTCACAGTTAAAGTCTTACAACAAAGGGAAACTTAATAACATACCTCAGAAAAATGTTGTCCTGCGTAAGGCACAGAAAAATATTTTACAAACGCACAGTCCCACTAATTATTTAAAAATATTTACGCTCGCATTGAACCACACGCAAATACTTGTTTCTACTGGACGTAAAAAACTGAAAACGGAAAGTTTGTTTGGTTAGGGGTGATAGTATTGGAGTGGACAATACTGGCATCTACCGGGCTGATTCATAAGTTATGACTTACTTCTCTGATCAGTGCTGCTGTGCGTGCTCAAATTTGGAACTACATCAGGACACCAGGACAATCACGAGCACACCAGAGTCTTGCACTCGTCCAATGATAAATGTCCCGTAGGAGGTGACGTAATTCCTTCGTGCGCATGCGCAAAAGGACCGAGGCAGGCATGCAGGCAGCGCGTTTCGTGCACAGATCCATTGTGAACATTACAGCGTTGCCGTATCGCCGCAATCGAAAAAATGAAAACAGATGTCCGTGACAGATGCAAACAAAGCGACGAGTGTAACTCAGGTAGCTGCCACTGGTAAAAGTAGATAAAAAGGAACTTTTAACTCTACAAAATAAATAAATGTTCTGTAGAAAACTGGGTGTGCACGTGCACTTGTGCTCTTTAATACCGGCCGCTACTGCATGTGAGATGTTATTTCACCTAGCTGTGTACATATGTGTAAACACTGGCATGCAAAGCAGTTCTACAAGCACAAAACACTTTGCAACTACAAGCAAAATTATTCTAGGTTACCTTGTTATGGGTTATTCTAGTTGATATATCGTTGCACTGTAACACTTTTTCTTGCAGAGATCACCACAATTTAAAATGAAAGAGATATACTATTTTGGTTGAATATGAGAAAACTAATAAAATTTGAAGGAGTTATCCTTTTTCTGATGTTTTAGGTTGGTATCACTTGGGGATACTGATTAGAAAAGTATGCATCCATTTCGCATACAAATCCAATCTATTAGTGGTATTGAATTTAATTAGGTATTATTCCTATATTTTGTTGTAAACAGAAAGGGATATGCTAATGTGCTATGAAATGATAACAATAAATTTGCAGAAGACAAATTTACGCAGTTTTATTGTGAAAAGGACCCTATACAGAAAATTTGTAAATTTCACTATACGATGAACACGATTTTCGAAGTTTGTTTATTATGTATGTTTCGATGAAGAATCTTGATGTAGGCTGACCTGAAAAACACTGTGTAGAATCCTATGTCGCGAGATGACACGCTCTTGCAGTGAGTGTCCACAGGCCTCAATATAAACAAACTTCAAGCTAATACAATTCTCCAAAGAAAAGAGAAATTTCAAGAAAATATAAATTATTTTTAAAATATTAAATCCACATTAAGAGAAGAAAAATCATGAAGATTACTACTCAGCAGGAGCTGTTGCAAGCTATCCTGAAAAACATATGTTGTTTTGTTTACAATTGATAAGATAGCATGTTGCTATCTGCACCGAGGCCAGGAGCCTCAGACACATTACAAGGCTCAGTTCCTATAAGGAATTTATTTCACGAGAGATGGTCTTGAATTACCAACCCAGCGAAGCCCGCTGCGGGTTGATAAAACACGATGAATATGAGAATGGAATGAAACAGCACTGAACAGCTGATCCGCTCCGATAATCGCCAGCGTGAAATCGGATACCGCCAGTAATATAGTAAAAAAGGTTCAAGTTCCTCACTCGTCGAGACGGTCGAGGAAAAGATGAAAAAAGGAAAAAAAAAAGGAAAAGAGACAAGAGAATTCGCCTGCTGCTGTAATAAAAGAGGCGGATAAAAACTAGACAAGAAAAAAAAACATGTAGTGTGATTTTTTTTCACACAGCTTTGTCACCTATCTAAAAACACCTTGTTTAGCTAAAAACATTTTTGTTTAAATAATGCATTTAAAATGTTATTAAAATTTAGGCAATCTTAATAGCCTATGACACTGTATATAGATGTAATGTAAATGTTATGAGATGAGATTGTGAATTGTTAATGAAATGTATATGTACGAGATGCAGGAAGTGGATATGTTAAGTGAAATTTGAAACATATAAGCAGCACTATGCTTAGTCTGCATGCAAATGAACATTGTGAAAATCACATTTTAACAATATGAGAAGTGTGTTATCTACTAATTAATTTATGCAAAGTTGTACTAATTTGAATTTAAACATTTTATGAAATATTTTATTCATGTTTTATGAGCTTATTGTTGATTAAGCTAATTTATTATTCGTGTTAATAAGTTACAAACTGAGAGTTATTTGGATAATATAGTTTTTATTGTTACTATGTTTATATATATTCTAAATATATTTGGTTGGCTAGTGGTATATTTATGTTAAGAACTGAAGTTGATAGGCCTGCTGACACTCGTGCTTGCAAGTGCACGATCATACATGTTATAATTGATAAACTTTGATTTACGTACGAGAGATTTAAGTTAAGAGAGTGCAGTGATTACACTCGGCAATAGGAGTGGACAGAGACGCGAATTCCTTCGGAAGTGTACCTAACAATGACGTGTGCTGCAAATGATGTGCTGGCGCCGCGGTGCTCCGCCGCGTCACGCACTGGTCCTGGACCAGGGCGGCAGGTTTCGTCGCTCCGAGACGACTGTCCCAGCGGGAGCAGGTGACGGTGATTCCGTCTGCTGCTCCGCCGCCGCCGCGCGCCTGTGACGTCAGTCGACGTCCCGCGCCGATTTGGTCGGCAGGGCTGACCAAGGGCAGGAGAAGCACCACCCGGTGATGTATGGTCCCAGGTCCGCCTTCCACAGGATGCTGCCAGCATCACGGATGGAGGCTGTACCACTGCTACAGTGATGACCTGGATAAAGTCCCATTGTTATGCAACATGTACATTTCCTCACATTTACCTTGTGATTGCGACGAATACTTACTGTGAGTATTGTTCTCCGAGTGCCACTGCATCCAACTTAGTTCCAGGACTGACGACTACGAGAACTTCAACGAGATTGCAAGTTTTCCCGCGAAAATGCACCGACGGCCAGCGCAGGTCTGAACTCTGTGACGGAGTGCCGCGCAATGAGGGAATCGTCCTCGAGTCAGGAAGAGGGGTGCGGGACAGGTGTCCTTTTTCGCGCCAAAGTTTTTTTTCTCCCTCCTTCTTTTCGTCGTTTTGTGGTGTCGCGCGAGTCGTTGCCTGGCAACGAACTTTTTTATTTAACTCAAGCAGCGAGTTTCCAACTGAAAAGCAAACCATGTCTTGTTTGAAAATTTAAAAACTGCAACACACTATGCTTATCAAGGGCGGCAATTCTGTGCTGTTACATGACTGTCCCACACACAGAAAGTGTTTTGTTTTAATTATAAATTACATTTTTTAATTATTATTATTATTTGTTGACATTTTTATGTTTTGTTCTATTGTTGTGTGTTTGGACGTATCTACGACTACCATACTCTATGGCGTAGCCCAAGTGACTTTGAAGTTCAATTAGCAAGACCCCTCTAGGGAGCAATTGACTTCAACGGCAAATTGAACCTTTTATACATAATTTGTATAACAAAACTTTCATTGTTGAAAAATCCAGTTTTAAATTTAAGACATTTTAGCATATTAAGTTGTTTTGTTAAGTGTCTGTATTTTGTTTTGACGTGATAATTAAGTCAACAATCGGTGTGTCTCGGCCAATGAGAGGCCATGTTACTTAAGATAAGCGTCATTACTAAATTCACGGAAAAAAGTCTTGGAACAACGACGGCGTTGGCTAGATAGCCCGGGTTTCAATCAGGGCCGCAACTATAGTCTCTGGCACCCGGGGCATGAATGGATTCATGCCCCCCCCCCCCCCCCTCTTTTTTGCACATACCACACCAATAAAGCGGGGGGGGGGGGGGTCCGGGGGCCCTCCCACGGAAAAATGGTGCTATTTAAGCATTTTCCATACCTACATGTAACAGTTTCTGTGCTACTGTACCTTCCAGGCATGAACCCACTATGTCCATAAAGTGGTCCGTATAATCACTAGACTTGTTCATTAAATATATGTTGAGACGTTATATTGTAAATCAGATTAGACATTCCTGGCATGCAAGTTAAAAAAACTTTTTACCAGTTACCAGTTGTAGTAGGAATTACAACGCAAGCGATTTCGGCGCCCCCACAGCTTTGCGCCCGGGGCGTATGCCCCGCTTGCTCCCCCCTAGTAGCGGCCCTGGTTTCAATCCCCTGAAAAATGAGAAATATCTACAAGCCAAGTAGATCATCCTATAACTAGGATGTTTTAAATCGTCGTCTAAATATAAGTTACATATTGTTTAATTAGGGCACGTCCGGTATGACGTGTATTTAGGAGTGAATTACCGTGAGTAAAATACCGACTCATGTGCACTGTTTTTCTACATACACGTAATGTAATATTGCCGACGAACACATAAACATTGAATTTTCTGCTGAACACGTTAAAGACTTATTGAAATAAACATTTGTTAAAGCCAATTGCGTATCCTGATCTACACTTTAATTAGTTTTACACCCAGAGGTGAAATGAGACGGAGTTCTCACGATGCTTTACCGCAATTTACACATTTACTCAGCCGCGGTATGTTAAAATTAACTTGAATTACGAACATAATAAATAAACATTATTATTTTTATTTCACACTAATTTACGAATCTAGATTGAGAGCAACAGACGTAATTAATTTGAACTGTATGAACTTTTGTTGTGTATTATCATGTGTGCAACATACCTCCAGCTATTTAAGAAAACATGATGGTATACCACTGGTCCAACCAATAAGCATATATATTTTATTTGATTAAAGATTAATTGTTTTAATCTTATGTTACCTTGTTGTTATTTTACAGTGTATATGTTTGTTTTTCCTTAATGACCTTAATTTACATGTTGCCAGTCTCATGCTAACCCTAGATTAGGAGTGTGAAATTATTTTAATTTTTTTTCTCTTATGTACCACATTACATAAGGGTGGCGCCCAGAGACATATTTAAATTTAATCAAAGAGTCTATACTCGACAGAGTAATTAAAAATCCAGAGCGTTTATGAACTATACCCTGCACATAGTAGTATCAGTATTTGTATTATTCTTTATATTATTATAGCTGACTACACTTCGTATAGCAACCAATCAAGGAGGAAGTGCTATAGAGAAAGAGTCACAGAGTCTAGACCCTGAACAAACGTGTCAACACGGGATTCGAACTCGAGGTTGTACACGACATGTCATCGGATCATTTCCCTGTTCATTTAATATTCGATGACGCAAATATAGACTCCAACCAGCCACGAAAAATCAGGGACTATAAAAACGCGGACTGGCAACAATTTAAAAACTACTTAACAATAAATCTCCCCGACGCGGCCGAAATAACCATTGAATACAGCGATAATTTAAATTCCGCGATATTAGAACTAACAGAAAAAATCCAGGATGGTATTAGCCAGTGCATCCCAGAAAAGGAGGTTAGGTTAGCACACGACGAGCTACCAGAATACATCCGCAGCTTGATTTCACAAAAAAATCGACTGCGGCGTGAATACACACGGCGTCGTACACAAGAGACGAAACGCCGAATAAACGAACTACAAACAATCATTTCAGACGAAATCTCACTCTGGCGAGGCAGCCAGTGGGAAACTGAAATCGCGCGACTCGACACCCAGGACGGAAGTGCCTGGACAATGACGAAGCGGATTTTAAATAAATCGGACAAAATCCCGCCCCTTGAAACAAACAATGGCGTAGTTTTTCAGCCCCGTGATAAGGCACAAGCTTTCGCCGACACACTGGAAGCAACATTCCAGCCCAACATGCAGCCCTGCGATAGGATATTCACGGCGCAAATTTACCGCGAACTCCGTGTTAAATTGCGACTGCCCACAACCTCTGAGCCATTACTTACACAGGCGCAAGAAATAAAGCGTGCGATCAAAAAAATGAAGCCGCGAAAAGCTCCCGGGAATAACGGCATACAGGCTGTTGATCTCAAACAACTCCCGAACGAAACACTCGAATATCTAGCCGAGTGCATAAATGCAATGTTTCGGTTAAATATTTTCCCCTCACAGTGGAAAGAGACTAGAGTTATAGTCTTCCACAAGCCAGGTAAAAATAAAACACTGCCACAGAATTACAGACCTATCAGTCTGCTAAGTACTGTGTCTAAAGTCGTGGAGAGTATTATACTACACAGACTTAATGTACACATTCACGAGAATAACATACTGCCGAATGAACAATTCGGCTTTCGCAGTACACACTCGATAGTACATCAGCTCGTGCGCCTGACTGAAGAAATCACAAGCGCATTTAACGTACAGGATTACGAAGTCGCTACGTTTATAGATGTAGAGAAAGCCTTCGACAGAGTATTCCATGCGGGGCTAATCTACAAACTCTACCAAACAGGATTTCCAGACTGTTATATTAAACTAGTCGCGTCCTATTTAGCAGACAGAACCTTTAGAGTATCTACTGAAGGAGCTCTATCAGACATAAAACAAATAAAAGCAGGTGTACCGCAGGGAAGCATCTTAGGCCCTGTACTCTTTAATATATATGTCAGTGACATGCCACGCCCCGCACACCGACTAGTAAAGCTGGGCTGTTATGCAGATGACACAGTGCTGTATAGCAGGTCCCACAACCTCCGGCTAGCTACCCATAGACTGCAAGTCACGCTCACTGAGTTCGAACAATGGTGCACGACTTGGCGTATAAAAGTAAATACAACGAAATCAGAGGTTATTGTATTTACTCGCAAAAATCTCCCGCCTGTAGAACACAGGCCGCAAATACGTTTGTTTGACGAACAAATACCGCATAAGGATGTAGTGAAATATCTAGGTGTTCACATGGATAGGAAACTACTCTGGCGCAATCACATTGACACTAGGCGAGCGCAAGCGCAGGCTAGGATCAGTGCACTCTACCCAGTAATGAGTAGACGATGCGGCAGCAAGGTAAAAACCGGCCTACTGCTGTACAATGCTCTAATACGCCCAATAATTACGTATGCAGCCCCAGTCTGGGCAACAGCTGCCCCCACACACCTAATAAAACTGCAGCGGATTCAGAATAGGTGCCTTTGAATCGCCACAGACGCCCCACGATACTGCCCTGTAGAAGCATTGCATCGTGAAACCGAGTCGGAGACTTTGCAAGACTTTTACACTCGTACAACACAAACTTTTTGCGATAAATGCGTAAATAGTTTAAATCCGCATATTTCCTCACTCGGAAATTATGATCCCGACGAAACACAACAATTGTGACAGAATTAAATCCTCCCGCACCACCCAGACACACCAGCGATTTGGCCCAGCGGGGCTCTAATGAATCTAGTCGCGCTTTTGGCCCAGCGGGGCTCTAATAAATACACCAACACACAAATTCCCCATTCTTATAGGAATGTTTATTTCTTAATTATTAAGTGAGCAGACTCACTATCGATGAATAGGTGTCCGACCATGTGCCTGATCACGTCCTGCGGTGCAAATAATCAACATTGGACTAGCCAATGATTGACATGCCCAGGCTGGCAGCACAATGTGTCGGGCATACATGGCCGTGGTAACTGGGGCAACCTGGGTGCTGCGGCCATATAACTTATAGTTGTAAGATGTACCTTTCTTTTCTTTCAGCTCACCTGGCTGGCTGGCAGCCTGGCGGGAAACGACGAAAGTCGCCCCCTAAAAACCAGTCATGCCCAAACCCCCAAATGCGGACAAAAATGTCCAAGAGCCCGCCCTTGCTTAGTAGATATTTTCTACTCTTCCAACTCTTCTTCCTGAGACATCCTTCTATTCCCGTAGCCAACCCGCATGTAATTAATGCATGAAATTTTGCATCCCGCATGTAAGTGCCCAGGGTTTTCCCTGTGTCTATGCAGGTTTTATCTAGTTTTAGTCTAGAATAGTCAGTGAGGGGAGTTAGTCATGGCGCCAATCGCTGCCATGGCTGGCCAATCCCCCTCCTAGCACACGATGCATGCACCCTCTCCCGCATGGCTAACCCCTGCATGATTAGAGCATATAGGCTTCGGCCTGAGACGCACTTAGAGTCTGTCCCTAATCCAGACCCCTCCCAAACACACTTAGTTTTAATTTAGGTTAGGAAAAAAAAAAAAGAAACAAAATCGCTCAAATTTCACAGTTATCCTGTGACGACGAAAAGACTGCGCGCCAGTTCAGAGACTTGCGCTTAGAGGTTATACCGCGCTAGAAATACCAGCGAGCGTGGCGCTTATCATCCCGCATCACTAACACACCCCTGACGAGGCGGGCCCCTTAATAAAGTGGCATACACACGCGACACATGGGTCTGCATTTGATTGCGTTAGTCTGTTTTAGCGGGTGCGTTCCGCTAGCGGGGGCTGCTACTGACGGGATGGGGGATCCATAGGCGTGCGCACGGTAGGTGCCACAGGTGCCTTGGCACCACCATTAGGGTTACGTTATTTCGTTTTTTACAAGCAGAAATAATACATACTTACAAAAATCCGTATTATTTCCAAAAAAAATATGTTTTCCAATCGCGTCGAGTTACAGATACGTGCTCATAACACTATCAGTATATCAATTATTAATCGAACCAACTATACACACGGAAACAAGCCAGTTGCAATTACTTGTGTTGTACACGCGGGCCGCAGCTACGAAACTTCTGAAATGTAAATACTTCTCCTAGTTCTCCTCGAATTACATAGAATGCGCGCTCGGTGTCCACTGTTCACTCCACTCGGCAGGCGCACGGAATAATAGCCGCCGTCCGCCAGGGTTTATTTCAAAAAAGAGAGAGTTTAGATGGTTAAAAGGATAGGCTTACTCGATGACTTGTATGCAGTCGCCGACAAAACATTTTTGTTGTATTCCAAAAGTTAAAACTTTTGCCCACTCTTATTTGTGTATTTTTATTATTTTAATATTTTACATATTTTAGGTAGGTATGTTACAAAAACTCCCTTCGTTTGTATGATTTTAAAACTTAACATTTGAGAATGTTTTATCTAGCATTTATTTGGCGTCTTCAGAAAACAATTAATTACAGTTTTTCAAAGCCACCAGCATTAATTCCTGCAAACAATTTGTGCAATTTACTTTAAGTCTCAACAAAGCTTAAAACTGTAAATAGTTTAGTAGTTTTCCTGGTGATTATAACGTTCAAAGCAATAATTTGTTATAAAAAATGTTAAAATTTTTACATCTGTGGATTTAATGCTTTCAAATCCAAATTTTTCCGGGGGGGGGGGAGGACCCCCGGACCTCCCGCTTCAGGCTCGGGGTCTGTGAATGACAGGGCTGTTGTGTAATCTGGCACCACCAATACTGAAGTCCTGCGCACGCCTATGGGATAGGCTTTCACAATAAAAATAACCCAGACCAGACGTAAATGTTATAAGCTGACTTTCGTAGCGCAGTTGGATACACACCGCCTTTCGGGTATAGGGGTTCTTGGTTCGAAGCCAGGGTAAGGTATGGGTAGGCCCAGATAAAACATGGCGGTAAATTCATGCTGTACAAATATATTTTTAATAATAAGCTAACATTGGGACGAATAAAAATACCTACGTCTGTAGTCTGCAGTTTGGGATGCTGCGAACAGTGAGCTAACAATACAGTGATTATATTGAGGGAGATTGTTCAAAACGAGTGAATCAGTTATAAAAGGTAACTTATGATAAATATAAAAATATGCCGCGTATTACAATTCATTGACTTTGAGTGCGTAATAATTCAACGATTTTGAGAAGTGAGATACGTGATTATTGCACCAGGCATCTATCGTGCGCACGGCTGATGCGCGGACGCCTTCGCTCGGTCCACACCTCGCGGCTGTAGGGCTGCCATATCACTCATATCAGTGCATCGTCCAGCTGCATCGGGAAGAAATGGGGCATGTTGTCCGAGGCACAACGCACACTATATTGTACATTTCTTCCCCAGTTTTCGTGTGCGACGCTGGAGCCCTGTGTTTCGAATGTTATTTTAAAACACCTTCGTTGTTTTAAAACCCTTGTTGCTAGGAAGTGGTGGAACCGTGTATTGGCGACATTACGAGTGGGTGTGAGTGCTTGCACTATTGTTTGGTTGTGTGATGCCTCGCTGAGTTACGTGCGCCAGGAATTATATAATGATGCCGCAGGAGCCAGTGGTGATCTCTAACCCTCAGGTATGCAATTTATTTTGTTAGTGTTTATTTTGACCATTCCCGTATTGACTTGTCTGGACTCTTGAAAGATGCTGCGTGCATCGCGAATCAGATGCAGATGAAAAGCCTCTTGCATCCTTGAGCATGATACCTTCTGTATGAGTTTAGTTTACCAGTGTTTTTTGCACACACAGACATGTTAATATTAATATAATTTCATTAGCATGGTATTATGCTAATTGTATAGCTCAATTTTACACGTTTCTAGTTTTTGTAGGTCATGTTTTAACAACACCAGTATTCTTTGAAATACTGACAAAATTTTGCATTCGGATTCATTTAATGTCGTGAGATTTTGCTTGTGTGATAATGCAAATTTTTTTTTTTTTTTACTTTGGACTTGTGTAGTTACTTGCTTTCGTAATTTGGCCTTGTTGCAAGCCACAGAATATGTCTTAAAACAAAACTAGGTTGAATAGCTTCCGTATAGGGAGTGCGGCCTCAACCATTTCTTTTTAAAGACTACTACGTGTTGCATGACGCTGTGTGTGGTTTCTTTATCAGCGGCTAGCCGCGGGCTGTGGTCGCGATAAAGGCATTCCAGGACTAACGAGCCGGCGCTCAAAACGTTACTCATCGTTGAATGAGCCCGTTATTACCGGAGCGTGACCAGGACTTGCTGGTATTGCAGCATTTATCCTGCCCTCCCACAATGGTTCTGGTCTATAGAGCTTGCCCTCTGATTGGCTGAGTGGCTTATCAACGTATAAGCAATGAGGTACTAAAGTACTTTAGGGGCTGCAGCAAATTAAAAATTGAAAATGTTATTTTTTTACAAAATGTGCCTAAAAAACAAAGTTTCGTGTTTTTTGATGTCACTGCCCTAACCTAACCAACCGAAAATAATCCGCACTTGAAACAATTTTCAACCAAAGTAGTCCCCATGTGTAGAAGCTTAGAAGCTGTGTTGATTATTTAGTGATGCAATGGGCTGTTTATACACGGGCACCAATTCACTAGTTGTAAAGGCTGGATATGAGCAGCCAGCTGCATGTTGTTCCAGAAGTGCATGGCCAAGGCACTGTATGACAACGTGGCAGAGTCGCCTGATGAGCTGGCGTTCAGGCGTGGTGACCTGCTGACCGTTCTTGAGCAGAACACGGCAGGCATCGAGGGTTGGTGGCTGTGCTCCCTGAGAGGTCGACAGGTACGTGCTGACTAGCTTAGTAACCTTAGTTATAAATTATACCCAGCTAAATACTCCTAAAATTAATTTGTTAACTGTACTCAAAAGTGTAGGCTAACTTTATTATTTTAAAAAATTTGTATTTTTTTTTTTGGGAAATCCCTGACTACTGTCAATCCCTTTTCTGTGGTAAACCCATTCTATGGAGAATACTCTTTCTGTGGAGAAATACCGGTAAATATCTTACATCGTGGCCTTTCCCTAAAGTAAAAATAAAATTACAAAAATACCATTTTCCAACACTAGAGATGTTCCTGTATTTACCCTGAAAACAGTATTAATAAATTAGGACTAGTTTCTGAGAAATCCTAATTTTTTAGCTCACATTTCAGTATCTGTGCATTGCCGCCACTGCCGCCGTCGTTAATTGTTTACCAGTATCTGTTTGTGTGTTTGTTCTGAAGAACTTCAAATATTGTGAATAGTCGATTAGATAAGGCTAGTTACATTAAGAATACTTTCAAACATTGTGGATGGTTGGTTGGGTTAGTACATATACATGAAAAATAATCTAAATTATTTATTGTGGTTTCTTAGGAGTTTCAAATTTAAGATGTATCTATCCTGCCTAACCAAACGTTCTCATGAATCAACAGAATATTTAATATAGCTATACTAACCTACTGTCCACAATATTTTAAAGTATTTTTAACGTTTCTAACCTAAAGTAACAAGATTTTACAGTATTTTTAATATAGCTATACTAACCCAACCAACCGTCCACAATATTTTAAAGTATTTTTTACACACTAACGTAACCAATGAATCGTTCGTTACTATGTGATTCAAAACTCTACTTTAAATGAAATATCAAAAACATTAATATTTCCCTACAACTGCAATATGCCATCATATAAACTACTTTTATTATAAAACAATACAATTGACTAAAGTTCTCCAAATTAAGCACACTAACTGACATGGGTCTAAACAATTAATGGCAGGCAGCACTGATATTTTTTCTCAGAAACTAGAAGGAATTTATTAAAACTGTTTTCAGGGTAAATACAGGAAGGTCTGTAGTGTTGGAAAATGGTATTTTCATAATTTCATTTTTACTTTGAGGAAAAGACGCAATCTATACTAATATTATAAAGCTGAAGAGGTTATATGTTTGTTTGTTTGTTTGAACGCGCTAATCTCAGGAACCACTGGTCCGATTTGAAAAATTCTTTCAGTGTTGGATAGTACATTTATCGAGGAAGGCTATAGGCTATATTATATTATCAATAACATTAGGGATCCTTACTAAAAGTCCAATTTAGAATCAAATGCGTTGGAGGGGGTTAGATACAACATGCAGTACACGTACGAAGTGTGTGTTGACAATGCCGCAGGCGCTAGAAGTTTATTTCCTATTGCCTATTAACATTGTTGCCACGCACTTGATGCCTTATCATTCTTAATTTTCCCATACAAGTAAAAAATACCAGTGTGATATTAACAACGAAGCAATCAGTACCCTCATAAGAGTTCAATTAGTATTTAAATACTTTTTATCACTTTAAATCGCAAACCTAAACTATTGTTTTTTGTTCCTTTCTCTATGTTTAATTTGTTTTTTTTATTGCCCTTTTTTTCAAGTATATATATTTTACAGACTTGAAACTTCACAGTAATGCTCCTTATGTTACGCAGGATGACATTTTTCTAAAATTAGATCCCATGGGTGGTTAAAACCAGGCAACAGTGGGTACTTTGTCTGCATGAGAACAGGATTTTGCATTGTTCATGCCTTCTGCGTTTCCATGGCAACGGGCATCGCGCGGCAGTGGCGTACCCACAAGGAGGGGCATGTATAATGAGCGGCGCAAGAGTGATCTGCCTGTAGACTGTCGTAGCGAAGTACGGGTACATCAGTTGTACATTGCGTGCACGAGTCGGAAAACCATCGGTTCTATTCATTTTCTCTCCGGTACATTATACAGCATTGTAATAAATTTTCACTGAATTTTTTTTATTTACCATTACTGTAAATGGGAGATGTGGCTTAATTTTTTTCCATTGGTATAGCCGTGCGAAGCCGGGTCGGGCAGCTAGTATAAGATAATTCTGAAACACCTTTTCTGGTTCAAAATGAGTGGCAGAAAGGGGGATGTTGTATTCATAGCTTTAATTTGAACATGCTGAGAACCAAATTAACTAATGTAATAAAAAACTTGGTTTTTTCCAACCCTGCTTCTCAGTTTCACTGATAGACTCGTTGCACGCTACTGTAATATCCTTGACCGCACTTGAGCAGAACACGACGGGCTTCAAGGGCTAGTGTCAGTGTTCCCTGTGAGGTTGACAGGTGCATTGTTCACTAGCCTAGTCAACCTTAATCTGCTTGGGGTGTTCATTCTACACACCTCAGTTTCACTGATAGGCCCGTTGCACGCTACTGTAATATCCTTGACCGCACTTGAGCAGAACACGGCGGGCATCAAGGGCTAGTGGCAGTGTTCCCTGTGAGGTTGACAGGTGCATTGTTCACTAGCCTAGTCAACCTTAGTCTGATTGGGGTATTCATTCTACACACCTCAGTTTCACTGATAGGCCCGTTGCACGCTAATTAAATATGCTTGACCTAGTTAAACCGGAGACTGCTGCTTGAACCTACTGGGAAACATACCTGAGCCCTGATCGTTAAGCTAACACTAATAATGGCTTATTTAAATTTGCCCAGATAACTGGTGGAAAAAAATTAATGCATGATAAATTTTCCCTTGCTAATTTTCCTACTACAAACCATTATTTTATGAGTAGGTTGTTGCGGGGTGGTAGTTCTATAAGTTTACGTGATTAATGACTTAATAATGTTGAAACAGTACTTAATTGATAAAATAGGGGTTGATAAAGCACCATTGCTACATCCCAGTTCATACTTGTATCTGTAACTATGTGAGGAGCAGTACTAAATTGTTGTGTTAATCTTTCCATTTAGGGAACATTTTTTCCAGCATGCTTTATTATCATACTATTTATGGTGATCTGAAGACTATTATAAACTTCCTGGGCTTGTGAGTTACCACTGCACTCTGAACTGCAAGCCACGCTGCTTTGATGGCATGCAGTAGTGATGTCTTGTGTATTTATATAACAATTGATGTTTCAAGGTAATAGAATTTCTTGTTAATTTTTTATTGCTTGTAGAATGTAGGAAAATGTTACTTATGTCAAAAAATATATTCTATAATGTATTAAACTCTTTAAAGACCATGTTCTACATTGAGTGCAGTAGCATAGTATTTCAGGTTAAATAGGGTGCCTACAGGTCCTGAAAGTCCAGAGAGAAAAAAATTGAAGGCCTATTCATGAAATTCACAAAAAAATTCCCAAAATAGCCTAAACATTAATGGTTAACAGTCTTTAAAATTTAGTTTACAGTAGACTTTGGCTAATCTGCATTTTGTTTTTCGATGCCTCTCTTCAGGTTTTAGTCAGACAATATAATTATTCAAAGACTGCCAACTGAAATCTTTAGAAATTGATCTCTGATTTTTTTTTTTTTTTTTTTTTTTTTTTAAAGCTTTTTATTGTAAAAATCGGTGTGTTCCTACAAATAGAATATCTATACCATATTATGTTTAAATTTGCTTGTTTCACATAAAAATGATGCTGTGAGATAAAAGGTTAATAGAAAGTTTTATTTAATGGTCCTGATATAGTTGTGTAATTGATTCACCACGTATTGTAGACACCCTGGAATGTGGTGTGGGTTTTAACCTTTTGCAAATTTTTTTAAGCTGTTATTAATTATAATATTTTTATTACAGTACATTTTTTATTCCTGATAAAAATTTAATAGTTGATTGAAAAGGAAAATTATGTTGATTTTTTAATTGAATTTTCTAAAACAGTACATTTTTGAAAGCTATGTCAAGTTAAATATTGCATAATGAGTGAATGCTTTTTATCATTTTACTGGGGTGAGGGTTCCTACAAATATGGAAAATAGGAAAAGGGAATTGTAAAGTTTTCTTCAAAACCTATAAAATATAGGGAAAGTGATAAAAAGTTAACCAAAGTGGATTAGTAATTTTTTTAATACCAGTGTGTTTCTTTAAAGTAACCAGTGTGTATTGTTATGATCTATGGGGGAGAACTGGATTCGTAAGGGATAGGCTAATTATGTTTTCAAATTAAGTTTTATTTTACAGTTTTATTAATTACCAATATTTACATTACTAATAAATAATTGTACTTAAAAATATCAGATCACCAATCACTGGCACTTAAAAATGTTTATTCACCAGTCACTCAATGTCTGTCACGTTCCACAGTTTGCATCCTCACTGGAGCTAGGCTCAACAGTGATTCATCCCTTACCTCGTGCCTGTCCACACACACAGTCTCGTGCCACTCTGTTGTACTCTCTTGATCCCGTCACTCAGCATCGCACCACTCTCGGGGGTATCTCTCACCCTCTTTGCTGAGTCGCACTTCCCTTCACTCGCGGCACTCTCAGAACTCTCAGAACTTGCCCGGAACTCGCTCGGCACCCCCGCGAAGGCCGGTGTCATCCTTTTATACTAGTGGGTCGTCTTTCCAGAATCCACGAGAGTGGCTGTGATGAGTCGCGTAATTTTGGCCTGACCCGACGCCCGAAAAGTCCAGAAAGGCGGCGGCCCGCGTATTCCCAAGGCCAATCGGCAATAGATAAGCGCCAAGGAAGAATAATGTTCGGTGGGGGGAAGGGGGGTAGCGATGACCCTTGTAAACTGGCCAGGCACGCGTGTCATGCCGTACGTCAGTGGGCGGCACGTGACTCCAGTGGCAGTGCAGAGCCGCCATCCAATTCCGAACCTGGCGCATGTTGCGGTCCTGTTTGTGTTCGTAACCGTATTTTAATCACAAATTTATATGTACCTAGTTGAAAAACCATCTGTTATCATTATGAAACATAAATGTTCAGAATAAGAAAGTAAAATACTAAAAATAAATAGTTAATTTGTCAGTGAAACTGAAGTAATTATCCAACAACAAAGTATTCTTATTAAATAAACATATTAACTGTTCAATATATGTGTGCCCTTAACATCTATGATGTATACAGTGTCGCATAGATCCAACTTCTCACATGTTCATGCACTCTGGTTTGCACTCATAGAATGCAGTACTTGAGTTATTAGTGCCTGAAAAATACAGCACATTATTGTGAGTGTTCATAATCAGTCCACTAGAGTGAGCAGTAGGCAGCTACAAGCTCCTGAATTGCCTGTCAGTTGCTCCATACCCATACCCAGGTCGAATTTGGCAACTTCTTAAATTTTTTTTTATGCAGGCCTCATTGTGTATTTTGGTGTGGGTGTTAAACAGATTGACAAGTGCAAGTGAACATGAGGTGTTTGAGGCATTATATCAGCTTATTAGAGGAGAGCTGGGAAAATAGTGAGACGACACACAGTGTGTCATCCTGTGAATTTCCCTCTCACTACACATGCACAACATTCAGTTGGTTCAGGTCACATGGTAGGAATACAAACGTGTATTGTATATACTATGTTGGAATAGTTTGTTTTTGTCTTATATTTTCAAAGGGTGCTATGCATGCCTTCGAACTTTTCAAATTGTTTCAAAATACTAATTCAAAATTAGACTTTTTGACCTGTCAGTTCGTAACACTGTATTGGCTTGGGAACCTGGCTGTAAGTGTTCCTTGATTTAACGTAGGGCTGTTATTAGTTGAAAACGTTCATTTTAAATAGTGTCTACTTAGCATTTTTGTAACTCTTATAATCAAAGAGTACATTTAGACAATAAAAAACATTGCAGTAAAAGGAATATATATATATATATATATATATATATATATATATATATATATATATATATATATATATAAAATAAAATTTTAATGAGATAACATCTTAGCTCTCTGTATACAGCATTTGGTGGGAGTATTTTTTTTGGTGGGAGTATTTTTGGGAATGTGGTGGAAGTAATGTGGCGGAATCTGTAACAACAGTGCTGCTATTTATTGCTTAGTGGTCGAACCAAAGTTCACGATGACAAAGGAAAATGTTATTTTATTAACAGTTTAATGACTTTTAACAAGATGTGCAGTATTTAAATAAAATTTCTTGTTGGAAATCAGGTCCAAAGCCAGGAATTAATTTTTTTAAGTCTTTTTTTTTGTCAGAGTAGTTTAAAGTGTGTCTGCTAATTGAGTGATTGTATAGTCGACGTAGTGATTGTGCTACTCTAGCAGAAGTTTCTGGCAGCAGGTGCGGAAAGTACCTGTGATTCGCTTCCAAAAATGTAGTTGAAAGCACATTTTGCATATATTTATCATGCTTGGCATTATTTTGAAGAATTCTACATTAAATTTTGTGTCCGAGTTTTGTATTACAAGTGTATTTGCAACATGAGAATACATGAATTTGCTAGTTACTGAGGTGAGAGTTACATATCTCTGGCGAGTGCTGAAAGACTCATTTTTAAAATTTAATTTTAATGTCATTCATATAGTCTTAGTTAAACCATTAGTCATGTTCATTTGCCTTATAAACCTATTAGCGGAGCCCCGTGGTGTAACAAATGCTAAATTCAAATTATATTAGATCTACATACACCCATATAACTTTTCACAATAAACACTTTTTAACAATTTTATGTTTTTTTTTTATTACAAAATAAATATTGGTTTAGAGCTTCTCTGTGCACATAGGTTATCTGGTTTTGTGACTCGTGATAAACCAATGTATAGTTGCCCATGGAAAAAAAACACTGTTAGTAAATCAATGCTAACCAAAGAGAAGGTTTGTCCCTGAGACTTATTAAGGGTCAGTGCAAATGAAGTTTTTACGGAAAACTGGAGCCATTTGAAACACCTTTGCAAGACCGTGGGGATCATTCGACTTCTCGGGATGAGCGCCAACTGGTCAGCTGCTGGACTGGTGACAATTAAGTTGTCTTTTTAGTGTTTTATTATAGCCTTGTGTCATTGCACATATTAGGTGGGCTTAAATTTCTCAAGAGCATGTTAGGCGTACCGATTTTTAATAATAGTTCGTGAGGTGGCTGGTCTGATGGATTCAGTGAATTTACAAATTCTTTTGGATATTGGAATACATCCTTGACATTGCAAACTGTCAACCAACGTGTCGTTTTCGATTTGGCCAGAAACTTTTTGTAGAATTAGATTGTTAACTTCGTGGACAGTGACATTCCTTGGCGACACTATTGCCCTTGAACACAGCCAATGAAAGTTTCTTATCAAGTAGTTTTTCAAGATCTGGATGTACTGCATCTATAAGATGCTGCAGGCTGTGAACTATTTGAACTATTGTCTCATTTAGGACAATTTCAGCACCGTTCAAGTTTGAAGGAAAAATGCTCCTTCTTCAAGGTTGAGTAGTTGTGGGAAATCATTATCTTTGTTTCTGCTAAGACGAGCTCTCATGTTTGTTTACAAATTCAGTCTTTGCATGGAACTCCATTAGTGAGATTATTTAAAGCATGCTTTAATGATGTCTTCACAGTTGTTCACTGTATGATGTTGGCGTAACTTTGCTGCTCTCATTTGGAATGTCATTCGTGAGAGTTGCAATTTTCTTTTAGAAATGTTGTCATACAATTACAGTAACTATGATGTTACACAAAACTTGACACAACACTGTACAAAAACCTTACACATAACTTTACACAAAGATAAAGGTTAGAACCTAACCTAAATAATTTTTCAAATTTGAACAATATCTATGTCATATATGTACTTACCCAAGTACTCCATACTGATTAAATTATTCGTAGAAATATTCATAAAGAATGCTTGAAAACCTCATCTTGTAAAGATAATAAAGTTTGTAACAAGTAACAATCGTGCCCGACTAAACCGATTGTTCCTTGTACAAACAAAAACACTTGAAAAATATCTCGACTGTTGAGGGTAGTAGCGTGTAAAATTTTGGTAATAGTTATGTGATTATTCGAAGACTGTTACTCTTGGCATTAAAAAATAGAGTTTCACTGAAACTTACATTTTATTCTTCTTTTGATTACTAACTTGCATATTTACAAAATAGTTAGGCAAAAAACACTCACTTTTGTCAATTGTTACTCACCATTCTGTGCCTTGACGAAATAATATCCCTAGCGACTCCCATTGCCTGGGTACAAAGTTAGATGAAAATAAATCCCGGTGGACCAGCAGAGCAGACCTCCCCGGCCTACGCTGCACGTCTGGTGCCTAGAAATTCTAATTAAACATCCTAAAGATAACCAATGAAAAACAGGTTAAAACTATATGCAGTAAGGCCCTTGCCAACACCCAGATGTGAAATTGTCTGCCCTTACAATCTCATATTATTTGCGAGTAGCCACCCCTGCATGTCCTTTGGCACAGTACTTGAACAGCAATAAAACACAATTAAAAATATAATTAAAATGCTTCTCTCAATAAAATATTTAAATATCACCATTAATTACCAAAATATTATTATTGATAGTGCAGCCCGGTGGACTCATGGGTTCGACCAGAATGCAAGCTATTAAAACAAAAAGTGTAATTATTCAGAGAGGTGTAAATGTTATAGAACAGGACTAACCACATTCGTTAACTTGTTTTTTTTTATTGATAACAATCATGAGTATAAATGCTTAATACATGCATAACAATGTATGTAAACAAAACGTGCTCTATTAAGACGCAATATAAAAATTTGCAACAAGTCCGCAAGAAGGTTACAAATATAACGTGAACTGTTATGATGTGGTACCTCTATAAACACAGCATGAAAACAAGTACTGGGAGTATACAATATATTACAGTAAAATAGAAGATTATTAAAATACAGCAGTATTAGAGGAGTATAAAACCCCGGTGGGCTGTGTAGGCCATATAAAAAAAAATTATTCAAACAAACAATTTAGACTGAATCAAGACGAATAATAAAGCCCTAAACCTGGAGGTTCAGTGTGGCCAGGGGAGAGATTACACAAGCCCAAACTCTATATTGGCTCGCGCAGCAAATGGCGCGTACGGTGTTAAAGGGAAAAGACCAAACAAGCAAGAAAGATGAAACTAATTAAAGCCCCCACAACAAAACAAGGCGGCCAATATCGGTGCGTGGTGAACAAAAAGAGTACGGAATTTAATATGTAAATTCATCAATACAAGGAATCAAACGTTAAGTTTACCAGTGGCAATGCAAACTACGTAAGAAAACAGGCACTGTAGCGAGACAAACAGAAATGCCCATACTACAGCCCAAACAGCTCAAACAGACATAGTGGCTGATTAAAGTTAACTTTGCAAGGGCGAAATAAATGTATGTAAAAAAAGCCATGGCCACATTGTGCAAGAAAATTTAACGTTACTGTATGCAAGTTACAGTCATCGCTGATACTGACCAGTACACACTGCTCCCCCGACCGCAACCGAACGACCCGAGACAAGAGCTCGCAGGCCCTTATAAGCACAATAAAGAGGGCGCTGGAGCTGCGGCAGAATAACACACTACAGGGGAAGGAATGGGGATGCAGAGGGGAAATCCAACCAGCGGAAGAGGTAGCGGACAGGGGGAAACAACGAAGGGAGGGGAAGGAATCGCTCAGCTGTACAGCGATGCAAGAAGCATAAGCTTCAACCTCGCCCCCTAAGAGTCCCTGCCCAGGGAGCCAGCCAGAGCTGAAAGAAGACGGTGGTGAGATGGTCGGCATCGAGGTGTCGAGAAGAAACTAAGAGCAGGAGCGGCCGCTGTGGCGGAGACTTCTGTAGCGGAGCGGGAAGGTCAGCCCCTTGAAGAAGGAGGAGCAGAAACCCGCCCAACGAGTAGGTGTGGCAGGCCGCGGACGCCCTGGGGGCGGCCACACCGCACAGCAAGCTGAGTGACCCCAGGCAAGATCGACGAGATGCCTGGGTACAGACGGAGATGGCTCGCAGCCAACGGTGACTTCTCCGTGCCTCCACCGCCAAGGA
The DNA here is from genome assembly GCF_032445375.1 of Bacillus rossius redtenbacheri. Lineage (NCBI taxonomy): Eukaryota > Metazoa > Arthropoda > Insecta > Phasmatodea > Bacillidae > Bacillus > Bacillus rossius. The sequence continues at coordinate 87,147,475 of NC_086330.1, forward strand.
TAGGTGAGAGACTCGGACAGACGTCACAGACGCAGGAGCAGGCACCATCCAGCCAGACCAGCAAGGGCCGCAACAACCCAGCACAGCCTCGCCGGGCATAGAGCGGCCACCGACTCACGGAGGCGCGAAAAGCCGCCTTCACGGATACGGGTGGCAGCCACGTAGCTGGTGTTGTCTGCGCAGACAGTAGCGGGAACAGAGTGCAGGGCAGTCGGAGTGTCTCGTCAATGGCGGGCCCATGCCAAGGAGATGACCGGCATGCAGATGGCTGGATAAGCATGGAGGACAGCTCCAGCTGGCGGAAGCGAATGGCTCTTTCGTGCAGGCGACTGCAATGCGGTGGGGGTAGAGGGAGCAGCCCCAACTCGCAGAGACGTCTCTCGGCGAGGCAGGCAGCAGACGACGGCGGAAGACAGACACAGCCAGCGAAGGGGAAAGGGGCAGGAACGACGCACCAGAACTGAAAAGGGTTAGCCTGCAGCACTGCGCACACCCTAGAATCCCAGTTCACTGGATTTAAAAGCACGTTAGAAACAAACAACACATATAAATATGTAAAAAGATTAAATGCCAGGTGACTAATATCAATTAGGCAAAAGTAACAACATCAAAACATCATGCCACATAGGGCTTAACTTGAGACATGTGACATTTTTTAAATTTATTATTAACTTGAAGTGACTTTAATAATAGTGTATTAGGGGCTAACAACCTATGTATTACATAAGGCCCTTCAAAAGGAGCCAGCAATTTCACATTTAACTGGGCTGAAAGACTAGGCAAAACATAAGACCGTCACAAAACACGATCTCCAACCTTAAAATCATGGGCTGCTCTGTGTTTATTATAAGCGGTAAGAACCTCCTGTCTGGCTTTAGCGAGATTACACGCAACACTATCAAGAACACGTTCAAGTCCGGCGACGTCCAGGCTGGAGTCCAGCGGCGGCAAGCCCCACTGATTAAGCAAGGGATGATTGAGCTCGCTGCCCAAAAAAGGGATGGAAGGAGGGAATCTGGAAGCAGAATGACAGGCGGAGGTCAGGCCAACGTAAATGAAATCGAAATCAGAGTCCCACAAGGTCTGATCTGAACGACAAAAAGATGTGAGGATGCTTTTAAGGACCTTATTGACTCTCTCTGACTGATTGCCCTGGGGAAAGTAGGCGGAGCTGTAGATAGGCTTAATTGCCCACTCAAAACACTATCCCTATAAACGTTCGACTGAAAATAACGTGCGTTGTCAGAGACAATCATACAAGGGGGGCCAAACAACTTCCAGACCTGTTGCCTCAGGGCCTTAACATTAGAAGAGGACTTCATATTTTTCAGTAGTAACAGAACCACGAACTTCGTGAAGATGTCTTAACACCACTAACAGGCATACATTGCTCTTTCGGGACCGTGTCATCGGACCAAAAATATTGATATGAAGTACGTGCCAGGGGGCAACAGGAGGATCAGCAGCATAAAAGCCAACTTTAGAATTACGAGGAGGCTTCAGGATCTGACAGTCATGGCAACTGTGTACGTACTTCTGAATGTCCTTGTATAACTCGGGGCAGAAGAGGTGGGCAGAGATTCTGCAAAATGTCTTGTCTTTCCCCAAGTGTCCTCCAATCAGAGATAAGTGAAAATACGTGAGCTCCATGGCTCTTAGGCGGCAGGCACCAAGGCCTTGCGCGCCCTACCTGAAGAGCCAGTAAAAAATTCCCTGCTCAAGTATATACGGGACAGGCTTTTTTGCGGCCAAGCCCTTACGAATCTGCACACAAAAGGGGTCCTGACTCTGACTCTCCCTAATGTTGACATAGGACTCAGGAAAAATTTTACAACAGAATAGACAATTCACAGAAACAAAAGTCGGCTGTTGTGGGACTTCATATTCATCAGAGCAGAACATGCGCGAAAGCGCGTCGGCAACAACATTATCGGTGCCCTTAACATGGTGAATGACAAAACGAAAGCGTGATAATCTAAGCACTCAGCGCACTAATTTCCCCAGATGATGCGGGTGATTACAAAGCCAACTAAGAGCCTTGTTGTCAGTGAAAAGATCGAATTCACGACTGTCCAAGTAGCTCTTGAACTTCTCTAGGCCAAATAAACAAGCAAGGGCCTCCTTCTCATAGATTCCTAACCGCCACTCTGACTCCGACAGGGACCGGCTCGCTAAGGCAATAGGCCTAACTTTTCCCTCCTCCAGGTGGCCTAAGACAGCGCCTAACGTAATGGATGACGCGTCGACTTGCAGTGCGAAACGCCTATCGAAGTCAGGCAAGATGAGAACAGGCGGAGAGGCGATGCGGGATTCAAAGCCTGAAAGGCTTTTTCCTGTTCGGCCCCTCAAATGAAAGGCACATTTTTCTTACGAAGCAAATTCAAGGGCGCACTCAACAAGGCAAAGTAAAAAATGAACCTAGCGAAGTACCCTAACATACTGAGAAAACATTGGACACCCTTCAAATTCACAGGTCTCGGGACATTGACAATGGGAGCAATCTTCTCCGGATCCATAAGTAGGCTACCCTGCGAGATAACAAAGCCCAAGAATTTAACAAAAGTTTTGCCCAAACTAATTTTGTCAGGATTAACGGTCAGATCAGCGGATTTCAAACGAGTGAAAACTTCAGACAAATGACTTAAATGTTCCTCAAAAGAATTACTATACACAATAATATCGTCGACATAATTAAAGACATATTCGAATTTGAGATCATTCAGAACGTGGTCAAGGACACGACTCAGCGCCTGACTGCCATAACTGACGCCCATGGGAATTCTATTAAACTGATAGTGTCCAAAGGGGGTAGAAAAAGTGGTGAATTTATGACAGGTAGGATCTAATAAGCACTGATGAAAGCTCTGGTTTAAATCAATAACAGAAAAATATTTAGCCTTTCCAAGAGGCTGTAATGCGCTTTCAACTGTCGGCAGGGGATATAAATCGTCCAAAAGGAGCTTACGGTTCAAAGGAATAAAATAGTGAACTATCCTCCAGCTGACACCGTCCTTCGTACGAACAAGAAAAGTTGGACAGCTGAAATCGGATGTAGAAGGCGAAATTACCTCAGCTGCTAAGAGCTAGTCGATTATGCTTCGCATCGCCTTTATCTTAAGCAGAGAAACCTAGTGGTATTTACTGCGGACTGGTATTTCATCCTTCAAATAGAATTTATAAGGCATGATATCACACTTTCCCAATTTGGTAGTGATAACATCAGAAAACGTTTCAATGAGCCTCGCGATAGCCGCCTTACGCACGGACACCTCGTGGTCACTGCAAGCCAAAACTATAGGATCCCCAGACTCGAAGCTCAGCGGAACAATAACGGAACGGGCAAAATCAAAACGGAGCTCGTGACGAGCCATGTTCAAAACACGAGATTTGCTCAAAAAATCAAGACCTAATATGAAATAAGGCGAAATGCCTGGCACCACCACGAACTTCCAGTCCCAGGAAAAATGCTTGATTTTAAAGTGCAAAATAACATATTTATCAGCACGCAACAGCTCGCCATTAGCGATACAGATGTTAATGACGTCATCACTCTTGACACGACGCGCGATGTCAGGAAATTTGTGAATCAAACTCTGAAGGCAGCTTTCACTAATTACAGAGCGAGTGGCCCCAGTATCCACTAAAGCAGGGTAAAAACAGTCCTGAATAGAGACAGGAGTGTAATGCAAATACACTGGGACAGAGAATTTTTTAACAAACCGACGAAAGCGACCTCTTTTGCGCCCCGTCACTTCCCGTTTCCCGGGCAGTTAGCCCTATAGTGCCCTAAGCCCTTGCATCGAAAACACAGCCTGTAATTGAAATCAATGCGCTGCTTGACGCACTCAACCGAGCCATGGCCAAAGGCGCAACAATTTGAGCAGCGCCCGCGCCGATATTCAGGGTCAGGCTGTACTTGACGCACGACCTTGGTCAAGGCCGCGCGCGGCGCAGCAGGGGGATCGGTTACACTCGCCGCGCGGCAGGCTGCCTCGGGCGGGTTGGACAGGTGCTCAAGGTGACGAGTGGTTTTTTCGTGAGAAAATACGTCACCTGAATTAGAAAAGGGCCTTGGCTCAGCATTATCACAGGGCCGTGATGACCTAGACTTTCAGTTCCCCTCTGAGACAGCCTTCGCGTGGCTGTCAGACACAAACACCTGACCTGACTTGCGCGGAGCATAACTGCGCAGCCTAGAACGCTCTAAGTTCTGAGAGGCGGAAGGAAATTCAGCCTCGTATTTAGCGACAGCCGATAAACTGCTTTCAGTCTCGCCCCCCCAGACACGCAACTCACTCAATGACGTAGGCGGAGACAGAATGCCACAGTGTTGCAACACACAAGGAGATAAATTCCCTAAAATTAATTGGACGAATTCCACCTCAGGAATGTTAAGTTCCAGAGCGGCAGCATACGTGGTAAAAGAGCTAACATACTGAACAACTGACTCATCAGGTCGCTGGAAGGAAAAACTAAATCACGCTTACATGCATCTAAGACACGCGGCGGACACAATGACCGCACGACAGACAATTTAAATCTAGGAGAGTCTAATCCCTGAACTATGGCTTCAGTAAGGGTATCCACATAAGTCCCCGAACACTTGCTCAAAAGAGCCTTGATAAATGCCTCAGGCACAACTAAATTCAACTTGGAAACACGCTCAGCAGCGATACAAAAATCCAATACCGCCTTAGGCTCATTACCCCCCAGGACTGGGAGGGGTTTCAGGGCCACAAAGAGTAACTTCTGGTTAAAGGAATTAGCGGAAGGCGCACTTCTTCAGGCGGGGCCCGCGCCGGAGAACTCGCAGGCGGAACGTCACATGCCTCGCGAATGAACTGCACCAGACGAGCACGCATTTCCCCCACCGTGTCGGTCGGCAGCGACGAGAGACCATTCTACTCTAGGTGCTGCACGAGCTCGGCGCAGTGAGTCGATACACCCATGACACACCAGTGGAATCCATGATCATGAAGAAAACAGAAAACAAAAACAACACTGAACCCACTCTGAAACATCATATTTGCGCAGAAGTTGCAGCCCGATGGACTCATGGGTTCGACCAGACTGCAAGCTATTAAAGCAAAAAGTGTAATTATTCAGAGAGGTATAAATGTTGTTACAGAACAGGACTAACCACATTCTTTAACTTGTATTTTTTTTTTATTGATAACAATCATGAGTATAAATTCTTAATACATGCATAACAATGTATGTAAACAAAACGTGCTCTATTAAGACGCAATATAAAAATCTGCAACAAGTCCGCAAGAAGGTTACAAATATAACGTGAACCGTTATGATGTGGTACCTCAATAAATACAGCATGAAAACAAGTACTGGGAGTATAAAATATATTACAGTAAAATAGAAGATTATTAAAATACAGCAGTATTAGAGGAGTATAAAACCCCGGTGGGCTGTGCAGGCCATATAAAAAAAATTATTCAAACAAACAATTTAGACTGAATCAAGACGAATAATAAAGCCCTAAACCTGGAGGTTCAGTGTGGCCAGGGGAGAGATTACACAAGCCCAAACTCGATATTGGCTCGCGCAGCAAATGGCGCATACGGTGTTAAAGGGCAATGACAAAACAAGCAAGAAAGATGAAACTAATTAAAGCCCCCACAACAAAACAAGGCAGCCAATATCGGTGCGTGGTGAACAAAAAGAGTACGGAAGTTAATATGTAAATTCATCAATACAAGGAATCAAACGTTAAGTTTACCAGTGGCAATGCAAACCACGTAAGAAAACTGGCAGTACAGCGAGACACAAACAGAAATGCCCATACTACAGCCCAAACAGCTCAAACAGACATTGTGGCTGATTAAAGTTAACTTTACAAGGGCGAAATAAATGTATGTAATAAAAGCCACTGCCACATCGTTCAAGAAAATTTAACGTTACTTTTTGCAAGTTACAGTCATCGCTGATACTGACCAGTACACACTGCTCCCCCGACCGCAACCGAACGACCCGAGACAAAAGCTCGCAGGCCCTTATAAGCACAATAAAGAGGGTGCTGGAGCTGCGGCGGAATAACACACTACAGGGGAAGGAGTGGGGATGCGGAGGTTAAATCCAACCAGCAGAAGAGGTAGCGGACAGGGGGAAACAACGAAGGGAGGGGAAGGAATCGCTCAGCTGTACAGCGACGCAAGAAGCATATGCTTCAATAGAATATAAATACAAAAAGGTCACTTGACCTTGAACTTGCATAATTAGCTGATCATTTTAATATTTATTCCTCGAAAATTCTTTTAAAAGCTGGGGAGGGCATGGTCTTGCAATGTTGAAGCTTCAATATTTTTGCTATATATTTTATTTCTTTATTTTAAAACATTTCAGCAGCGCACTCCGATAAATCAACCAGACGCTAGTTTTTTTTTCTGACTTCAATTACAGTTATGGTTATTTCTTACTGAAAACCTATCTTTATCAGAATAAAAAATACCCTACAGCCCTCAGGAATAATGTTGCTTCCAACGACCTAGAAATACATAGACTGCTGGTACATATGCTTTCAGCGCCATTTGCTGCTGTCGACGGCAATCTCTGGAACTACTCTTCGAGTGAGTGAGACAGAAACATGTTTTGACAGAAGAGGGGGCAAGATCGTATCCATTGTTTATTGTTCCTTATGGACAAATGAAACTACTAGTTCGTTTTTCAAGTCTAATTATTCGTAACAAGTAAGGTCACCATACGAAATGTGTAATATAAAAGCAGCACAATATAAATAATACAGTGAGAGTCAATCAACCACTGTGCCTAGTTGGAATTTACGTAAATAAAAGTTTGTTATGGTCTTGTATTGACAATTTTATCCCTGCGATTTCTCTTATCTTGGCTCACGTAAAGTATTTGTAAATGTACCGTTTTAAAATGGTTTACGTAACAATTGAATTAAGCAACTTTTTAAGTTAAATAGGCTTAAGTTATATAATAGTTCAGTTGCCGAAACACTGCGTTTATAGTTGAAAGGCCTTTTACATGACAAGGTCCAGTATAGTCTACTAGGATGCAATTAAAGAATAGTGAATTGAAAAAACACAGCTGTGCTTGTTTCCTTAAAACTGAAAGTGATCGTAGGTGTGTGTGGTGAACTATAGTATGCTCACAGAATTATCCTGCCCTAACATTTGTCTAGCTAAGCACGTGGAAGTAAGGTCCCAGCTACTTGCAGCATGCATAGCTTCTTTCTGTTCCAGTATCGTATGTAGCAAATAATAAACGCTACATATCTAAAATACATTATGTACACCTCGGCTAGAACATACAATTTAGCAGAACCCTGTGGCAGGCAAGGTAAACATACCTTTAAAAAAATCCTAAGTGGCTGTATTTTTTACGACGAAAGAGTTAAGTTAATTTTCTTTCACAGTTAATTATGGCCTAATCACCACGAAGGCTATCTGTGTTGTGATGAGTTTGAAAGTAAATATTTGTGATGTTACCTCGTGCTTTAATAGATAAGTTTATTTTTAGGCTTTTATAACAGCAACTTTTTTCCATTTCACAAGTTTTATCAGGCAAGGGGTGAGAAAGAGGACAAAGAGAGAGAGAGGAAAACCACTATTACAGAAAGAACAATAAAGGAGTGTAATGAGTTGGGGAAGGATGTGGTTAAGGTGACTGAAGCAAGGGAGTTTCAGAAAATGTTGAAGGGGCTGAGGGATTGAGATGTTGGTAGAGGCAGTACTTGCTACAGGGCCGAAGGCCAATTGCAAGAGAAATTCAAATTCATTTCAAATACATAACACCAAGGTATTCTGGGATGGATTCCGGTAAATATGTAGTTGAGCGGGATTTGCGAAAAAAAATGTTAAAAATCCGAAAAATACTTTTATTATATGCTCTTTACCTTCCTCTTTTCATTAAAAGCGGCGGAGATAAGAAATTCCAAATACTTTAGGAGATATCGAATTTTTAAATTTAAACAATATAGTTGAGCGGTATTTGCGAAAAAAAATGTTAAAAATCCGAAAATACGTTTATTATATGCTCTTCAACTTCCTCATTTCATTAAAAGCGGCGGAGATAAGAAATTCCAAATAATTTAGGAGATATTGCCGTTCTTATTTTGCTATACAAGACCTGCGTAATCGTTCTACCGACGCCATTTTTTTATTGCCATGTGTTTGTGAATGCCTAATTAATGAAAATGGTCGATTAGGTCAGGTCAGTTACATTAAAAATACTTTGAAACTAAGCGAACATTAAAAATAATATGAATCAATTTCAATGGTTCTTTAGTTTTATAGTATTTATAATGTAACTGACCTGACCTAACAAACCGGTACAAAGGATGCACAGTAACTACTCAAGTAAAATTTTTTTGTTACTTATTACTTGCACAAGAATATAAACCAAATAACAAATAAGACTTTAAAATTAGAAACGTTAAAAACTCGCCTAAGTTGGAGGCGGTAATTAAACACCGTTTTAAACAATAAATGAACTAAATAATCACGTATTGGTTCATTTGAATTCTGGCCTATCACGAACAATCATGTGACATAATTATCCAATAAAAAAAAAAAAAGATATTCGTATATTCGTAAACAAGAAACAATGGACCACGCCATATGTGAATGCACTGGTATTATGATGAAATTTAAAAATTCAATATCTCCTAAAGTATTTGGAATTTTTTATCTCCGCCGCTTTTAATGAAAAGAGGAAGTTGAAGAGCATATAATAAAGGTATTTTCGGATTTTTAACATTTTTTTTCGCAAATACCGCTTAACTACATGTGATGAAATTTAAAAATTCGATATCTCCTAAAGTATTTGGAATTTCTTGCCTCCGCCGCTTTTAATGAAAAGACGTTGAAGAGCATATAATAAAGGTATTTTCGGATTTTTTACATTTTTTTTCGCAAATCCCGCTCAACTACATATTTACCTGGATTCCTAGTGGTTTCACCTCAGACTACCATTATGTCAAAATTGTTTCAAACAATGCATTCTCTTGCTAATCCATAACACTCTGTACTCATTTCATTCTACACAAATGCTTGTATAGTACCTTACACATAGCCTATTTTTAAATGAAGTGCCTAGGTAGCTACACAGAGATTGGCATTAATTCAGGTTATATATTGAGATCAAAAAATTTAACATGACTAGCTGACATCAAGTAATCAAAGAATGCTTGCTAAGCCTTAATTTTAAATCATCATGATCATATGAAAAAGTAAATGTTATCAGATAGCTTCCTGCACACCTATTTTTTTTTTTAATTTTTTGTTATTAGGGCTTTCTTGAGCCTGACTCAGTTTTTATAATCAAAATACCCTTTGATTTGTTTTGAGAGTTATGTTTTAACATGTTGTTTGGGAGTGTGAGCATAAGACACCTGTATCACAGTTAAGTGCAATTTTTAAGTTAATATTAACTTAAGTAACAATTTTTTCAAGTTTAAATTACTTAATAATAAATATTACAAAGTAATTGTTGTACCAGTAATTATTACAGAGAAATAAATTTTAACCAATAATAATGACAATTGTAAATAACTTGGAATATTCCTTGACATATCAAAAGTTTTTGATATTGCTGAGCACAAATTATTTGAAAAACTGTAGGACATAGATATAAAAGGTATTTGCAAACAAATTACTGTTATCATATATGGCAAATAGGAAGCAGATTTATCTATTTATTTTCGCTTGGTGAATCCCTCTATGTGTCTTTCAGACAATAGGGATATGAAGCATGTCAATGATACATATACATACATGGTGTAATAATTAATTCATATTACAAATACATATATACATGATGAGAAATCTATGTACATACACTTTGACAAATATGTTTAAACTTAGGAAATAAGCTACTTCCCTTTTAAAAGTACTGAGTTTCAAAGCTATTTACATTACAAACATGATGTGATCTGCATAATGTAGCTAAAACAACCAATTAATAAATATACACACACAAGTGATCACACACCATTGCATACACATGCCCTCCTTTAAACTTTATTTGCATACATACAGAAAAAAAAAATACTGAGTGTATAAATGGTATGTTTACCTTTTTTAAAGAAAGTTTAAATATTCATGGATGGTATAAAAGTGTGAGCTTAGAGTAAAGCCATCAAGATTTATATATGCAAGTTCCCAGCTTTTCATATGATTTTCAGAGATAGTTGAAATAATAACAAAAAAAATTCTATATATATGTACAGATACTCACACACATTGCATATCACTCACAAAAATACTCAGGAGTCCTGCAAGGTCGATGGACCTCTTCTGCTCTTAATATAAATTATAGACAGAACTACTGCAGCCAAATGCAAAGTTACATGGATATATCGTTGGCAGATTCTGCTATAATAAGGCGTGAAGTCAAATAACCTGATGGTATGTTTAAAACAACTTATCTCCAAAACTGAAATAAAACCAAGTGCATTTTTCTCAATACAAATGTATGTACATCAAAACACTACACCGTTGTCATAGCAGCGGTAAAAACTAGGTCAGCCTCCGACAATATGGTGAAATAATTTGCAGTGACACATATATGCACATCAAAGAAGTAACTCTTGAACTAGAAATCGCAATGACTTGGTCAGTTTCAAGTGACAATATAGTGGATAAATCAACAGTAACAAATGTACATACATCAAAACACTATACCTTTGCATAGCAGCTGTAAAAACTTGGTCTGTTGCAAGTGTCACTAGGCTACAGTAAATAAACCAATAGTAAAAAGTGTATTTTTTTATGAAAACACCTTATCATTCCTTTGGTATTAGCTACAATTGGCAGTGACAAATGCATATTTAACTCGCTAACAAAATTGGCTCTAGCAAAGTTATATAAATCAACACACAAAACTATATAAATAACCTAAGGAAATAATTACAAAATTGAAACCTCCCTTTTTCTGTACCCCATAAAATGAGTGAATAGGGTTACAAAATTTGCAGAATACTATGATGTCATAACAATCAAAACTTGACATCTCAATCATAAAAGTTGTTTTAGCTACATCATAGTTTATGTGCAGCATAACTGCACTGACTAAACAATTTTGCTAAAGTAAATGTTTACAGTTTTATCCATAGCCCATGTTTACCTTATTTTTCATGGAGAAAAAATAATACCTGCAAAAATCCCTTTTAAAATAGAATCCAACTGGTGCACTTATGGTACATTAGGTCAAGTGACATACAAACAGACTTATTCAGGGCAATAAACTATACAGTAAAATTATTACTGACCTTTAAATAAGATAAGCTTAGTATACATCTGTCTGACTGACTGACCCTGCTGCAACGAACTATGGAGTTTTGCTACATGGCGAAGCCTAGTTTGCAAGTACAGTTTTATGACATATTTTGTCAAAATGCTGTAGTGAGACTCTGCTCCAAACTCTGTGGCAGTAAACAGGTGTTCATGATGTCTGAAATATTTCTTACCTGACAAAATGTTAGCAGCCTTCACTGTTAACTGAAGAAGAATGTTTTTTTGAGGTGTCAATTTGTGCAGGAGGCAACTAACTCTCAAAACTTTCTCAGCAATCAAACACGTATTTACTACATCTGCAGAAGCATGAACTAAACCACCTCTGTTTTTTATTGCTAACAAACTGTGTTCTTCTTGTGAATCTGCATCCACAGCAATGTTGATACACAACTGACATGTTAAAACTTTCTGTAGTTTGCGAGCAACCCAACCTGCAATGTATACAACTACCTGGTCACTGTATTCTGAAATCTGTTTGAATTCACCAACATACGCAGCATAATTGTGGTCCTTTTCAACAGCAAATATGTTGTGTGCAACATTTTGTGTAACATCAGTGATGAATGAATGCACAAGTGGAGTGTGTGTGTCGTCTGCTGCACAATTCCCTGAAGATGGAGGAGTAATGCTGGCCAAAAGTGTTCTACGGTAGGCTGACCTGAACTGAAGTGCTGATGGATTGTTGTTATTCCCACCCCTGCTCCTGATTGTTGCGAAAAATAACTCAAGATGGTCTTGGCTGAATTTTCTTGTCAGCAAATACTTCATATGTGAGCTTTCCTGCCAAACATACTCTTAGGCAATGGACTGTACACTCATCAAATCCAAAATCATACCCAATACAGCTGTCTTCCTCCTGCCATTCAACACTGGGATGTAACTGCCATCACAAATTCGTTTAAGGTAATCTACTGTAGATGTTACTACACTGCAGACATGTTCTCTGTTGTTTTTGGTGATGGGGCTCTTTGAGTAGGAGGCCAAAGGATGGCATGAATTGAGTAAATCAAAACAGTTATTTATTACTTCACAAAATTCAGCAGTAGCTGTGACACCAGAGAATTCTGGTAACAATTTCTCCAAGAATTTGAAGGCACTGGATACAGCCAAACTGAAGGTCTGGGCTGCTAGTTTAACTTTCATTTTTTGACGTTGCCATTCAATATGCTGTCTACCAAACTTATTCGCTGCATGCATTCCTTCTTCTGACTGTAATTCATGATGCATGGTGAAATACTTCCATTCAATTGGTTTTGGACCTTGGACGCTATCATATATCAAAATCTTATACTCCCCCAACAAATTCCTGATAAGTTTTAACATGTGGGAAATATCCAGAAATCATCTAACTCTCAAGTTTTTCTCACACGGATGTTGGAAAAAGCAGTTCTTAGGAACACTAGAATCATCTAACTTTATTCCCAACTCTTTCATCATTGCAATATTTGTAGGTGCACCATCAAATGTGACTGCTACACAAGTGACACCAACAGAATACAGTTTTTTTTATGTACTGGATGACAAGGTTAGTCTTGACACTGTGGTTCAAACCATTCACCAAACTGTAGCCAATCGGAAGCTTCCAACTTCCGTTCATGGCCACAACCATGAAAACTAGTGCTTCTCTAGCTTCTGGGACATTGTCATGTTCAAGAAATCCATGGCCAAGATCACAAAAACCTACAGACTGCTTACCATCAAAATCAATTTGATGTTTTATGGCCATTTCATCCATGACTAAGCACACATTCTTGGGCTCTGGCAAAGAAGCTAGATAGCCAAAACACTGTTGTGTGAATCCTGGCCCACCATCCAATTTTGATGCCCAATTACGAATAGTACTGGGATGAGGCAAAGGTAAGTACTTCCTTATGTACCTGTATGCGTCTGAATAGAACTGCAAAGTAGTAGCAAACTTTTTTACTTCGTCAGAGTAGGCCAACGATTTCTTTGAAGTAATTAGCTCCTTGATGACATCACCAAAAACTTCACTCAGTATGACGGAATCTGACTCAGAAAGGTGTTTTCTAAGTCCTGTCAAAGCATCTTGCAAGTTCTTCAACTTCTTAATCTGTCTTTTGCTTTTCATTTTAGTAACCTTAACTTTCTTCATTAAGATTTTGTTTCTTTCTCTGTACGCACACAACTGTTTGTACATTTTTATAGGACTTGGCAAGCAGTAATCATGGTCTAAATTTTTGTGTTTGAGATTTTTTGAATTCTGTGGTTTGCTATGACATGGTGCTAATGAATTCTCACTTATTGTATTCATTTCATGAGACTCGAGCACACTTGCATTTTCTGGACATTTATCTATTGTAGAAGTGGTTGGTGGAGTAACAGAAGATACATCTTCTCTACTTGTTGAACAGTTCTCTTGTATGGAAGCCTGTACCAAGTCAGTTGCTTCTATATTTTCAGTTGTGCCCAGACAATGCTTGCCAACATGGTACTCTTGATCCTTAGAACCTACTTCCCTACATGTTCTCTGCCTCTTCGTACTAGCTGGAATAACATCTGGGGAGTGATTCCTTTTCTTTGTTGTAGAACGAGGTTTTGTTGTTTTAATAAGATGAGCTGGAAAATTGAATATTGTTGGAACTGCTGTTTCCTTCAAATACTTGCGGTCACCAAAGACACTGTAAATAAAAAAAAAAATGTTTTTATATTAACAACATTTAAGAAACTGCGTAACATAAAAGTTAAATACAGTAGATTCTGATTATCTGGGTGTGGTTTATCCGGTTTGCGGCTTAACCATGCCATTTTTCACTTGCATATACCATAAACAATAATATATTGCATTTTATTTCTGTGCATGGACATTGTCAACCATTATATATTGTGACATCGTACCTCCGTGGGCAGTAAAGCCCGGTCCCCACCCCGCCAACACCAGCCCCCGCTGGCGAAATGCACCCTCACACCCCTCCTCCGCGCAGTCACCATCACTAGTCAGTCTTCACCCGCGCGCGACCAAGGACGGAAGTGTAACTCTGTGAGACTCCGCGAGACGTGAGACTCCGCGAGACGTGAGACTCCGCGAGACGTGAGACTCCGCGAGACGTGAGACCGCGAGACGTGAGACCGCGAGACGTGAGACGCGAATAGTGAGATATGTGAGTGTTTTCCGGACGCGAACTCCACACCGCCGACGAGCCTAGTGAGCTGCACAGGGGCTGACGACCCACACCCATCGTGGCCTAGCTGCAAGCTAGCCTGGCGCCCATCCGGACCGAACAGTATACCAGCCGACTTCCCTACTAGGCTCACCCGCTAACGCAGCCTCCGTTACCGGGACGACGGCATTTGGCGCCCCTGCGTGTGGCAAAAATAAAGAAAATTTCAGTGTTCTACAGCAACTTTTTAACATCCAAGCTGAGTGGTATGCGGGAAACGGCCATTTCGTGCGCGCGACGTGATTATGGTCAGACAGGCAGGCGCGACCAGCGCAGCGAACAAAGAGCATCCCTCCCCACCCTCGCAACTTTCCAGCGGAGCGAGCGACGCAGCTGGCCTGCGTCACGACCCAACACCTGTCGGAGCTATTGCCCTTCTCTTTGTGCGATCGTCCGGGCAGCTATCGCCCTCCCTTTTGTGCGATCGTCCGGGCAGCTATCGCCCTCCCTTTTGTGCGATCGTCCGGGCAGCTATCGCCCTCCCTTTTGTGCGATCGTCCGGGCAGCTATCGCCCTCCCTTTTGTGCGATTGTCCGGGCAGCGTCCCACACTCCTTCCTCGACGCTGCGCGCGCAGACAACAGCACGACCTAACCTCCCACTTCCCCCCCCTCCCCCAGTGTTATCACTCTCCTCTTTGTGCGGTCGTCCGGGCAAGGGGCCACCACGCCTCCCCTCGTTTCAGAGGGCGCGCGCACGACCATGTAACAAACAACTACGATCAAAACAAACACCAGACACCACTCCATTAGTTTTGATTCTTAAAGATTCCAATGTTAAAAGTAATTTAAACATTTTATTAAACATTTTCGACTGACCATCACCTCAGATCTGATAATAACACCAACACAATGTTACCCCACACAATGACCATTTTCTGTGCGAAATGCTCCTTGCCAAAAAACATGGATCTACTGACGGGAACATTACCATGGCACAACACGTGCCTGTGTGCACCGGACATGGGAAAAGTCCCAACCAAATGTGAGACCGTGGCCAACGCATGGGACATACCAGGGAACCCCATCTGGAGAGGGGAGACAGAGGTGAAGCCACCACTTCCTTGGCAACCAACCCAAGGTAACCCAAACACTGGTAACCCCTCCACCGGGACACCACCCGTCGACACGAAACCAACTCTATGTAAAAACTGCGCTCAGTGCGGCTCCAAACAGACGCCCGTGCAACAGTACTCACCACTGGTCGACCTGAGCACACCATGGGTAGCAGCACCACATGTGGAGATGAGTGCCGGAAGGACCACGCTACCGGAGTTCAGCGGACTATCACACGAAGACACAAGGGCCTTCCTGCGACAGTGCAACGTACGCTTGGCGCGAGCGAGGGTACCGGTTGACGAGTGGGCGCAACGGACGAGCGAACAGCTACGAGGCGCTGCACAGCAGTGGTGGAGCCTTTGGGGCCAGTTCGACATGCCATGGCCCGAGTTCGTGGACCGGCTCACACGGCGGTTTAACACCGGCCAAGCGATAGTACTCTGCACGTCCCAATTCTACGGGGAACAGCAGCGGGACGGGGAGCAAGTGGAGCTGTTCATCGCCCACAAAGTACAGTTGTTTCGGCGGATCGCCCCAAACACGGATCTGACATCTGCGCTCCCGACCATCACCACACTGCTACGTGACGAGCTCCAGCCTTTTCTCCACAACAGCCAACACCTCTCAGTAGAAGACTACGTGCAGCAGGCAGTGGCCACGGAGAAGAACTTGCAGAAAATCTGGCGGCGAGGTGCACCAGCCCCAGAGCGGGCAAACAGCAGCCACTTCACAACACAGTGCAGCCGGCCGACAAACCAACCAGTCAGGAAAACCGAGTGGCAAACCCCGCCCAGACGACAGCGGGCCATCGAGGGTGCGACAGCACCACCAATGGCACTCAACCCACAGGGCTACCGTGAACACTCACAGCCACGTGAATATGACCGGCCACCACAGTGCCAACGAGGCTGTCCCAGCGGAACATACCACTGGCATCGTGAGTGCCCCCTCCCTCCATCACAACGCCAGCACCCGACGACAACCTCATCGGGAAACGGGCCACCGGGGGCGCGGAACTAAGGAGCCCGCCCCCCACAAGACCACCATCCGCACCACCAGCCATGCCGGCACCACCTACCACAGACCCAGCACCATTAACATCATCGGCACCACCTGCCACAACACTCTCCCGGGCACCAACTGCCCCACCACTGGGGGCACCACTGGCTACTGGGAGCACAACTGGCCCCAGGCCAACCCTGGGCCAGCTGTTCCAACTGCAAGACCACCTGCTGCGCATACCGGTGGAGGTGAATGGCAGTCCGGCCGCAGCGCTGGTGGACACAGGCGCCAGCCATGTGTTCATCACCCCGAGCCTCGTACCACCAGGGGCACTCCGGCCTCACCATGCGGAGCTGCGTCTAGCGACCACCACACGACCAGGAGTGACGGTGGGCCAGGCGGAGATTGAGGTAAGCCTTCGGGACCTTACTACCACAGTGACTGCCCTTGTTGTGGAGGATTTACACGAGGCCCTTGTCCTGGGACAACCATGGCTAGCAGCACATGATGCTGTAGTGGAGCTAAAGTCAGCCCGCGTCCACGTGGGAATACAGAAACGGTTCACAGTGTATGGCATAGGCTTCACACCTGAACCACCTAGTGAGCCGCTGACTCTGAGACAGTTACACCACGATGTCCCCCTACAGTATCAGGCCGCCATCGAACAGGTACTCTGCGAGAGGCAGGGTGTGTTCGCCACAGCCAGCCCACTCCGACGCACCACAGTAGCAGAACACCAGATCCCCACCACCCATGATCGACCTATTCACCAGCCACCTAGGGGGTATGGCTTCAGGGAGCAGCGTGCCATCCGGGAGCAGGTGTCAGAGATGCTGCAAGATGGCGTCATCGAGCCATCCAGTAGTCACTACAATTCCTGTGTGGTGTTGGCCCCCAAGAAGGATGGCTCATTACGGTTTTGCGTCGACTTTCGGCCCCTGAACGCCATCACCGTCAGTGCTCCACCCCCTCAGATCAGTGTCGAGGCCGCCTTAGCTGGGCTAGGACGGGCCAAGGTGTTCAGCACCCTTGACCTGAAGGCCGGCTACTGGCAGGTGCCCATACGGCATGGGGACAGAGAAAAGACAGCCTTCACCATCCCGGATGGGCGGCGCTTCCAGTTTAGAGCCATGCCTTTCGGCCTTAAGTGCGCGCCTGCAACATTCCAGGAAATGATGACACGAGTGCTGGAGGGCTATTTGGGGCAGTTTGCCATGGCCTACCTGGACGATGTCATTGTGTTTTCTGAGACATGGGAAGACCATGTCCAACACCTAGCACTCGTCCTGGAGCGGCTGGCCACTCACCACTTAACGGTAGCTCCGCTCAAATGCCACATCGGCGCTTCAGAAGTCGAGTTCCTGGGACACGTCGTGGACGCAGCGGGTAACCGCCCACAGCCCAGCCACCTGCAGAAAATCGCAGAGGCCGAGGTTCCCCGGACCCGCAAGCAATTGCAGCGGTTCATCGGCCTCGTCAACTGGCTGAGGAGTTATGTACCGAACTTCTCTCATGTCATTGCCCCCCTGACTGACCTCCTGTCCCCACAACACTGCTACCGGTGGGATGCAATTGCTCAGAAAGCATTTAGCCAGGTCAAAATGGTGTTCACACAATGCCATACTCTGGCACGGGTCGACCCAGAGCGTCATTTGTACTTGCAGACCGACGCCAGTACCCTGGGGGTAGGGGCCGTGCTGTTCCACCTGGACCAGCATGGGGGTCGGCAAGTTATAGATTATGCCAGCGCGAAGTTCGGCTCAGCAGAACGTCGTTATCATAGTAACGAGCAGGAGTGCCTGGCTGTTGTGTGGGCGATGAAGAAGTACCGCCCACACTTGGAAGGGAAGTCCTTCACACTTCGCACAGACAACCAGTGCCTAACCTGGTTGCATACAATGCAGGGAAGAAAGGGCAAACTGATCCGGTGGGCGTTGTTCTTACAATCCTTCGACTTCAACGTCGAACACGTCCCCGGAGCAGACAACCAGCTGCCCGACCTTTTTTCCCGTGAGCCGGACGAGCGCAATGAGCTGATCGACCCAGAAGAGTGGGAAGACATGTTGCCCCCCAACAGCCGAGACAGGCTACGTCACCCAGATGCGACTTGCACTCGGATCACAGCCGACACACTGGAAGAGGGCGATCCTCCGTGTACCTCGAACGACGTCCACCGACGGGTACTAGAGGCACAAGAAGTCTCACCAGAAGCTGCCCGTCGACGCCAGCAGGTGACCGAAGGAGATCAGGAGACCTGGAGTACCCAGGACGGGACATTGATGAACCGAGCACCCGGGGAACATGTCGAGTGGAAAACATATGTACCACCCGAGGCACGGGAGGCTGTGCTACGTTTCCACCATGACCATGACTTGGCCGGCCACCCAGGTACTGACCAAACACGACGGGCAGTGGGTCAGTTCTACCACTGGCCCGGAGTCACCCGCGATGTACGAGATTACGTGCGTGAGTGTGAGATATGCCAGTCGCGGAAGGCTCGAAGACGAGATGGGGAGGAACAACAGCAGCCCCGTGAGCCCACCACGGCATTCCAAACACTAGCGCTCGACGTGATGGGCCCCTACCCACGAACTCCTAGAGGACACCGCTTCATCCTCGTAGTAACCGACCTCTTTACACACTGGACGGAGGCCTACCCATGTCGGAACGTGCGGGCGGCCACGATCACCAAGATCTTGAGCACAGAGTTCCTGCCACGCTGGGGCTACCCACAGTCGGTTCTCATGGACAATGCCAGTCAGTTCCTGGGCCGGTGTTGGAAAGCCTGGTGTGGAGAGCAACAAATCCGGCACCACACTACACCTGCCTACCACCCGCGGGCCAACCCCACAGAACGCAGGAACCAGGAGCTGAAAGTGCAACTCCGCATCCGTTTGGGCCAGGACCATGCCCAGTGGGACCAACACCTCACAGACGCACTCTTTTGTGTCCGGCGCCGGACGAACGCCGCCACCGGTATGACACCCGCCGAGATGGTCCAGGGGCGCAACCTGCCACTACCCGGGGAGTGGACCACTCATGGGGTTCCGCACACAGCGGAAGATTTGGAGGAACGGGCCCAGCGTCGCAACCTCGCACACGAGGGCGCACGCCAGAGGCAATGGGCATACGCGCAGGAGATCACACCTATAACAAATCAACCCCCTCCTGGGGTGCGGGCCGGGGATCAAGTCTATGTCCGGGTCCACCCGTTGTCAGCTGCCTCTCGCAATTACTGCGCGGGGTTAGCCCCGCGATGGGGCGGGCCCTACACCGTTCAGAAACGGCTCGGACAGACGACATACCAGGTATGCCTAGGCGGGCGCCGAGTGAAGAAAATACACCGGGATGACCTACGACTCGCCCCACTCCCAGGAGACAGGCTCCCGGGGACACCGACTCCCAACTGCCCATCCATCGACACGAGGTCACAGGGGGAACCGGATGAACCGCAAACACCCTCCGCTGGGAGGAATAGCGAACTACCCGACGTACAAACCCCGTGCCGACCGCAGCCTCAACAAGAAAACCTGGGGCAATTCAGCATCACAGATGTCTCAGCAGAGGAATCTGAGCCCGAAGCTGATGGCATGCCGCCCACCCTACCAGTCGTGACTGAGCCGGAGGAGCTAGATCCAAAAACACTGGAGTCGCCTACTCGCGGTGCCTGGGGCCACCTTGCACCCCTAGAAGGAGCCACCTTCACAATGTATGTGAGCGATCCGGATGAAGAACCACCCATCGGACCACACCGACAGTCACCGCACCCCCCCTTCGTGGAGGACTATGCAGGAAACCAGCCCACAACACCCGGACCAAGAGGCCAAAACCCGAGCTGCCCATGGGCCGGTGGCAAAACAGGGAGTCCCCAGTGCTATCAGGCAGCTGAAACCAACAATACAGACATGTCACCAGGTATCCCTGAGCAGGAGAGGGTGCCCTACCGTTCATTGTCAGTCCAAATCGGCTTGGAGAGAGAGACAATGGCATCACTGGACCCACAGATGGGCCCTTCGGTGGGAAGCCCAGCGCAGGAAAGGAGTCCATGCCATCTGCAACAAACGCGGGGGCAACCCGAATATGGGGTAACCACCGTAAAGACCAATGACAGCCCAAAACCTCTGGGGAGTCGGGCAGGAGACGGTCGACCTGACCACCCCCGCCGAGTACGACGGCCACCCAGGTACCTGGAGGCATACCACATGGGAAACATCCCAAGGGCCCTCGTCTGGAGACGCCGCCCCCAGGTACACCACGAGGGACACGGGGAAGCAGAGCGCAGACCCTACCAGCGGCAGCTCTCACAGGTGCCTCCCACCTGGACCTGCTGCCAGCAGTGAGGGTGCAAACACGCCGCAGGGGCCAGAGCGCGGGGTAAGACCGGTCTTCTCCAGGTGAGGGCATTTGACATCGTACCTCCGTGGGCAGTAAAGCCCGGTCCCCACCCCGCCAACACCAGCCCCCGCTGGCGAAATGCACCCTCACACCCCTCCTCCGCACAGTCACCATCACTAGTCAGTCTTCACCCGCGCGCGACCAAGTACGGAAGTGTAACTCTGTGAGACTCCGCGAGACGTGAGACCGCGAGACGTGAGACCGCGAGACGTGAGACCGCGAGACGTGAGACGCGAATAGTGAGATATGTGAGTGTTTTCCGGACGCGAACTCCACACCGCCGACGAGCCTAGTGAGCTGCACAGGGGCTGACGACCCACACCCATCGTGGCCTAGCTGCAAGCTAGCCTGGCGCCCATCCGGACCGAACAGTATACCAGCCGACTTCCCTACTAGGCTCACCCGCTAACGCAGCCTCCGTTACCGGGACGACGACATTTGTATGTGTAGTATTAAATACAATCCCACAAATTATTAACTAAGCAAAGAATTAATAATGCCACGAATAGCTAATTGCTTCTTTCATTGTGTGTTTAATTCCGACGATGCCATAGCCCCCAGTGTTTATATTCTGCCATTTTGCTTGTTAGCAACTATTGAAAGAAAAATGAGAAGCTTGAAAGGCTAGTTTACCTCGGGCCACCATAATGCGCTAGTACAAGTCATGGCAGAAACACATTTATTAAGCAATGAAGTCTGAAATTATGTTAAAAGGGTAAATAAACTCTTTAATACTAGAAAACATTACATTGTTTCTTAATTAAATATCATTAGAACTGAAACAGTTCATTTCCTATCTTAATAAATTTTATTTTGTGAAACAGAAATGTTGGTAGCACCTACTTAGGAATGTTTTAAAATTTAATTTTACATGATTAAACCTCAAAATATTATTCAAAATTTAATTGAATGAAATTCATTTATATTTAGACGCATCTTAACTGTAAATCAGTTTCAACAGCGTAGATTCTTAAAATGGTAGTCAACTATCTCTTAGGGCTTAACTTATGGTAAAACAAATTATGTTTTTTGAGTAACATGCACTCTTATGGAAGAAAAGTATTGAACAGACCTATTTTGATAGTTCGAGCAGTTTTCCTTGAAAGAATAAAGGCATTACTTCGAGAGGCGAATATATGAATTATGTACAACCTTATACAGTATGTGTGTGTCGAAGATTCTAGGGATGAAAATTATGTAATTAATTACAGACAATTTTAAAACACATGGGACATTCATGCTGTAAAGGCACACTAAGGTAAATCACTTGGGGCTATACTAGTTGGTTCTTTATGTGGATGCAATAGTAGGTACTTTGTGAATATTAAGATTACATCAATTATCGTTGTGGTCTGTACATTAGCACATGTCTACGAGCATATATGGCAAATAAGACAGGGAAAAAATAGCTGAATAGCTCAGCACTGCAAACTTACTTTAGAAAATATGCAGTTATTAGCAAAACATGTAAGCTAGTGTATGTTTCCATGTGGTGCAATGTTACTGTTCATTTCTTTAGTTCGGTTCACAATGTTGCTTAACAACCTGGATGTAACACTGTAACAAACAATTCGTTAAACCGTATCGGCATATACAAATTCCCCCCCCCCCCCCCCCCCCCCCGGCTTCAGTGTAGTATACATTATGTTTATGTTCAACATCGCATACTACAGTTGTCCTGTGAATTCACCCCCTAAATATAATTAATAATAATTGTAGGCCTATTGCTAAACTTACTTGAAACATGTAGCCTTAAAATGCTGAGAACAAAGCTTGCTGTCAACAGATGGCATCCAATTTTGTCTTCGCACTGCATGTACCCATAGTTTCATCAAATCTGGGCAGGTAGGAAACCTGAAAGTACAAAATTCTACATAATTCTACATGGCATGTAATTATATTAACTTTGGCTCTAAAAGCTGCTGCTACCTGCATTCATGTCGCAGAACCCTTAGTATTTGTGTCTATGTAACAAAAAATGTTTGTTTAGATAATAAAGTTTTGTTTTATTTTCCACGAGACTGTGTCTTATGTGGTCTATTTTACAACATCTGTGCAGTTAAAACATACTAATATAAAAGGCATTTCTCACACACAGGTGCATTGGCGATTACCAGTTTTCATAATTGTTTAACTTGTATACTGGTTACAAGTTAAACCCACAAACAAGAGAACTTAAAAAAAAATTATTTCAGTCATTACATCAGTAGGAATTTGCAGTCCTTTCTTTACTTTTCGTGATAAGTTGACAATATCTCAGACTGCAGGTCAGCGCACTCAATGTCCAAAATCAAAGGCCTACATGGATACATGGTTTCCATAGTTGCAGTAGGCCTAAAATATATACACCTGGCCACATTCTGAAAATTGGCCTTGTCATACCATCGCTTTACTAATAAATTGACGGTATCAGTAATACAATTTTTCAAATGAAAACTAATTCGTTACAATATCTGTTAAGGTTACACCTGTATGTGCCATTAACCCCTCACTGTACGGGTATTTTTTTTTGTATTTATTTGTTAGCATCCGGATCTTCATTACATAACATACACTTAAACCCACTAATTTTGATTAATAACTGCGTATCGTATACGAGTAACTATACTACTTACTTGTAAAACAATATTCCAGATGCACGTGAAACTCTGTTCGTACAATTGTAGGCAACACACGAATTCGGCATATCGACGCTTCGTAGCCTCTTGATCTTGGCTGTTACAACAAAACTGCTAACAAATATCTTCAAGATAAAGCTTGGAGGAGATAAACATATCGCTCGGACCACAATAAACCACAAATTCACGTTCGTTTCATAAAATTACAGTACTTCGCCATGCTTTCCTTGCTTTGGGATGGAGGTTACCGCTTTGTTTTGCCCCCTCAACTGTCAAGTCCATCATAACATTGAGTTTCAATTGGAATCAAATATGGCGTCCTATTAGCAGTCTATGTATTTCTAGGTCGTTGGTTGCTTCCCATTAGTGAAAGAATTGTCAAAATTGGATCAGTAGTTTCATAAATCCAAACTTTCAAACTTATAAACAACCTTTCTCTCTTTTAGTATATAATATTAGTATAGATTTCTGAGTTAGAAAAAAAATATTTTTGGCAATGTTATATTGAAATTAGAATAGATATCTGTAATTACCTTTAGTTTATTTCTGTTTTTCCATGAAATATGAGCATAGTGAATAATTGATTACTTGAAATGTATTCATTCATGTATTTTATTGACCCTATGTATTTGCATTCCTGTCTCACACCACTTAGCCCCAGCATTGGGTTCTGTGAGTGTAGGAAGTAAAAAGGTGTGTTGTCTAAATGATACAATTTTAAACAAATGCTTGCCAGCTAAAATATTTGGAAGTTGTTCTATATATTTCATTCTAAGTATACGTTAAAAATAATTGTTTAAATTATTTATTTTTAATTGTTTTGCTATAGAACATAACTTGATACACTTAAGTACAGCTTCTAGTGACCAAAGAGCTTGGTCACATGGTGTCTTGCCTATACAGCTCCCAGGCACTGTTTGTTTATAGTAGTAGAGGCAGTGTGTTGAGTGTTGGCCGTGAGGTGAGGCAAGTGTGGCATGGTGCTGCGCAGGGAATCTGCCCCGGGAACCGTCTGCGGCTGCTGGCGGGGGTGTACGACACCGGCCTCACGCTGCCGAGTGACACGCCTCCCGAGCTGAGCACGTTGCAGCGCCAGGGCAAGCGGCGCAGCTGGCACGTCCAGCCCAACAAGGTTGGTGCGCAGCTCTAACACGAGTGCAGTGCTTCATGGTCGCTTTATCTTGTGTTGTAAACCCCTGTCTTGCATGTTCACAATGCCCCTACAGTGAAGTGGCCATCAGGTCAGAACATGTACTGCCAGTATTTCACTAAGACATTATCATCTGGGGTTTGTTTACACAACAGTTTGGATTATCAACCTGCTTGGTGTAGATTGGGAAGGCTGTGTGATGGGTTCAATTCCTGGCAGCACCCGTCATTTATAATTTGGAAAAAAATCAAACATTCTAAAAATTATGTAGTATTCACAGTAGTTTTTAATCAAAGATTTAACACAGATATTACTGGCCAAGTGAGAGCTTAAAATAAAGAATTTCATCTCGGTTATACCTCTGGATATGTACTAAATTGTGTGCCGCCAACTATTAATTTTTGGTACAGTTTTAAAAAAATTTTTTTCAACTTAAATAATGTTTACAATCATTCCTATGCTGCAAGAACTTAAACTTGTTCCTCCTCCTGTACACTCCCATACAACCTTTGTCAGACTTGTCTCCCCAAGTTTCCCCAGCCTCTACTATTCAATGACCCAGCAGGACGATCCCATTATTCCTGCCTTGGTGCACGGACCCCTCCTGTAATTCGTCCCCGATTCGTGACGAGAACTGCTAAGGCCTGCGAACTCTCAAGACCGGGCAGTTCTTAGACCTCGCCTGACACTAGCACTCCTTGGCATGATCACGAATCATCTTCGCCAAATTATAGTCACGTCTACGGGTCTTGTAGACCAGCTTTCCCACTGGCATCACAGTTTTAACCACCCCCCCTCCCCTCTACAGGTTTTCCTGGGAAAACCACCCCGAGTCTTTGATCAGTCACCAACCCGGCCAGTGTCGGCCTGTCCCCAAGGCCACGGCCATAGTACATGAAGTACATACTTATGCCATCTAGCGGCAGTTTTGCGAATCACTTCCCCTGAGAGTTTGAACACCCGCGGAACGCCTGCCCTCTGGCGTCTCCCGCAGTAACCAGTTCACGTAGTTAGTTCTCAGGCCACCATAGCACTGGCTCAGTCCTCTTCATAAGCTAAATGCTGCTACCAGTGACCCGCGCAAGTCAATCTCTACTCAGTTCAGCCACACCTCAGTAGGTCGCGCTGACATGGGGCAGTACTACCAACTTCAAGATATTGAAGTCTGCCTTTCCTCGACAAGCACCTCGGTAATGTTCGGAACCTTTCGGTTCCAGAGCCGAAGACACCCCCCTTTTCTTCTGTTAACATCGCTTTTAATTATGAGTCTCGGCCGCCCCTAACTTACTGCACTGCGCGCCGCGATTCAGGACTGACTGCATAGAACAAAACGTCATCGGGACACCTCGCCGTTTTTCTTAAGATGTGATCAGATTAGCCAAGGGATGTTTCCCAGTGTTTAGGCATTAGTCAGTCCACGTTATTCTAGCTAAAGTAGTAATGTATTAGTCATCATAGATATTTTTTTTGAGAACCATGGATCATCCACGTCGCGCTCGTCTGCTCAACCAGCAGGCAGGCTCTGGAAGACATCACCCTGTTTGGTGAGTTTTTAGCACCACCCCTCCCCTATCTGTCATCGTAACTATAAGGCATTTTCTGCCTATTCCACCTACTGTCTGTGATTCAGTCCTAAATATATGTGTTGGGATCTGTTCACAGACAGGGACCAAGTAACACCATACAAGTGCTGGACCCAGGCACCAAGTACGGAACCCGGTTACTTTTCCAAGGAGCAGATCAGCCTCCATCGAGGCAGATGACCCAGGCCGTCTGACGTCTCGTCAGCTGCCCCCATTTCATCCATCAATCTCCAAAACGCCAGATTTTCAATTTTTTTAAACCTTTTTCGGGCTAGTATCATGCCACTACGTCTCTTCGACCTGAAATCAAGAACCTCACTACGATAATTTAATGTGTTTACTTATTAAGAACTTTAATCAAAAACTGTTAAATCTACTTATGCTAATTCCCTAATAAGGGCCGGCCCATTCTAGAACCCATTTTTGTAACCATTCTTGTACCCATTCTTGTATTAATGTAATCTCAATTCCATGTTGTTTATGCTTTCTGTTAATTAAATCACATGTTGTAACTCTATATTATTACAAATAACCAAAAGTAAAATAAAAACAGAGAAACCAACGCTTGGACGCAATCATTGTTTTACCTTCTGGAACTAAAAGATCCACTCGTTCCCCTCAGTCATCAGGTGAGAGTGACGAGGCGGAGCAATCGTGAACACAAAAATAAATTATTTTCAAGAAAAATTGTTATTTGAAATTATAATTAAACTCAACCAATTGCACACTAAGCATTTATTATCAAACACATATCCTCATTACAATGGTACGTACCATTTGAGATGAATTGTACGTACCCATCAGATATTTTACCACCATTTAAGTCCTTCCATTGGTTTTTATACTGCTGATCATATCGAACAAACACTAGAGCCCTTCCTCTGTTCTGTTACATTGAAGTATCGACACTAGAAGATAGATGATTAGTTGTCTAGATGAACATTGTTTAACTCTGTCTTGAATTTACTTACTGGATACAGTCTCTGTAAGATTCTTCGACAAATTCACAGAGTCGTAGTCAAAAAACAAATGTAACTATTACAGTTTTCAAAGTCCAAAAATTATTGTGATTGTTTGAGTTCTGCAAGCAGTACTAATTTTATACACACTCTTGCGGAGTGTCAGTTAATTTTTATAAAACTATTTTCGAATTCAAATCTTTGTTACTAATTGAATGTTCCGTCATAACAAGTCGTTAGGATTTAAATTATTAATATTATTATATAATATGGTAAAGTTTGATACGAATAATGTTTTAATCCAAACAATAAAACACATCAATTTCTTCTATAATAGACATTGGAAACTTATATAACTTTTATAAACTTGAAAATTGTTCCTAAAGTTGGGACTAAAATGAAACATTACGGTCCTGTTCGTCGGTTTACCATCAAACAACGTTCCAAACTGTTGCTCCAGAATACCTCAATAATCAGCAGTAAGCATTTGACCAATCAGAGTCCTTGTTACAAATATTACATAATTCTTAAAATAAGTTAAATTAAATTTACATGTGGTCAGCATAAAGACTTTAATCTCTACTCAGCTGTACAAAATTAAACCTCTGTGAGAATTATTATACCTTGACATGGTTTAAGAAATTTGTAATGAAAAAAATATTATTTAGAGAAATACAAAACTCTTATTTATATCAGTTGTCAAACACATATTGAAAAAGAAAAGATACAAAATATTTCTAAGAAATTAAATACAGTTTAAGCAAATAAATTCATATAGGTAGTATTCAAAAATGTAAAAAAAAAAAAATTTGGAAAAAAAAATTTAAACATAAATACACAGAAAAATTCCATAATCACATGACTAAAAGAATAATATTTCTCACAATAACACACACATTCAAAGTGTTACAAGATTTAATAATCTGAAAAAAGGTGCATATGGTTTTTGCCATTACTCGTGGTTTGGACAGTTCTGGTGGTGAACAAGCTGTTAGTGCAAGTGGAGTCAGGGTGAGTCTTATAGATACTGACATACAACGCACTACTTGACATTAGTGCGTGCAGAAGTTTGGAATCAAAACCAAAACATAAACTGTACTATATATTGTTAAAAAAAATATGGAGTTATAAAAAGGATTTATAAAGTGACATCTCCTTAATAGTTATTTTATAGATTCCACAAAAATTATTTTCTTATATGTAGCCTAACTAAATAAATAATTAAATATGAGTAACTCTATCAATGTGTTTATATCTCTTTGTTTATGTCTCACTAGCTGCAGTACCCGGCGTTGCCCGGGCTGAAAACAGGGTGAAGGGGATTTGAATGTTAAGTGTGCAAAATAATTTATTTCACTTTCAGATCCCGACAGATGTTGTTCTGCCAGTGTTATAGTTATTTACCTGTATATATCGAAAAATTGGTGGTCTGTATGTAATCTAGACTTTATAAAGCACTATAGAAAAAAGCTGAAAAATAAGAGATCACTAATATTGAAAAGATTCCATTATCTAGCTAATGCTCAGCATGCATTGCAATGCCTCATTCAGTTTTGTTTTGTAATATGTTTAAAGTAGTTACACATATACAAATCATCCATCCGTATCTCTAAATATATATTTATCTCTATTTAGATTTAAATCTATATACATGTATCTCTCTATCTCTATTTATCTCTTTATATCTACATATATACCTCCCACTATCTCTATCTCTTCTATATATAAATCTCTATATAGCGCTATACATCTATATACAGGGTGTCTACAGGTCACGGAAGTCACCAAAAAGTAACTAAAATGAAGCGCTGGTCACGGAAGTACCGAAAAAGTGGCGCAATTGTTGTGGAAGTCACGGATTAATGTTTATTTACCCGTCGTACGTAACGTTTTGATACAAATCAATAGTTTGCGGGTGTAGAAATCGACATATGCGCATCGATAGTCTCGCGGAAGCAGATGTTGATATCTTCTAATCGATAGTGCTTTCCTGTTTGCTGTTTCCTTTGTCTTCGAAACACGGATGTTTGGATTTGTACGTAGATTTGTAATGGCTGCCGACTTGTGTTGTGTAAAGTGGCGTGGATTTTACTAATTATAACGTCATGTATTTGTAATTCTTGTGAATATAAAACCGGAAAGAAAACGTTTTCGTTTGTGTGCCAGTTAACTGAGTTTATAGTAAAAACGTTCCGTGCGTTATTTACCAGTAAATCGATGTGTGCTTTTCTAATTAATCGCCACTGCAACGTTTTAGCACGTGGTACTAAATATAGATCGGCCAAAAGGTGTTTTCTGTAATTGGTGCAAAATATTTCTTGACTTTTATGTATCATGTGCTATTTAGGAACATGGAAGAGTTTGTTGTAACAAAAAGTTACAGTTAATTATTTACTTAAGTTCTGGAAATTCTGATTGACACGTCTTCACGTGTTTATGTATTTATATGTGTGAAATATAAAAGAAATGCTTGGAAAGTGCAGTTTCCAAGATCAGTGGTTCAAAATGCCTTGCGCAATAGAAGGAAATTGGACGTCTTGGCTTAGGCCTGTAGAAAAGTCACAATACAAAGCTTATTGCACTATTTGTAGAAGCGACTTTGGTATTTCCCATGGTGGTGTATACTGTGTTAAAGTTCATGAAAAGGGGAAAAAACATGTTCAGAAACTCCTGGAAATCTCTAAAGGTAAGCAAACATTACTGCAATTTTCTAAGAAAAATGATGCTCCATCTGTGTTGGCAACAGGCACTTCACCAATGAACACTGAAACACAGAATGACTGTTCTAGCGGAACAACTAATAGTGATACTAAAAGAACTGAATGTGCAGGTACTTCTGGCATAGGCCTAGGCAATTTCATTTTGAAGTATGACGTAGCAAAGGCAGAAATTGTTTGGGCTTTAAATAAAGTAGTTACTCATGGGTCTTCACGTGGCTCAGGATCAAGTTCTGAACTGTTTCCGTACATGTTCCCCGATAGTTTTATTGCAAAAAATTTCATGATGCAAAAGGACAAATTGTCCTATGTTATTACTTATGGTCTTGGACCTTATTTTCAAAGTAAACTTGTAGATGAAGTAAAAAATGCACATTTTTTTGCTATTTCCCTCGATGAAAGTTTAAATAAAATTAGTCAGAAAGGTCAAATGGATCTGATTGTACGTTTCTGGGATGAAGATTGCAATGCAGTTATGACCAAGTACCTGACATCAACATTTCTTCAACGAGCAACAGCAAAAGATTTGTTGGAAACTTTCACAACTACTATGGCCAATCTAGGTTTGCCCCTAAATCACATTTTGCAAGTATCTGTTGATGGGCCTAACGTGAACTTAAAGTTTTTACGTGACTTACAAGACAGTATTGGTAATGAGCTGGATGGAAATGGAAAGCCTTTTGATACTGGAACATGCCCTTTACATGTTGTGCAAGGGGCTTATAAAACAGCACACACTACAGTAGGATGGAAAATACATGAATTTTTGCGATCTGTGTACTATCTGTTCAGGGATTTTCCGGTTAGAAGAGCTGAATACACTCTGAAGACTGCTTCTGAAGTTTTCCCACTCAAGTTCTGCCAAGTTATATGGGTTGAAAATTCAAGAGTACTTCAAAGAGCCATTGAGATGTTTCCATCACTTGTGAAATATGTCAGTGCAGTAGAGAAAAATCCCCCGAATTCTCAGTGTTATGTAAGAGTGAAAGAAGCCTTGAAAGATAAGCTATTGTTTGCAAAGTTGGAATTTCTTCTATCAGTTTCATTGCAGCTAGAGCCTTTTCTAACGAAATTTCAGTCCAATGATGCTTTATTTCCGCTGCTCTATCAAGATACGTTGTCTCTCTTGATAGGCATTGGCACTCGCATCTTGAAGAAAAATGTGGTAGAAGACATCAAATCGGGTGTTCAGCTGACAAATGTTGATGTATACAATTCAGATGTCTTGAAAGCTGTGAGCAATATAGATATAGGATTTGGTGCCAAAGCAGCATGCAAAGACCTTAAAGAGGTTGTAGTGTTGTTGTTTAGAAATGAATGCAGGTGTTACTTACAACATATATTTTCAAAGTTTACTGTGAAGTCTCCATTCAAAAGTAAAATTGTTAAAGGAGCATCCTGTTTATCGCCTGAAGTCATCAGAAGTAGTCTATTAAGAAACTCACGCATTACCACTGCATTAGACATTTTTGTGTCAAATGGACACATGGCTCCACATGTAGCAGACTGCATCAAACGAGATTACTTGATTGTTTGTGACAATGCAGCTGTTAAAGATGCTATAGAGACATATGATTGGAGGTCTCAAAAATTGGATGCCCTTGTTTTGGAATTAATTTCTATGGCGAAGGTGGACAATGCTGCCCTGATTCAGTTTTGCAAGAAGATTTTAGTTATGTTTCATGGCAATGCTGCAGTTGAGAGGGGGTTTTCAGTGAACAGAGAATGTTTGGTAGAAAACTTGTCGGAAGCCTCTTTGATAGCACAGAGATGTGTGTATGATTCTGTTCATTCAGAAGGTGGAGTTAAAAATGTCCAAATCACTAAAAAAATGATCCATTCTGTAAGGAATGCATCTGCCAGGAGACAGGAAGCACTCAGGATGAAAAACATGAAGAAAGATGAGGAAGTAGAAGCAAAGAGGAAAGCCAAGTCAGAACTGAAGGAACTGCAAGCTACAAAACGCAGGATGTTAGAAATGCATAAGGAGGAAATGACCAGCATGGAGGATAGGATAACATTTTTGAAAAAGCAGGCTTAAAATTATGAATTATGTTTCTATCCATATCCACAGTGCAGAAACACATAGGCCTACAAATTTAAATATTAACTGTCAGTGTTTTTTGGCCAGTGTTGAAATTGTGGTCTTGTATAACAACTGCTAACACCCGGGACTATTAAAAGGTAAGCACATAAAACTGTGTAATATTTTTTAGTATATTTTGTTGCTTTTTCGTTATTTTCAATAGTGTATGTTATTACATAGTCAATAAGTTGCATTAAAAATATTCCTTTTTTCTGTGTGGTATAATGTGAAACGTTTCTGAAAACTTTTTACCTAAAAATGAAACGTGTAATTCGAGTATCAACTTTTCTTGAAAAGGTCACCAAAAGGTCACCAAAAAGTCACCAAATTAATTTTTCTGTTGCCTGTAGACACCCTGATATATCTCTTTAACTAACCCATTTCATTCTCTATATCTCGCTCTATCTCAACTTATCTCTGTCTCTCTCAATCTCACTCTGTGTGTGTGTGTGTGTGTGTGTGTGTGTGTGTGTGTATATATATATATATATATAATCACTCTCTCTGTCTCTCTTTTATATTTAAATAAATTGTGTCATGCGTGCACACTTAGACGACAAAAACAGGCGAAGTGCCGCTATATAATATGAAATACACATTTTTTTTTTAAACATTTCGTGCTCCAACTATTGCAAAATAGTTATACCGTCTCATAAACCTTCACGGGTATACGCATAACAACTCACCAAAATTTAATCGCAATCGGATAAATGATATAGGAATACATACGGCACAAACAAACTAAAATTAAAGACATGACAAACGTATCGAACGAAGGTGCGTTTAAAATTCAAGACAACTCTATCTATTGAGAAGTTAAGAACCAAACTGTTACTAGCACCTTTATTCTGCTAGCCGCTGCGAGCTCCACTAAGCGGGTTGGTCTCACCAAGGAGAAAAATATGAATTAGCAAGACTTTACTATGTGTATGATCGTGTGGCAGACATAGAGGAATGACACTCACTCACTATTTGTATGTCTATGACCTATGATTTTTTCTGTTATAAAATGAAATTTTCACTTTTTTACTCCCTTAAGGATGGAATTTAATATTAATATGTAGCCTATGTGTTATTCAGATGTATAAGCTATATTATTGTTAAGTTTCATTAAAATCCATTCAGTAGTTTTTACATGAAAGAGTAACAAACATCCATCCATACTTACAAACTTTCGCGTTTATAATATGAGTAAGATTGTTTGTCTACAGTGGTAGAATATAATTTTTTTACTTAACAGTAATACATACCTACATTCTGATTTCCAAAGGAGGATTGGCGATATCAGGAAGTGCAGTAATCAACCTTAGCCATAGACTGTCAAATTTTTTGCTTTGACTTCATCTCTCGATTTGGGTGGTGTATTTTCATGCTATTATTTTTGTTTTATTTTAATTTTTACTTAATGTTCAACCTATATGTGAAGAAAAATTTTTTTTAATTTTTGAGGAATTTTTTTTTGCAATACAGTAGAATCCCGCCGATACGACCCCCCTCTGATGCGTCCATTCCATTTATACGACCGTTTTTTGAGAAACCGTGAAGAATTTGAGCAGAGAAAGTAGAAAATTTGAGTAAAATCGGCTGAAAAACAAGTCTGTTACACTTTGTTGCTATGTGTTCACGTTTATCTTGGCGAGAGCTGGGGGCAGTGTCTAGCCAAGCTCGGCGCGTCCACTATCGCACGAAAAGCCGTCTCAGCTGTCATGTTATCTTACCCGCCCGCACGAAAAGCCACTGTGGTAGCTTCTGCGAGAGCATAAGAAACTCGTCCGGCCAGGCTGGCGGTAGCGGCGGCTTGACGTCATACGTGACGTGACGCTTACCTCTCCCATCCCCTGCTAATTCTTCAAGGCCCATCCCTCCCAGAGCCACAAACCATGTAAAAACCCCCTCCCCCCCTTTTCCAACTAACATTTCAACACATTCCCTCCCTTATTTCAACTGTCAGCATCCTCCTCCCCTCCTACACCGCGTGCGGAAAAAGCCAGGTTGTATAGTGCATTCTCTGTCAAATAAATATTTTTATCGGCTTATATGACTGTCCTTCGCCGTTAATAAATACTTTATAAGTTTAAGTTATTATGATACAATTTGTTTATTAGTCACACAGCAGTTTCTGCTAAAAAATCACTAATACCTCGAATTTTATTGAATAGAAAAATTTAGCAGGGCCGTAAATATATTTATTTTACTGCATAGTTACTTTTCCATCTGCATTCGAACGTGGTTTTTTTTTTTCTCTTTTTTTTTTTTTCGCTGTGAAGGGTCGTGGAAAAGATAATTGCTTGTGCTGTCAAAATAAACATCGCTGACGGCAAGGGCGGGAGCGCATCCTGTCGGTCTGTCACTGTGATTATCTACTCCAAAAACATGTCACAGCATTTCAGGATAACATTGTTCTTATATCTTTCGTTTAGA
The DNA here is from genome assembly GCF_032445375.1 of Bacillus rossius redtenbacheri. Classification (NCBI taxonomy): domain Eukaryota; kingdom Metazoa; phylum Arthropoda; class Insecta; order Phasmatodea; family Bacillidae; genus Bacillus; species Bacillus rossius. Next base: position 87,181,915 of record NC_086330.1, read on the forward strand.
GCCGAATGTTTTCTACCTGATCCACACAAGTTCCTTCGCCACGTTTTGAACGAAAATAACCAGCCGGCTAGCATAGCCGAACTCGCATGACGCGAAAAAAAATTGTAAAAAAAAATGACGCAAAAAAGGGCGATGTTGCACCTGGATGGCAAACAAGTACAGTAGAAAAAGGAAAGGGGAAAAGCAATGGTTTCCCCAGCCACTATCTTATCTGTGTCGGGAACTTCCTCACGCGTCAGACCAATCGCACGTTTAAAACGAAAACCGCTGTAGATATAAAAAATCATAACAGGCCTTTTTTATTCGAAATTAAATTTACTACAACTTTTATTCTGTGCATTTTTTCAATACAAAGCACTGTTTTCGAGTTATAGTTTACAATTAAGACATTTTAAGAAAACAGGAATCTAACTTGACTTCAATTTTCTATATTCGGTTATTACGAGTACTTGTTGTTACAACAATTTATCACGCCATTATCAGCTCTCGTAGTAGCGGAGTTTTACAGTACCCGTTAACTCCTTCGTGCACGGCGCGCCGGCCGTTCGCGTCATTAAATTACCGGTGCGACCTATATGGGGGGAATCTTAAATACCAAATTCAAGACCTCAAATTATGGCTGCAACGTATATGCGATGGCGACCTATATGCGAGTAAATACGGTATATGTTTTACTTGTTAATTGCGTGATGGTCATTCATTACAAGTTCATTTTCTATAGTGCCACAGTTGATACTGTATCATCTTCACTGTTGTAGCATTTTTTCCTAAACCCACAAGATGGGTAAAGCCAACACCACCGAGACTCTAGGCCTTACAACCTGTCCGTGACGTCACAGGCAGGAGGCGGTAGACTCGGGGCGCGCGGACATTGCTTTCTTCACGTGAACGCGTTTCTCCCGCCCTTGCGTTCCGCCGCTACTCTTATGTTACTTTTAACGAAATTTTATCAAGCACGACTATTATGATAGTTGCTAACGAAATGTAACTACATTCACTTCATTCAGCAGAGGATATTATAGATTATTATACACATTGCAGTAGTTGTCTAGGTATATTCCGTACAAAGTTGTATTTATAAACATTTAAAAAAAATTTATATGAATAATTAATAGGTAGTTTTCTTGACACACACACCAGAGCAAAAAATTTTGTGCTTTATTTTTCGACAAAAGCCACATCTGTAAACACTAAACCGATTCAAATAATATACATGTATCAAGGTAAGTGAGAACAAACAAATTAAAAGTAACTTAAATGCTTCTCATAGCACATGTTAAATTTATATGCTGAGTGTATAGTTTACTTTTGCAGTTCCTACAATTATAACGATTTCATGGAGTGTAGTTTAACTTGACATGAATTATAGAACACGTGTATAAAATAGCAAATTATGTAGCTTATATGAAGATAAAATGATGAATTTGGCATGGCAAAATGTATTTGTGTATCCTGTGTAAGGATTCTGCTGTCTTATATAAAATGTCTATGCTAATATCTGACTCAGAAATATTTTATGCATGTGGGCAATAGTATTGTTATTAATAGATAGCTTTTTCATGAGAACAAAAACATAACCACTATAAGAAAACCTACTAATTCAGAGTTTAATGCTTGGTACTTTTAAGGCAGTGATCGAAATGGTTAATTGTTGTATAGAAATTTTATTTAGTGTAATTAAACTCGGCCATCGTCAGTAAACATTTCCATACATCTACAAGTATATGTAAATGAACAAAGTTTATAAAAGCTTCAAAATGAACTTATTACGACAAATGTTAAAATGTATTTTTCTAAGGATGAGTAGTATACAAGCTAACTGCAATATTTACCAATTATTAAAAATATTTCTTGCTATATTACAAGCAATTATTATTTTTTAAACATATTACAATATCTTAGCGTGTTTCCGAAGGTTAAAAATTACACAGCGTGAGTTTTGTGATTACTTAAATTTATTTACATCTCTAAATACAAAAGATCCCTACTAATATTATAAATGTGAATGTAAGTTTGTTTGTTACGCTTTCACGCGAAAACTACTTAACCGATTATCATGAAACTTTGTACACATTTTCTTGGAGGTATTAGAAGTAAAATAGGATACTTTTTATTGAAAAAAAAAAACTTTTTTCCAAAGGGCAAAAAAAAATTATATTTGTATGTATGATCGTCTGACTTCGAGTTTTTGTAATTTGAATGATATTTAACGCCATCTGGTGTTTCAATAAGTAAATTAAATAATTCGCTAATTTAATAATATAATACCGGTGGTCAATTTACTATTCAATTTTATTTTTCTGTCACCGCCAAGCAATACTTAAACTTTTTAAATTTCTGAGGTTAGGCGTCTATTTCCTTCGGTGATTGTTGTTTGGACATTGATGCTGAAGGTTATATTTTACTTTCAAGAGAATTTTGTAGTTTAGTGAAAATGATGTGGATCTAATAACTCAAGTTTTCCCGGACTTGCAGCAAAATTTGAATAGTGATCGGTGGTTGTACGCAAGAACAATATTGGCGCAAAAATATTTATATCGTTAATAAAATCTACACTTATATTTTAAGAGGTGCAAGGGGAAATAGAGTATTTGTCAATAGATACAATCATGGATACAGAACAAATCACTTCATATCCTTCAGAGTTTTTAAATTCACTTGAACTTTCGGGTGTACCTTCACATAAACTTAAAATGAAACTAAATGTAGGCCTACAAGTTACGCTTATACGAAATCTAGATGCTCCTCGACTATGTAATGGAACGAGGCTTCGGATCACACAATTGGGGCAGAATATTAATTAATTTATTTTTTTATTCTACTTTAATATTTTGAAATTTTTAAAATGTTAAGATTAAATTTTTTTTTTGTAATTGTGAAACATATTTCAGTTTTTTAAGCTAAATCGGATGTTAGAATTTTTAAATACTGATTATTCCAGTCACGCAATAAAAAAAACAATTACCATATTATTTTATTTTCTTTGCAATAATCTTTGATACTTAAGGACATAACGCGAGCGACGCCGCAGGTAAAAGCTAGTTTAATAATAAACCCTAAAATGCGTCTTCAAATAATTTTATTGAAAATTGGATCACATGACGTTTTATAAAAATTATGCAGTTTCGGACATGGCGTAATATTATTTATTATTACTTATTAAGTGCGTTTTAATGGATAATTTTAATATGCAGAAGATAACGGTACAAAATCAAGCTTATTGCTGAATACTATTTTAATGAGATTCCATTTGTCTACGCAAGTTGTATGTTTTATAGATTTAAAACCAGATTGATTAAAACACGGATCAACAAACGGCAAAATCCCTAACTGAATATTAGCACTATTGGCAAACAAATGCTGTAAAGAGTTAATGCACAACTTACCCTGGAATATTTTGTGGGTATGAAGTGTTCCCGTGGAATTGCGTTCAAACACGCATTTTTACTATTTTCACTGTCGGGAAATTTGAAGACGTGAACTGTCGGACCACAGTCATAATTTCCACGACATTGTGGAACACAACACTTGTATACCATGACATTTATTATGCTCACTCGCGACGAAAGTATTTAAAAGTAACGTACAACGCGCCGCGGAAATACCCCTGCTACGGTCAAGGCAAGTAGCTGCACTGACCGTTACACATTCCTGAGCCTGCCCAAACAACCCTCCCATGGCCTCTTACCCGTGACGTCACAGGCTCCAGGCGACAGGGTGGGAAGGCCTTGAGTCTCGGTGGTGTTGGTAAAGCTGAGTTGTACTACTTCATGATGTGCGACTGTCCTGTGATGAGGGTCTTGGCAGATTGTGACGAAGCCTTGCATGCGGACGTGTGCAGGTGCTGACACCCCACAGGTGTGGAGATGTGTACCTCTACGACATGCCGCCCGGCCAGGCACGTTACGACGTGCCTCCCACCACGCATGTCTCCGTTGTTGACGGCACTGGTGAGTCTCTCAAGCACACCCTCTGTGAGTCCCAGTCCTGACTCTGTTCTCCCTCTGGTACACTGTAGTTCACTCTAGTGGGTTCTGAGGCTGCCCTCGGCCTTTGCGCTTGCAAACATGTGCGTAGAAGAAATAAAGATCTACATGTTATACATGAGATATTCTGATGGAAAAAAATTAAAAATTTACATGAAAGGATTTTACTTTTTACCATATAAATTTTGAAATCATCTGGTGGAATGTCTTAAATTTAAAAAGTACTTACACCAGGAACTAGACAACTTGTAACCTGACTGCTTTCAAAAGCAAGATGGCTACCAAAAAGTGGGAGTGGGTGTAATGAGTGAACATCATCGTTCACACTCTTGCCTTCTCTCACTGGAGTTCGGACAGCGAGGTATCTCAGTTTGATATCATTTGTGATTTGCTAAACTATATTTGCTTCATTCTGAGGTAAAATGGCCGAAAAAAGGTCTGTTTTCCGGGAAATAAGTCAAGACTAACTTGCACCTAGTTTCCGATTTGGGTCAGAGTTTCTCAGTTCTACAGTTTTCTTTTCAGGTTTAGGTATGGTGATGCTCCCTCACGCTGTGAAGTTGGAATCACTTCTAACAAGAGAAATTAAAAGCAGGATTGGAGCAAGCCGGAGTTGCAGTCAGCGAATTGCTGACCGCCACTCCTTCTCCGTACTGTGGAAATTTTAAAACTTTCAGAATATTTTTTGATTGAGTTTATATAGAAAGTATCATAACTGCAATAGCATCTGGAATTTTATTTACTGTCCATGTATATTATACAAAAAAACAAAAGATGTGTGGAGCAACCAGTGGTGGATGCAGGCAGAGGGATAGGGAGGATATACCCCTCTTGGAGTTATGAAAACAATGTGTGATCTGAGTGAAGCCATTGTGTTATTTTGGGTGGTGTAGGATAACTGGTTATAACACCTGGAATCACAAACCACAAAGGCAGTGATGCATTTTGACAATGATGATGTAACTGTACACGTTGACATAACATAATTGATAACTTCCTCTCCTAAAATAAATATCCTTATTTATCGCATAATCGTCGCACATATATTTCAGGGCGTCAAAATTTGGATTAAAAACCTCTCGCGTAAACTTTGCATGATGTTTTTGGTCCCGCTATTAGATTCAGTGCTCTTTGTGTAGGTATCTTTTCCTTATAAAATGATATGTTTTAAAGTAGAAATCTAATATTTATTCGGACATTACAACTTATTTAATTAACGGAAATACAAAGTTGTCTGATGTGTAAATTTTCTTTTAAAGACGTTTTTAAACGTCATAACCTTTATCTGTTTGTCTGCGTCGCCGCGGTGTACCGCTTATAAAAATATAGCCAGCGCTAGTTGGCATCATTCATGTTTGGTTATGTTGCTTCCTGTATATAACGTGCACACGTAGTCGAATATCGATACTGATATCTCGCCAATTGCATGCAATGCGCACTCTCTGTCAAGAGCTAAGTTAACTACATTTGTTGGCCAGCACTCTTTCGTGGTGCGTACTACGATAGTTATGCATTAGTTCAGGCTCGCATTCACATTTTGTTTTTTCTATTTAAAGTTGAAGAATGTTTTTCTTGCATGACTTATTAAATTGTTCAGCGTGCTTTTATATACTCCACTTTTTAAATAAACGTACTTTCCATGAATGTATTTTGTTTTTATGAACAACTTTATCTAACGAAATTTATTTTTCTTGCATAAATGTCGCACCCATACTTTTCAAACTTGATTTTAGTATAAAATGTGCGACGATCATGCGATAAAACACGGTACTTGTATCCGCCACTGGTATGGAGCAAGCAGCTGAACAAAGAATTAAACAAAAATTTAACATGTTATTAAAAGTGCATTAATGTATAAAGGTTTTTTATCTCGCAGTTTTGCAATGTAACATTACAGAGGAAGGGATACAACGCAGAAATGATAGCCATACAACAGAAATGCACAAATATCGCAAAAGGGAAATGCTAACTGCTGTGTATGTGGCAGGGCGCGATGGGAGTGGGGAGCAGTATGACGTGCCGCGCGGCACACCGGTGCCGGCCAGCTACGACACTCCGCGGTCGTGGAGGGCCTCTCCAGTGCGGCACGACTCTACCGAAAGCTATGATGTGCCGCGACCTCTCGCACTGCTTCAACACCAGCAGCAGCTGACGCCCAGCAGTTCTGCTAGCTCTCTCACTGAGCTCTCGCTGTCTGGCTCCAACCGCTCCAGCCTAGCACTGACGACAGACTACGACGTGCCTCGCTCGCGCCAGCAGCCTACACAGGTATGCCTCCTGCCCTGTGCTCCTTTCCACCTCTCTTAGTCGTGGTGGTACGGTGATGTTTCTGGTTGGTGGGGAGAAGAGGTACAAAACTAGCACTGTAGGAAAAGTAACATTAGTTTGTTTAGAAGTTTGTGGAAAATACTGTAAAAATTAGAAAATCTCATTACTCAAACATCATAATTAACGTTATTTTTAGAGTTTATCATGATAGTGATTTTTTTAAGGTCCCTATACATAAACCATTTAACATGGAACCAAGAACATGTTTTTTCCACATTATATTGCTGCTGAACTACATCCGCCCTTCTAAGTAATGACACTAATAAATTACGTCACAATTTGATGAAGTAACAGTCATTTATTCAAGGTACCACTCTTTTTCTTTTATGTGGATTTTTATTTTCATGCACGCACAACGGTAACAGCACTTGTTTAATATTAAATCGAATTCAACGTATAAATACAGTAAAACCTTTTTGTTGCGACCCCATTTATTGCGACCACCTCTCTATTACAACCCGATTTCAAGGAACCGTGAAAAAATTGCCGAAAATCCGAAGAAAATCGGACAGAAAATAAGTTTCTTGTGGTGAGTAGTGTGTTACTGCGTTTCTCTTGCCGAGTGCTGTACTGCCGTAGGCAGCGCATATCTAAAAATAGATACCACTTCCTGTCGACCGCTGTCAGCGCTTGACAACCCCCATTCCACGTCCCTTTGCCGGCAGGGTGCAGATAAAGGTTTTTGTTGCAACGTGTTTACGTTTAGCTTTTTGCTAGTGTCTAGTGTGGTACGCAGTTAAGGCTAAGCTACCTGCTGGATTTCTCTTGATTTTGATTACTATCGGTTGACAATTCACAGCGACCAATTGGATGCCCGCCCGCCTCGACTTGTTTTAACTGCCGCAGCGATGTTTATTTTGACAGCCCAAGCAATTATCTTTTCCCGTGTGTTGACAGAAAAAGGTCGCTTCACCCAGCATAAAAAAAAAGGCTACGCCACTTATTCCCCACGCGGGAAACACACTGGCTGCCGTCTGTCTCCCCCGCATTTATCTTTCTTCTAACATTCCACGTCTCGCCTCTCGCGCGAGCAATAACAAAGCGACCACGCATTGGGCCGTTTTATGCTTTGTTTGGTGACTGCAGCTTGATTTTATTTGGTATATTCCTTTTCATAGGACCCTTACTATTAAAATACATTTATATTTAAGTTTGAAAGCTTGTAAATTCCTTGCCAGAGATGACTGAACTCGAACTTCGTGTGAAAAGTTACATATTTTGACCCCTCCCTCACCACTTTAGTACACCATTCACAATAGCCCAATTTTACGGGAGAAGGGAGGGTGAAATGAACATTTTCTCACTGAAGGTTTTTCAAAGGAAGCGAAGTTGGGGTGTTATAAGGGAGGACACTAGATGGTTTGTGTGTCTGGAAGGGATGAGCTAGCCTTGAATAATGTGAACGAGGGGAGGGAGGGTTGAGCTTATGCGTCATGAAGCCGCCGCCGCCAGCCAGCCGGGCGAGCTTTGTGTGCGCCCACTCGCGTTGCAGAACCTACCGCTGCCATATTTTTAAAGGAAATGTCCCATTATTTTTTTTGTTATATTTACATGAACATTATTGGAAGTATTAAACAGACTCAAAAATACGCTGTGTGTTAAAATTAACAGATTTTAATGATCTTTCATTTAGTTTTTTTTTTTTTTCTGATTTTCACATTTTGGTCAAAATGTCGAATTTTTTGACGGTTCAACTAACCAGTAAAAATAAACTGTCTTTTGACATATTATCTTTAGAGGTGGCCTGTAGGGCGAGGGACTTGTCATGAAGGTTGAAGTGGGTTTAAAGCAAAGCCATCTAGCATTGTGAGTGACAGAATCCTGCCATTTTACGGCTGGTTTCTTAGCTTGTAGCGGTTTGGGGGGGGGGGGGGGGGTGAAATGAACTGAAATTTTCAGAAAACATCTATTATGACCCCCCCTCTATTACGACCCTATTCCTGGGAACCGTGAGGGGTCGTTTCAGAGAGGTTTGACTGTAGTGTGATGAATCAACAAACAATATTTTGCGCTTTCCTTAATAGCTATTTATCTTCAGTGACAGCCGAAGTGTTTAGCAAATGTTTATTTTAAGCCATCCTGTTGTCAGCAGAGAGAGAGAAAAGTAAGAAGCTTTCAGGGCTAGTTTACCTCTTGTGTACTAGGATGTGCTAGTGGCAAATCATAGGCACACACATTTAGTAAATAACAGTCAGGAATTACAGTAACACATTGAATAATCTTTTTAATAATAGAACAAATTTACAGTATTTACCCAAAAGTAATGTTACTCTGAATATAGTGCGACCCCAAACTTTTTGATTGTAAGTTTTTGACAAATACTTTGCTGTAAATTCACATCTTCTAGCGGCAAGGTACAAGTTTGGATTATAATGCTACCCCCACTTTTGAATTTAGCAGTTTTGGTTAAAATCATCTCATTATATTCAGGTAAATACTGTAGTTTTATGATTTTTTAAATATTATTATAAATGAAATATATATAACATTATTTTATAACTCATATTAATGGGTGTATTGTCTTAATGTTAGTCAGCAAGCATACTTACCTTTTTAGAAAATGAATTATTTCGATTAACATAAACTCTTAACGAAATAAAGATATTTGATTAGTGCTGTTTTTTGACACTCTTATTTTCCTGGAATTAATTAAAGCATTACTTCAAGATGCAGGTGTATATACTTAGCAAGTAGTCCATTTTATGCTAAATTTTGTTAGCTTGTTGCTTGGAAACCAAACGTTTAATACTGTTACAGTATAACTCTGGATAGCAACATTGTTGGGTCCAAATTTGTTTGTTTTTTATAAAGGATTTCTTAATTTATAAAGTACAATAAATATAATTGCAATATAAAATGGTTGTCAATCCGATATGCATTAAACACAATCCTTAGGGTTTGTGGTACAGTCTTGTATTATTTTGCAAATATGTGTCTGGTTTAGCATATCAATACAGGTAAATTGCTATTTTATATAAGAACTAAGCTAAATGTGAAGGCACAATTACGTCAAAGAAGTTTTCAATGAATGGCTGGAATAGTTATATATATAAATATATAAAATATATAAAATATATAAAACATTGAAAATTCTGAGTGTTCAGGTTTACTGCATTAAGTGTGTGATGTCTTGTACGGATATTATTGTCGTAAAGGATAAGTGGTACAGAAGTAGGTACTTTCGAGATTCTCCAAACAAAAATATAGGCTTTCACACTTACTGGACTAGCCAGAGAACGACCAGATAGCATAGCAGGCGTGTCTGGTGTTACAGCAACTGTATGATGTACCGGCGCCCAACCCCGCGCCCAAGGAGCTGCCCCTGGAGCTGGGCTCGGCCATGGAGACCCTGGCACGCCTGCAGGCGGAGGCCACGGCCGCTGTGTCACGCCTGCTGGGCCACGCCGGGCCCCAGTGGCGCAGGCGCGAGCGTCTGGAGCCACGCCTGCTCGACCTGAAGCTGGCTGCCGTGCGCCTGAAGGCCTCCTTGCATGATCTGGCAGAGTTCGGGGAGGGCGCGCTGGGCAACGCAGGCCGTGCGCCAGACAAGGGCCTTGCGGGTAAGCTGCGCCCACTGACCCAGGCGCTGCGTGACGCCGACACGCTGGTTTGGGAGGCAGTGGCTGCGCTGGATGCGGTGGACTGGGCGCTGGATGTGCTGGCACGGGATGAGGAGGAGGGGGGCACGGATGCGCTGGACCGGCTGGTGGCGTGCGCGCGGGCGCTCACAGAGGACGTGCGCCAGTTGGCATCCTTCATCCAGGGCAACGGCACGCTGCTGTTCAAGCGGGGCTCTGGGACTCCGCCCGAGGGGGAGTGGCCTGAAGACTACGACTACGTGAACCTGGAATCACGGGAGAACGTGGCGCGGCAGCATGCGGAGATCCTAGAGGCGCTACCTGACGAGCTGCGCAAGTCTTACTCTGCGGTGGTGCGTGAGGCAGAGAGCACAGCCGTGATGGGGCAGCTGGACCCTGATGACCGACAGGTGCTAGCCTTCTATGCCACGCAGACCGTGACGCACGCGGCACACCTCACCCATGCCATAGACGCATTCTTGCAGGCCGTTGAGCGCAACCAGCCCCCACGCATCTTCCTCGCTCACAGCAAGTTTGTAGTGCTGGCCGCTCATCGCTTGGTGCACATCGGCGACACGGTGCACCGCAATGTGGTGCGTGCAGAGCTACGGCAACGTGTGTTGGCGTGCGCCAACGCCCTGTCGGAGGCTCTGGCCCAGGCGGTGCAGAAGACGAAGCGTGCGGCACAGCAGTTCCCCAGCGTGACGGCCGTGCAGGAGATGGTTGACTCGGTGGTGGACATATCACACCTGGCACGCGACCTCAAGGTCAGCCTGGTGCAAGCTGCCCAGCAGCCGTAACCGCTCTCGTGACCAAGCATTCCATTGTGTGGGGTGGTACTGTTGACTTACTATACGTGTAGGCCATTACTTTACAGTATACTAGATTGCTGAGAATTTTTACCAAGATACATGTATGTATTGAGATGTTTTTATTGCAGAGATCATAAAGGTTGTATGTAGATAAGTTTTAGGTTTAATACTAAATGGCCCATTCTTAGTGAATTTTGATCAAACTAAGGAGGTAATATCTTCTGAAAAAATGTTCTTCCTTGCAGAGAGCCAATTTGGCACAAGTCTGCGAATAATATTGTGTTCGGACTAATGTTTAATCAGGTCTAAAGGAAGGACTACTATTGTACTAATTAACTAATGGATAAAGTACATAGTGGATGTAATAAAATATATATAAATATTTCAAATATATTTGTTAGGGGTGTACAGATATCAACATTCCAATTACTAATTAACAATTTTCAAACAAGTACAGCTATGTAAAAACCTGAAAAATGTTGTGTAAAATCGAAGAAACATTTACTGTTACAAAAATACTGTTTTGAAAAAAGTTATCTTATTTCAGTTCAGCACATATCACTACGAACTATTGATTTAAGCTCAAAGCTAGCTGTTGGTGCGGAATTGTAAGGTTATATTTAGTCTGGGAGTTGATAAACCAGATTACTTTATGATAAACGAAAGCTCATTCCGATCTCTAGGTCAGATTTGATAGTTCTGAAAATAAGCGCCAATGATCTATGTAGCTTTCTGCCACTCTTGTTCTGTCAACATGTTTGTAAACAAACATCATGTGATGCTTTCCAAGTTACATTTGGGAAATGGGTACCACTGGTACTACTATTGAGACAATACATGGCTGATATTTGCATAAAAAACTGCATGTTGGGAGATACTTGGAGCATAGGCCGGACTGATCACACTGCAACAATCTCGTGATCATCCAGTAACTAGAAGATTGCGAAAGAGGCCGAAAATATTTGTACGTATTATTTATTTTCTCTTGCATACCTCAAGCATTACATACTTTAGGAATAAAAATTGTCTTTATTTTTATTTTGGGGGCTAGCCAACTGCCAGTGCCAGTTAAAAGGAACTACGGCCTTCAATTGTGAACTGCGAATTGAGTTGAATGTCTTTGTGGGTAAAACAGGCCATGGTGCTTCAGCCACAGGTATTACACATGTAACTTCCAAACACCATGTCAGGGATGTTGCAGTAGTTTCACCAGCAAAGTAAGTGATCCACTTAGATAACGTTAGCCATGTTTGTGTGTGTCCATGATACACTCGGTTTTATCAAGTTGACGTGCAACTGATAATGTAAGTCTTACAGCTGAAGGGGGAAAAAAAATTTAATTTCTTACTTGATGGTCAAAATGTATAACATCCTGCCTTGTAGCGTGGTATGATAAACATCTGCTAAAAAAATATGTTTTGTTGTATGTACTAACCCAAATAGTGCATCTTGTTTCTAGCAATTGTTCAAAAGATAAACAATTTTTCAAATTTGCATTAAGTGTATATTTTACTGTTCAAATCTTAACCAATGGCAATGGTAATTAGTATTGCAAGAATTGTGATAAAGAAACTACCTAAACTCTGTTCATTAAGTAAATTTCCATGTAATTGTTTCTCTATGTATGTATAATTCTCCCTACAGCCTTGAGCGCCTAGTATTAGATTGTTGTTTCTTGTTTTGAACTACTTACTCTCTTCACCACATATCCACCATTTAATCTTCCAGATAATGTTTTTCATTCCAGTTTACTCACGATTGCCTTAGCTTTTGTTGAAGTTTGTTGTTGTCTTCAATGCTCTAATGGTGTTGTGGAAATGAGTAATTATATAACATAAGAAATTATGTCCTTTTAATTTTAGTTCTTTCAACTAAATTGATTTAAACTTTAAAAAAATTTGTAATACGTAGCATCACAGTAGTAGCTATATAAAGGGGTGGGCCAATTCAATGCAATAATGATTATTAATTGCAGCAGAACAGTCCCAAGTACTAAGAGATCTGCGTGACCAGACTGTCTGGGTGGCATCATGATAAACGCGATGCTCGCTGGTGCTTCAGGTGTAGCATTGCAGTTTCTTTGGATACTAATTATTAGTTTAAATTAATTCAGTAGATCCAACTGTTTTTTTTTACTTAATAACATGGTGTCTACCAACTCTAAAACAAGAGAAATGGTGGGGTTTTGACGTGACCAGGGACTAATCGGGGGGGGGGGGGGGGGGGGGGGACCGAATTTCTTTTTGGGAATGTTTTGGTGTGTTGGTAATGTGTTCCCATTACGGCAGGTGAGACTTAGTCTCATAGTTTTTTTTTTGGCCAACAGTGAACGTCTTTGAGATTGAACACATGTTTCTGGAATCACAGTAGCGCAGTGATGCGACACGTAAGATCAGAAAAATGTGCAACAGAAAAATATCCAGATGCATGCCCGCACCTTCTCCCTTAGGGTTTTAACAGCCACAGGTGATGGTTAACTTGACAGCTAAGGCAGTTTTGCCATGTATTTGATTTTAAAAATTTTATGTGTGCCAGAGACAGCTGAACATTAACTTGGTGCGAAAAATGGCATATTTGGACATACAGGGGTTGGGAGTCAGTCTGTTGGTCAAAATCTCTATTATGACCCCTCTCTATTATCAGCCTATTGCCAGGAACCACGAGAGTTCATGACATTGGGATTTTACTTATTAGTATTTTGTGTAAAACAAATTCTGAGACAGTTTGTGCGGCAATTTGTTCGAAGTCTGCGAATCAGTTTACTAGTGAATGTTAATAAGTAGCTTAGTTTTTGTTTCTACAACATTAATCTAAGTATATCAATACAAATACATAATCATTATCAAGGCTACTAATGTTGCTTGTGGCTTTTGTGTTATTGACATTACAAATCTTGTTTTCAAACCTTCACATCATCTTAACTCAAGTGATGATGTTTATTATAAATGAAAGGTTACACCCGATGCATATATAGATTTGCGATGTTTTCATAGATCCGGCTAATATTAAATAAATGTACATATTTGCACATGAAGAAAAATGTTTAGTTTTGTTGTATTTATTTATATCATGCTGAATAGTTTGCCCATCATAAATTTTTCAACACGGAATGCATTTTATACGTGGCTTCAGGAAAGAAAATGCATTTAATAAAAATGTGTGTTTTGCAATGAAATGTAGCTTGAAATAGAGTAATATTTATGTGGGGTGGGTATCAGCTGCGACATTCTTTCTTTAGTGCACCTCAAGTTGCCCTAGCTGTCAACTACATTTTGTGGTAGGTAACGATGCTTTTATCCATGGTCGTAGTATAGGGCTTTGTGACCGGAACAAGGGGCAGAGAAAAAACACTCCATCGTCTTGTGTTGAAATATGGCCTGTTTACAATGTAGTATCTGTAGCGAAGTGTAATTGCTACTTACTGTTATTACATGGAGCATATGCAATGGTGGCAATTATACTTCGTATAAAGTACCAGTAAGCAATTCTCAGTGGTTGCATGAAGATCACAGAATCCCAGAACGCCGAAATATTATTGTGTTAATATATTGTTTACAGAGTTTTAAACAATCTTGCCGAGTTAAAATTGTTGTATAAAAGAATATACAAGTGTTTGTTGCATAGAACACAGTGGTAGGATGCACAATATCAGTGTGCTCTCTCCTTACATATATGCTGATCATCTGAGAATCAAGGCTATACTTGGCCGTCTGTGACAATTTCTTGGATCCAGTGATGTGACACATTACTGGCGATGGCCGTGGTGTAGTTTCTCAAAGGTTGAAATGCTATGTAATTTAAAACGTGTCTTTTTAAATTTGCTAAACAAATTTTGGCTATTTGTTTTCGTTTGGTGACTAGATAGGGCTCAACTTAGCATATATCACTAGGGGGTATAAGGTCCCTAACAATGAGCATATAAAAAATGGCGAGTGACATTGCAAGTTTCAAGCTGGAACCACTTCATTTGACTGCGCAAAGTGAACAAGCGCTTTACATGCACGTGTGACTGCATCTGTGGGCCGGTCTGCTCGAACGCAACAAGTCATATTGAACACGCACGTGTAGAAACCTGTAATTAAAATAAAATAGCAGTTTGCCCGCTGGCATGCACGTTATATGCAACTGTTAAATATGTTGTGAGCATGGGTGTTACTAGGATTTTCTTCAGAGAGTGGGGGGCTTATTAATTCAAATAAATAAACATGGAACGTAATAGCTTGTGCAAATATATTAGTACTAATTAACATAATCTTTAAAAAAAATTCAAAATAGAATATTGTAACACTTAGAATAACACAAATTACGATTTACATTTTAAAAAAAATGAAATGTAAACCATAAATAACTATGTTTCTGCTTCGGAATGGTGTTGACTTCATGATGTTATGTTACAAATAATCTTTGAACAGTTTTAAAAAAATTACCATTAGATATACTAACTATACAGTCAATTACTTGTTGTGGTAGTTATTTTCAAGATTTAATGTATCATTGTGAAATTTTGGTACTAAGTTGGATGCGCCCACAAATAATCAAGCCTCTTTTTTACAAGCAGTTTTCCAAAAAAAAAGCACAGATAGGCAAAACATCTTGATGGCATCCAACTCATGACTGGCCTGTGTAGTCTACACTGTGTTCTGTACGTCGAGTTTACATAACATCTCAACAGGTCGCAGGTCCCGTTTTCTATACTTGTCTATTGCAGGCTTAACTTCCACCTTACAATTGATCAAGAAAACTAAAAAAAAATTAACAAAGGAAATTGAAAAACAAAAAACTTAAAAAAGAACTGGGGATTTCTAAAGTCTTAAGTTTGATGGACACCATGTAATAAATTGTGCAATTGTTATTGATAGTATTCACTAAGCTGTTACCAACTGGTTTGAAGTAAACAAATAGTTGACTTTGGCAAGTGTGTGTACTGTAATGTGGAGTGCCTTGGTGTGCTCATCCATTGAAGGGTGCCGATCAAATCTGGACCCACACCACTGTATGATGCTAGCACGAGCAGATGTCTCATTTCCTGTTTCAATCTCATTCGTCTTGCACTTTGGTCTGCTGTTTTCAGTGTTGCCTTCATTGAGTACCGAGTCCCTCCCCCGTTTTTACTGCCCATAACATCTAGGCTTTTATCTGCTTGTGTTGACTCACGTTGTCGCTCTGGCCGTTGAACCCAGCCTTCTGCAGCACCTGCGTTCAGGAGTCTCCTTGGAAGCAAGCAGTAGCAAAGTTGAATCTCCAGTTAGGAGAGTTCTGTTAAAATGGTGTAACACAATTTGTATTTAAACCTTTGTTAGATTATTTCTAGAGATTTGGTGTAGTGACAAAGATAATATTTGTTGCTGAAAATTAATTTTAGTATTTGGTTCCTTATTTTAAAATGAGAAACTATTCAAATTTGCTGTCTTATTAGGTTGTACTTTATTTAAAGTTGGTATTTATTTTACTTTTGTTAAATTATGCTAATAGATTATTAAAGACTTTTATTGAAATGACAGTTATTGTTAAAACAAAGTACCTAATAGTTTTATATTTGTGTTAGTATTATCTTTGTACCATTGTCCAATTTGAGACCTTTTAATTGACAGTATCCTGCAAGTCTAAATGTAACTTGAAGTTCCTACACACAACGTAAGTAGGTTAACAATAGTTATACTAGTTTAGGTCTTATTTTGCCTCTTCCAAGGTATTATGCATTCATGGACTATGAATTTGAGAGTTGCATGTTCCTTTTGAATCTAGATTTCACATTAAATTTTATAAGTGGTTCAAATAGTTAAGTGTTTCAAGAAAAACATATATCCATGTTGAAAGCTGTGTGAAATAACTTAAGTTTTTGTGACTGCCAAATATATTGACAATGAAATAAAAACACAAAAGCCACAAATTTTCAATGTTTGAATATAACACATTACCAACGAAACAGGTAAGACTTTCATAGGTGAATGGTCAGATTACATCACTGGTGGTTCAGAATTTTAATGTAGCGTATTCTACTTTTTACCAAGGATTTTTTTTTTTTTTTACTTTTATTGAAATACTGTGATTTGGCAAAAGTTACTTTGTTACATTTTTGTTTGCAGAACAATTTTTTATTTATTTGTATTTACCTAGTTGTATACTACGTAATGTAATCTTGCCGCTAGTTATGTGCAATATGAAGTGTTTGTGTGCGGTGGCAGGATCTGCTCCAGCGCAAAGTGCGAGCTTGAGACTTGATTGTTCCCACACGTGTTTGTGTGTGGTCGTGGAGAACTACTCAAGACTGCTGCGCCGAGTGAATTTGAAATGTATTGCAGTGTCATGATTTAGTGTCCTTTGCAAGCCAATAAAATAAATTTGCTCAAAATATTTATGTAGAATATTTTAACTTTTTCGCTAGCAAGAGGCAGGTTTGGTGCTGTCAGTGTAACACTTGACTGTTTTTGTTAAACTGAAAAGACCTCACTGTATTTCCGATTACTGGACTGTTGAAAATTAAGTCGATCGCTACAGAGTGATGTACAGGAGAACCTCTGTTCAGCTCTTCCTGATTGTACGTTATCTTTAATTTCTGTTTGACTTCAAATAAGGGTAGTGATTTAATTGTATGATTGTACTCCTGTTGTCTTGAAGTTAAGAAAGATTGCTACCCAGTGTTACTTAGAGATGGTCCTTGACTAGTGAACACACAAACTATTAATTATTCCAAATATTAGTTGGCTGGTACGGATTCATTTTCTGGATATCATTAAAGTTGTAATGATGTCCATATGTTGTTTCTTTTAGAAAGCCTCAACACGAACAACTACCTCAATCTTCCTTTCCTGATTTTATTTAATAAATCAAAATTGGATAGGAAAATTTTTATTTAAAATTTATTTCGGAAAAAACATGTTAGAGATTGTTCCATTTGAGAAAAGGCTTGTGGGTGAATCATGAATGAGACATTGTGGGTCACTGCTTTGAAGGTATTTCCATTAAGTATGAGATACTTGCAAACATTTTTTATTAATGATGGACCCCATAGTATTTATTAGTAATAATTTGGGTTCTAAATGTTAGTAAAAGGACTAGCTTTGTGTCTTCTTACTGCTGAGAAACCACAATCTTGAAATTTAATTCCAAACCCAAATTTCATTGTCAAGAAAGTAAGCCTATATTTAAAACTGCAGAAAGATATGTTCGTAAATAGTGACTAGTTAAAAAAAAATTCAAAATGGTATGTGGATGTGCATAGATTTAAATAATTACAAATTTGCTATTTATATTTCCCAAGTTCAGCAAGCTTAGCATATTAATCTAAATACCAAAAAAAAAAACTACGTACAATATTTCTTTACACAAATTGTAGACTAGAAGAGTAAATACATTATGTTTATTTTCATTTATAACTTCAGTGTGCAAGAAATATCTAAAACACCACAGTAAAGCCACACTGCCTACATTATGCCCTATAGTGGTTGCCTCTCGAGCTATTTGCTAAGAGGACATGCTGGTTAGACTGCCAGGCAAGAGTCTGAAAGATAAAATTCATTCATTTACAACTTGTAAAAATTATATCTCAATCCAGCGCCACTATAGACGTGATAATTTACATGTTTAAAATATAAGTAAAACACTTTCACAGCAGTTACACACCTTAATTAATTTTAGTATTGCATTAGTTACCAACAGTGTTAGAATTCGTACTTGCAGGTCACAAAGAAAAGTTTGAAAATTTACCTAAAATAATTTGAAAATAACTAATTGTATATCAGTTTAAATGTTCTTTTGGGGACTTAAACTCATATCTTATTGTTAAATTTCCATACTTTAACAATTGAACCATTGAACCAATAGTGTCTTCAAAAGAAAATATTTTATCACTTGTGTTCAGTTAAGTTTATGTTTATAGATGGCTTTAAAAATGCTTTGTGTGGATTTCAACAATGCAACATTTAAAAATTAATAATCCAATTTTGAATGTTTGTTGAAGTGAAACTTCTAATGTGACTTCCAAAAAGGTTGCGTTAAACGTTTAACGCTCCTGAGGAGGGGGAATAGAAAGAGACAGAGCGAGAGTGAATGCGTGTTTCATAGACCCACAAATAGTGAGTGTGTGTCATTTCTCTATGTCCACGAGGTCTCGCCGCGTCAATTTTATCCGTGGGGCAAACCCGTCCGCTTAATTAAATAAACAGCTTTTATCGAATGATTTCATGATTTATTTTAGTTTGATTTGATACAATATGATTTCACTAAAAATCTATTTCTACCCCTTCCTATTTTCATTTCCACATTACGAAGTTTCACTTCTTCCGCGCGGAGGGACCCCACGCACTATTTTTTAATTTGTATAGATTTCAACAATACATCTAAAATTTAATTGTTAAATTTGAAATGATGTTGCATTTGTCAACAGTCAGTTTATTTATACAGTCTTTATTTTCTTGTCATAACTATTATTTTTTTTAAAATTATATTTTGAGTAAATTCTTATGTTTGGAATTACATAATGGTGAAAAGAGCAACCTTTGTAGCAGCCATTTCATTCCACCGAGAGTTTGACGTTGGTAATATTTAATTTCTGTATTTCAATTACACATTTCTTTGAGTTATTTTTCCATTTTAGAACATCCATGCAACAAACTCATGTCTTCAGTTTTTTTTCTCTTTTCCAAGGTTTTCTTTGTTTCAATCTGTAGTATTTCTCAAAGCTTCCTTGTTCCTTAGTTGTCACCACAAGCTAAGAAGAATTTTTTGATTTTAGAATAGTGAGTACGCCATTAAGAAAACAAGATATTTATTTGTGTGAGCAGCTTTTCCGAATCCTCGGAACCCACGCAAGAAACATGAAGATTCACATTGACCAAGTCAATAGTTAGAGCGCTTCAGGAAGTTAAAGGATTAGGAATGACTGATTTTTTGCATAAGATTTAGGGAGATACGTTTCCTGTATTCCTACCACATTGGTCACAATTGTTGAATAGTGCAACTCCACGACGTAGAGCCTATTTCCAAGAGGTCGAAGTCAACATTGGTGAGCTCTTTCCGAACTATAAAAATTTTCAGATGCCATGGAAATCGCGGATTTTTCATCTTTATTCCAGTAATACGTCTTGTAGCCGTAGTTAGCGTTTTCAGTTATCCATTGTGGTTCCAGCCATCGAGAGGATGAACCAGAGGTCAAGACAGTGTCCAAGATCATCAATCCCAATAGCTAGTAGGTGACAACTTGGGTGTGTTCAATGTTTGCAGAATGTGATGAAACGAGTCACAGCGGGCAGTTCAAAACTGTTTATTTCTATTGTTGTCCTGCCGTTCTCTGCTGTTAGGATTGATGGGTGGTTGCTGAGGGCACCAACTTGCCTATGAATGAACCCTGCAGGCCAGTTCGCTGGTAGAGCAGGACTCTTCTTCGGGCATGACGTTGCTAGTGGCTGACAAAGAGCAGAGATAAAATGGACAGAGACCCCCCTGGCTGTTGTAGCCACCAAGGACGCATTGATTATTACAGAAATCAGAGAGACTACAAAATTGGTATAAAAGCTTTTATTGGCCTAAGTTCACTGGACACAAGTTACCCGCGACATGGTCTATCGTAGACATATGGCCATAGCTTGAAACGGCACGGGGCTAATCACAGAGTTATGATAGGGTCAAATTAAATAGGTGACGAAGAATTTGAGGGCCTTCTGGCTTTCAGTCCTGGACTAATGTGATGCTGGCGCCTGCTGTGTGCTGCACTTGAATGGGAAACGAGGCATAGCAGAGTCATTTGCATGTTACACGAATGACACACTCAAATTAAAATGGCTCAACACCTAACACTACATTAACATGGCTAAATATGACGCCACTCCCGCTGCCTGTTTAAGTTTTTAAATTGATTATTAATGTTGAAAGTGATCTCAGGGGTTTTAACGGGGGTTCGGCCTCGTGGCTGCAGGCAGGAGCGCGTCTCTGTTTGAAACCTACCCGGGCTGTTCAGGCCACCCAGGACGCCCTATAAATAACTGGTAAATGATTTGACACGACACTGCATTTTATTCAGAACCGATACACTTATTGGTCCAGGTACTGGACCAATAAGTGTTGTCTGAACGCTGCGACACGCGTATATCTCTACGTAAACGGTACGCGCGACCAGGATAGGTTGCCAAGTGGTGTACACGGACTTATACAGTAGCCGATTATAAATGTGAATGGCGCGACGGATAGCCACAGATCTCCTGTGCTGCAAGAACTTCTACAGGCAGTTACGTTAACATGGAAAACAGCACATACAAACGGACATTCCAAAGTTATTTGCAATCTAACCTATGGCGAAATATTAAGGTTCCGAAAAGTACATAACCCGGTACGCTGGAGTCATAAACGTTAAAGTCACTTATTAATCAGAAAATACTCGGTTAGATTGCATGTTACAAGTTACACATTTACAGACGATGAAAGTTAAAAGGCGAAAGTTAGTAAGTAAGAACTCGACACTCGTTACAAAGAGTCTTCGATGATAACAATTAATTGGCTGTGAAGCCGAAACTGCGTAACACAATTACGCTGTTCTTAATCTCTGGACACGAAATTACGTAGAAAATGTAAAGTTCCCTGTTGGGATAAATTTAATTAGTTACGAGTCGCACGAAATATCGTGCGACTGGGTGGGGTCGGCGCCGAGCTGGAAGAAGGATTTTAAAACTTACACTATTGCTGATGTGGATGTAGTGCGAAAGTTGACGGCTCGACGTTCGCGGAGCGTCCGACCCCTGCGAGTCCCGACCGTAACCACAGAACAAGGAGGGAGATATAGAAATGCGACTCTTACATCGGAAACTGTAACTACGTTTGAAGCGACATGTGGCGCTATCTGTCGGGCGGGCCCAGTACTAGCAACAAAAAAAAATTTGGCGGGAGGTTCAAATCTGAAATGCTCTACTTACATTGATAGAATAGATTTAAACTGTAAATATTAATTTGTAAAAAAAAAAAAAAAAAAAAAAACATACATGAGATGCAACAAAATAGTATGTGGCTGACCATATCTGCTCAAAACATTCAATGGCAGACTAAAATCCAAATATATTTTTAAGGTAACTCAAAACTGTAATACAAAAATTAATTGAAATGGGGTGCAAATCAAAATTTTATAGGGAAATTAACTATGTCAAACTCTTAATTTCCTTACATGCCAAAACATGAGGAAAATTAAATAAATTGAAATAAAATAAAATGGAGAGTAGGTATAGTTGTATGCATGTACAGTAATACATATTTACTAAAGTACCTAATTCTGATCTGTTGTTTTATAACTGAAGTCAGATAATAATGACATTTGTCACTACCAGTGATTTAGTTTTTTACAAATATTCACAGATTTTACTTGCATCAGTAGTCCAAGTATTTTACTGCTCACCTTTATACTGCCACTACTGGTTTCTGGTAAAAGTTAACATACCAGAATATGTTGAAACTGTCATTACAGTACCTCGAGCAGTCTGAAAATGCTCTTTTGGTCACATTGATAGACTTTAAAATAATGTATACTGTCATGATGGGTGTAAAGTTTTATTATATCCTGGTGAGATATATATTAAATTTTATATCTGAACCGAATACAAACACATAAAATATTTTCCTTCAAAAATCTTTATTTCCAACATACTGAAACACAGTTGTGTGCTAGGTAAGCAAACCATCAAAACTATTATAGAGGTGTACTAATTAATAAAACTACAATTCCCAGGAAAGGCTATATGTAGTAACAACCAAAATCTAATAAATAAAAAAAAAATGTATTTTTTTTTTAAATTAATACCAACTGCCTATTTATTGCATATTAATGGATTCGTAACCATACTTCTAGCTTTTCCTTTTTTTTAAGATAAAAAATACTTAAATAAAACAAAACCAATGCATATCTTTAAATATTTTATTTCTGAGATGTAGAATGTATACAGCAAGTACAAGAAGTTTGGTAATAAAGCAATTGAATGTAAAATATTTTCAATATACTAATACATAACATACATTACATTTAACCATTTAAAACTCTGTAGCGAAAACCTCTTTTCACCTTATAGATGGCCACACATCTTACATTAATCTGTGAAAAATACTTCTATATTCATGGATAACAACATGTTCTCAAACACACTGGTTATTATTATTTCATAAGATTAAAAGCACTAACTTCATAACTGGTTCACTTTTGGTAGGCTATAATACATAACTTTCTGGGGTATTGGGTGAAAATATTTTTTTGCCATATTCAATCAGGATACCAGGTAAACTTATTATTTAAAGCTATTTTAAACAATTAGATGAGACTTTACTTGAACAAAGTGGTAGTTTGTGTGTGATATTGGTGCTGGCAAATAAGGACACAATATTGTCAGTTTATCCTAAACATATTTTGAAATTTTGGTTTCTGCCAAGAGACACAAACTTAAACCCTTATTCAAAACACACATCAGACTGTTCATAATTTAGAAGAAAAAAAAACAGTTGTACATACATTTTTAGATTTCACATAAATTTTTGGCAAATTCAACATTACAATGTACTGTTTTCTAAATGTAACTTACTTTGTTTAACTCAGCACCCATTCACATATAAAACAATTCATCCATAATCTCTAGTTAATTGGGGTGGCAATTTAAGTAAAATCAATGGAAAAATTGTATATCTTCTTCAAACATAAACATTAATTTGATTTTCTCCATTCATTCCAGTCAGTATGAGTGAAACTAGGACTTCTGACAGTAACCAATTACATAATTGGTATCAGTTAACTACTTGACATATGTTATGTTTTCCCAACAATCAATTCATTGGGTTGAATCTTTTAAATGGCCTATTCATTTAGTATTCAAATATTCTCTTATCATACAATAAAAACCATGGCCTAACAAACTGGAATACATAATAATAATAATAAAAATTATACTTCAAATCTGTAACATCAATTATTTGACACGTTTAAAATACTGTGTGTACAACTAATTCAACATAATGTCTTTAAAATGAAGAGTTCAGTTGATCCTAAAAGTATACAGAGATAGCATTAGTAGGAATGAAAATACTGACATTTGTGAATGCACGGACAGTACTGAAATATATAATGTTATTCCAAGCAGTTTGACGTAGTCCCCGCTGCTTCCCCTGATGATAGAGGGTCACTGGTTTGACTCCTCGATGCCGGCTAGCTACTGATGTGACTCAGGGAGGGTTCACGCCACGTGGTCGGGGAAACAGGGGAGGATTGTGGGCAGTCTATGCACCGTGGAAAAGATTTGAGACCTAATTGTCGAAATGTTAATATACTTAATGATGCGGCACTGCACGAGGTGCTGTTCGTGGGCTGGCCTATGTCGTTCGGTGCCAAGGCACATTCCCGCGCACCCCGTGGCTTCTAGTCGTGACGGATGATTACGCGGCGAAAACTGCAGTCAAAAACCCCAGCAAGGCTGTGACTGATTAGTAACAAATAAGCACGTGAGTTCGCACAGGACCTAATTTACCAATTTCCATGGTGTCTTGCGCCTGTCATTTGCCCTCCCCTCCCGGGGTTGCCACATGCGCAGGAGCCTGTAGTGAGACTTTATAAGGCTGGGATGTGCTTGTTTTAGGGCTTATCGTCATTTTTGAATTGATGTAGGAACTTCGACAAATTTTTCAGTTATGTATTGCGGGTCAGGCGGTGGTCCTGCTCAGAATGTAGTTTTAGGTTATTTAATTTTCTTATCAAAATTTATTTCGGTCGCCACCTCTGAAATTATGTTTGAATTTAATTATCTGTGTGCATGTATTTTGTATTTTATTTTTTTATTATAGTATTAACATTTCATGGCGTAGTTCTGCCCCCGAGATTGATTCTTACGCACTCGTACACTTTTTTTAAGATCATTTTGTTAGTACATAGTTTAGAATTCCTCATAGTCATAGGCCTTTCATGGAAACTTCAATTGTATGGTTTACTTAGTAAAATTACATTATGGCATTACCAGAATGCTTGTCAATTACTGTTTGAGTATCTCTGGGCCGAATCCCATTTGAATGATTCTTGCAAGGCTAGCTTACCTTGTTGGGTCTTGTAAAGATTGCTGTTTGTATTTTACCCATACAGTTATCTGTTATAAGCTTTGTATGTATTCTTCCCGTCAATTTTTGTATTAGTGATAAGTACCTGAAGGCAATATTTCTTAATCATGTTAATTCTCATTTACATTTGTAAATGCGTAATTTTCAATACTCGTGCACGAGTAACCTTTCTGTAAGATCATATATCACTTGTGTATAATTCACGTCTTTTTGTAAGGCCTACTTGTAAAATATTGATAGATTTTTCACACGCACTTGAGCTATCGCATTTGTTATCGTAATGTTCATTTTTTTTTTTAATGTTAAACTACGTGCAACTAAATTCTTGTCATATGTTTATCTTTTCGAACTTTTGAATTATTCTAAACTTGTTATTTCTTGTGTTAACATTTAAAAGAGTGATCCAGTTAAAAGTTTATAGATATTGTTTAAAGAAATATATATATTTTCGCTTCACTCATGAATATTCTCTGGAAAGTACAATTTCATAGTTTTGAATTCACATTAGAACACCAGTCTTTCTGTATAAAATAATACAGCCCCCCATCTTAGCTGTTTCATCCTGGCAGTTGGAAGCCTGGCCAGGACTCGTTTTAGCCTTGTGAGGTTTTCACTTTATCATTCCTGTGTGAATGTCGAACAATTCTGATTGCTTAACAATTAAAAAAATACTTATTCAACACAAAGCATGTATTTTCATTTACTGTGCAAGCAGTGAAATATACCATGAATGAAGCTAAAGGCTGGCTCAAAACATGGGATGGTAGGAAAGGCAGCAGTTTATAAATATGTACTAGTTCATCTGGATATAAAAAAGAAGTTAGGAAGTTTCCAATTCCAAAAAATTTTAAAGTAGAACAGAGCAAAAATTTTATACTGGTTTTTTACATGTTACATAACCATTCATTAAGTAAATGTTTGGAAAGGCATGATGTGTCACTAACAAATGTGGTAGTACTACTGCTAAAATTGTGACATATTTAAAAATTGTTAATAAAGGTGCATGACAACCTGTATTTCCCAATACTCTTCAAAAATTCGTAGAAATGTAAGTCTGTATCAGGATGGTATGACTTTTCTGTCATAAAATACTAGAAGACAAAAAATCATAGAATACAAAAACAGTGATCAGTTACGCTAATGAACAGCTTATAAACTAAAATACTATCCCAAAAATCTGGTACTATCAACACAATCAATTTCTATGGTACATGAAAAAACATTTATATACTGAAAAAATACAGCAATGTACACGTCACTTAGTCACTTGTGACTTTCTCTTTAAACCACACCTATACTTGGCAATAGCTGCTTTCTTTACTTCATCTTCAGTATGGTCTGCACTAGTAACTTTGCCACTTAATAGTCTATTGATTGATTTACACCACGAGTGCACATAAAGTCTGACGAGTACATCCAAAACACGCTTGCACAAGTCATGCTTCTTGCAAGTAAATGCATGTGTGTCTATTTCCAACAAAATAAGTGTTGTCAAAATATTTTTGATATTTTGCAAGTGACACACCACAGGCAAGTTCTTGAATACACACTGGGCAGCAACAACACATATATTACTGAAACCTGTATTAGGATACCTCAATGAGGTAGGTGTATATGACCTGGCAGTAATAATTTCAGAGTTTTCAACTGGTCCAGTTTAAAACAGGTTCTCTCTGCAGTCAGCACAGTTACCAATATTTTTCATTACTCGTCGAGCCACGTAACCATTGATATATACCTTTGTTCCTAGAGATAAGGGATTACTGTCAGTGGGAGAAAACTGCAATTCATCTACTTTTGAAAAGCAAGGCAAATGCTCAAAACTGACACCACTATCAACATCTTTGGGCTGCTCATGTGACACACTGTGTGTGAGGAATACTTTCAATGTGTCTAGAGAACCCTGAGTATCATCCTCCATGCAGTTCGACCCAACAGAGTGAGGAGAAGTGAAATTATTAACTAACAGTGTTTTGAAAGATGAAATGAATGACGTACAAGATGGCATGACATTACGCACTCCGTGACTGCGAATGCACCCAAAAAAATTTTCAAGTGGGTCTTGGTTCAGAGCCCTAAGTGAAAGGAACTTGAACCCTTTCTTCTGCAGTGAACTCCAAAGAACATTGATACCTTGCAATGTTAATTCCCAGTTCTTCACAGATGGTGGTCTGCAATATTTGCCATTACTGTTTACAAACTTGAATGTACGCAAAACTCTGATGGCTTCAATCCAGAACTCATGATGTGGCGAGGTACATGAAACAGCACACCTCAGCAGCTTTCCTTTTTTCGGCTTCACTGAACTTCCATTCACGCTGTCGAATAACATGTCCAAGAACAGGAACAAATCAGCAGTATCCTCAGCTTCTGGAGGCAACAGGTCACTTTTACCTGGAATGGGGAAAAAAAAAAAAAAAAAAATTGTCTTGAAATAACAGAAACTTTTATATCAAACAAATAACAGAAACTTTTATATCAAACAAATGTAATTATCACTTTCACTTTGCTAGCCAGCCCTCAAACCCAACTAAATATTCGTATTCTATGAACTTTCTTTTAAAATGCTAACAAATACAAAACTAAAATTCTAATTTCAGCTTAGCCTTAAGTGTTAACAACTGTTTAATACTCTATTGAATACAACCACTATCTTGCAAAACCAAACAATAAAAAAAATTACAAGACTTGAAATACTCACTGTATATATCCTTATAACAGAAGTTAATTTTAAATTGAGTTTTATAATAATGAAAACAAGCAAGATAAAAAAAAATTGTGCTGGTGCATTAAATGAACATTCATTAAAAAAAAATATTAATCTAAACCTAACTTATTTTTTGGATTACAAATTGTCTGCACACAAATATCTTAACAATACCTTGTTATTTTTTATTACTGTATTGTTCTAGAGAATATCTCCACAACACTCGCATACATATAAATTTCAAATACATATAACAAAACAAATGACCTACCCCACTTTGCTAACATCCTCATTACAGAGGAAACACGTTGGCTGAACACCTGAGCACAGTTTCGTACTTTCATTTTCTTTATGTGCTCAGGTTTCACGTGCTCGTCTGTAAGCCGTGGGCAGGTACTGGTGCCATCCATCTGACTACTGTCAATGGCATAGAACCTCTCTAAATGCCCCCAAGAAGCAGTCTGTTGATCTTTCTTCCATTGAAAAACTAAATTCTTTGATAGTAGATTATTCATAATGCCTTTGAGCATATGTGGTGGATCAAAAAGAGGTACAATATTAGCACCTTCTATTTCAAACATATAAGGGTAGCAGACTTCATTATTTCTAAGGCATTTGGCACGTGTTCCATCTAACAAAGAGTTTATAGCAGCTACATTGGTGCCAGCCTGATCACACACTGTGGCCACAAGTTGAAGGCCACACGACAAGATTTCTTTGACAACTTCCTTGATACACCGAACCAGTATAGGCGTTTTGGTGGTGGACTCCACAAAGTAATATGCAACAGGCTGTTTCCATTTGCCTCGTAGTCCACGAAGCATGAACACAAGAGTATGATTTGCAAACTTTTTTGATGTCTCGCCTCCCCCATAGTCCTCAAAGCCTTCAATAACATCCAATTTCTCATTGAACTGTAAATGAGTTTGCAGTTTCATCTCGTCAAAGAGGAGAACACAATGTTTGTCTGAGTCACTCATGCCAGAAACCACAATTTTCAAATGATTCATAATTGGGGCATTTATCCCTGGATGAAATGGGATTTTTCCCAGTAAAATCACCAGCGTTCTTCTCGAAGGAAGTGCAAAATATTTTGAGAGGAATTTGTGACCTTTAGGGCTTGCTTTCAACAAGGAAAGTGCAAAAATTTTGTCCTCGCAAGTAAACCTTCTGCCTCTAGCTCTATGACATTGATTAGCAACTTGAGATTTTATGAAATTGTAGGTTACTTTATCAACTTTTGTAGCTAGATTTTCAAAACAGTCAGAGGTACTAAATTTTTCAGCCAGCCGCATTCTTCCTTTAAAAGACTTAACTTTCTTGTCAAGCCGCTTGGAAACTTTCTTCAATTTTGTAACATGATCATATAGCATACTTGCTTTTGGAGTTAGGTCACTTCTCCTGGTCACACCAACTCCTTTCAATACACTTCCTTGTTTTAATATACCTGGAAAAAAAAAAATACTTATTTAAAAAGCAACCATAACATTTCTGGACAGCAAGCAAGCTATTGTAAACAAACTGTCAGTTTTAAATAAAAAGAACTAAAATTATTACTGTTAAATTTGTGTGAATGAATATACAGCATACTAAAAACAAACACAAAAAAGGCAAATCACGTAATGTGATGACCATGTAAAACCCATACACATGTGGTAAACTAAATGGATAAGAATGTTGGATATAATTTAAGTAAAGAATATGAAGTAATTGATTTCTTTTTATAAGACTTCAACTTGGATAGAAAACTACAAGATGTATAGTGTTATACAAACTTAACATATATCACAAAATTTGTTATGCAAAATAATTCTTCATATTAATTTTTTTTCACATGACAAGGTACTGCTCAACAAATATTTACAAAAGAAATGGGGTGACAAAACCATGTATGACATTTAACTCCCTTAAACAGTAAAACAGCAATCCTATCTCCCCGAAAACTACAACATGGGCAACATGCATGCATGTATATCTAAGAGCAAATAATTTTCTATCACAATTTCCCAAAGAAACATTACGGCCAAACTAAAATGGGCAGGGAGAAGCTTGCCAAACAATCCTTTAAGAGGCATCAATTACATTTGAAACTGTTTTACCACAGAATGAATACAAAAGAAGTATACCATTAATAAAAACAAAAAAAAAGAACCTCCACAAAAATATAGTAAAACAAAACTGTTACAGATAATTAATTATAAAACCTTAATTTTAATGCAAGGGACTAATAGAGATACTCCTTTCAAAGGAAACACTTTTAGAAACTGTGAAAAAATAATAAATTTGTATTTAATGAACAATGGTAAAATTGATAAGAAAAATTTACAATTTGCATGAATATATATATATATATATATATACACATACATACACACACACATATATACATACACACACACAGAGTGTGTCAAAATTCATGGCAATAAACATGTTGCCAGAAACACGTAGTTAAGCCGCTGTAGCCCCAGAAAGTCAAGGCAACCCGTTGTAGAGTGTTATGTTGTGGATGTGCGGGCGTTCGAGTAGAGAAATAACCTTTCTAATTGTGGCACAGATTTTAATTTCACTCTGAAATCAATCACAGCTTCGGCTCCTCCATTTTGTCTAGCTTCCCCGTAAACAAGCAGCATATCCGTGTGCTCACTAAACGTGTACTCCATTGAGCTCCACTAAAACGTCACCCTTTTCAGAACCACAGCGAAAAAAATGACACCACGAGTTTGCTTGTATGACAGAACAGTCAACGACAGACCAACAGTGATATCAAAACACACTGCGACACTGCGATGTCACGCTGCGCAGTGCTATGACACGGCACGAACGGAAGAAAAGAGGTGAGGGCGCCACCAACGGAAGTAAAAAGGGGCGGGGGTCAGCATTCGACATCGTACAGTCCTCTCGAGCGTTGCCCGGCGTCGTAAACACGTAATTCACCACAGCATCGTGTCTCGCACAAAACCCAAAGGGTTGCCTACGCTGACTCTTTCTGGGGCTACAGGGGCTTAACTACACGTTTCCGGCAACATGTTTATTGGCAACAATGGTTGCAAATAATAAGAGCTTTCTACCCTGAGGCGTTGTAACATGAATTTTGATACACTCTGTGTGTGTGTATTAGGGCTGTGCGAATGTGACTTTTTCAATGCAAATCAAATGTGAATCAAATAAATGCAAATATTTGCGAATAGCGAATAATTTGCGAATATTTTCTAATTAAGTTCTAAGTATAAATCTGAATAATTACAGTAAAAATTTGGCATATTATAAATTGTTGTTTAAAATAGTAATTTTCTTTAGCTTTAAATACATTTTTATTGCTCAAGTAACATGTAAATTGTCTCTTCTAATGTTTCAGTCATAAAACACAATCAGTGGTATAGAAATGTCTTCATCAAAAGCCAAACCTACACCTTGCCATCAACATTACATAAATTGCAGTGCAAAAAGACCAATTCCTTTACATGTTCTGTATCCAGGCATTGCCTTTTGGAAGTGACAATGTTCCCAGAAGCAGAAAAACAACGTTCTGAACTTTACTTCTTATTCTGAAAATTAAAAACGGCAAAAAAAGTTTATGAAAGTAAACAGATCTTTGATGTATCAGTTTTATTTTCCATAATAAATAGTCAAGCGATTACCAATTGATATATTGAAGAGTTGTTTATTACAACTGCTCGTAAGTATGGTCAATATTCCGTTCTCAGTCTTTCGGAATCAAATGTGTTAAGGCAAAATAATTTTTAATGAATTTTGTTTATTGTGTCTTTTTAATTTTATCTTATTATTTTACGTAACATTTTCGGTATTTTAAGAAGCGATTGCGCTGGAGCAATTCTAGCAACACAATTCTCTGGCCATGGGATGCTCTGCTGGCCAAAACCACAAACGGACACGTTTTCTTTTTTGCTGTAGCCATGATGGCAGCTGCGTTTACTTTTCTATCGTTAAAAAAATTTCTCTAGATTTGTATTAGTAAAATTAATAGAATGGTGATCAAAGAGTATGTGTGCATTAGTTTTTAAAGGTTATTATTGAAAGCTGATGCGCTGGCATTGTTTAAAATAGTTTTACACTTTTATATGGCACATGGCTCGCCCAAAAATTGTGCTAAGGACAACTGGATATAATAAATTAATTATGCTACACATCACGTAAAGTTTGTATTTAAATCGTAAGCATTTATGATAATTTTCACGCTACATTGTCTTTTAACTGTTCTCAGCATGCCCATTTACCTAACCTAAAATTTGATGTAAGTAAAGGTCTGCTTACAGTTTTTTTTCTTCCATTAAGTCTCTCGGGAAAATGATTTCTCAAGGTTT
The DNA here is from genome assembly GCF_032445375.1 of Bacillus rossius redtenbacheri. NCBI lineage: Eukaryota > Metazoa > Arthropoda > Insecta > Phasmatodea > Bacillidae > Bacillus > Bacillus rossius. The sequence continues at coordinate 87,213,712 of NC_086330.1, forward strand.
GACATATTATTGTATCACACGTTTTGTCAAACAAAAGTAATATTTTAATACATTCAAAAACTTTCGAATTATTGAAATTTTCTAATACCTAATTTGGTTTCGAGTGTGAATCGAATCAAATATTTGATTTGCACGAATATTTGCAATTTCGAATATTTGCACACCCCTAGTGTGTATGTGTATGTGTATATATATACACATACAAACATATACATACATATATCTATATATATATATATATATATAAAAACCAAACTTGTATGTGACAGTGTAAGAAATAAAAAAAAGTTAATCTTCCTGGAATGTAAAGATAACCGAAAATATTTGGGAGATGAGCTGCTATAAAATATTAAAATTGGTTTGAGTATTACTGACACTGTAACAAATTACCAATTTGGTAAATATGTAGTTGGGCGGTATTTGCGAAAAAAAATTTTAAAAATCCGAAAATACCTTTATTATATGCTCTTCAACTTCCTCTTTTCATTAAAAGCGGCGGAGATAAGAAATTCCAAATACTTTAGGAGATATCAAATTTTTTAATTTTGCAATACAAGACCTGTGGAACCATTCGAGCGACGCCATTTTTGTTATTTTGCCGTGTGTTCGTGAATACGTGAATCGTCAATGCATAATTAATAAAATGGTTTATTAGGTCAGGTCAGTTACATTATTAATACTTTCAAACTAAGCCGATTTTAAAAATAATGTGAATTAATTTTAATTATTCCTTAGTTTTAAATTATTTATAATGTAACTGACTTTACCTAACAAACCCGCAACAAAGGATGCACAGTAACAACTCACGTAAATTTTTTTTGTTATTACAATTTGGAACGTTAAAAACTCACAGAATGTAACACGATAATGATAAACGAATTCCCAGAACGACTACAACATCTAATGATCAAATGGCGTGGATGACAGTTGTAATTACACATCATTTTGAACAATAAATGAATAAATAATCACCTATTGGTTCATTTGAATTTTGGCCAATCACACAACTATCACGTGACAACATTCTCCAATGAAAAAAATTCATACTCGTAAACGTAAAACGTAAACAAGAAACAATGGTAAAGCCGCATTAATGCACAGTATTGTGATGAAATTTAAAAATTCGATATCTCCTAAAGTATTTGGAATTTCTTATCTCCGCCGCTTTTAATGAAAACAAGAAGTTGTAGAGCATATAATGAAGGTATTTTCGGATTTTTAACATTTTTTTTCGCAAATACCGCTGAACTACATATGATGAAATTTAAAAATTAGATATCTCCTAAAGTATTTTGAATTTATTATCTCCGCCTGTTGTTTTGAAAAGAGGAAGTGAAAGAGGATCTAATAAAGGTATTTTCGGATTTTTAAAATTTTTTTTCGCAAATACCGCCCAACTACATATTTACCACCAATTTTAGTAAACAATGTTATGCAAGTATTATTGTTTTTAGAGAATTAATTTCTGTAGTTTCAGTATGGGAAACTAAATGGGATTCTTAATACAAATATTGAAACTTCATTGTACTTTCATTCGCTAAGAAATATACACACCATGATTTCTTTTCCGGGGTGTTTTCAAAACATGTCCATTGTTGCTTGTTGCAGTATCGTCTCCTGAACAATGATCCTTGATCACCACTTGTTCATTTTGTGAAGAGAGGCTATCTAAAGGTTCAGGAGCCTCTAGGTGTGGTTTTTTCATTGTAGCAAGGGCTGACTCTTCTGTGGAAAAACATTTTATCATTACACAAAACAAGATACAATATTTCTTCTGTGAAGTAGCTATTTCTGTGTAACTTGTTTAAAAAATATTTTCAATAATATTGAAAAATATTTAATAAATTTAAAATATTTTATGAAAATGATTGAACAAAACCAAATATATCCTATTTTTAGCACATGATTTTACTGATTCTATTTACATTTACATTAAATAAGTGTCTCAATGATACACATTTTCACAAACATTTTGCGTTTTACTTAGTTTCCACAAGTCACTGTGATTGGATTTGAGGTGGTTGATTAACTTACCCAAATAGCTGAATGTCTTTGTTAAGAAATAATAAATATTCTATAAATTTTTACTTGGCACGGATAATAAATTATATTAAAAAACCCTGCAGTAACCGATAATCCAAGAACTTACATATACCAAATCAAAATTTTAAATTTCCATAAATTTAAAATGCAAGTTACACTTACCAAACACATTGCAAGATCTTTTGCCGTATGACTTTAAGTATCTATTTGCCTGATCAGCACATGAAATTGTGTATATGGCATTGCTATTTCCAATTGTGATTTGCCCATCTCTTACAGATGGGACTATGAATGAACTGGAAATCTCATTGCCACAATCTTGATGCTGAGTTGACAGCTCTGCAAACAAAGGTTATGTTATGTATACAGTTATTTCAGAAAGGTCTCAGGTATAACACATTTGGTAATTTTCTTATGTCACTGCTTTTCCAGAAATTAATAATACATTTCTTAAATTACCTTTACCGAAAACTAGAGATGTTCCTGTATTTACCCTGAAAACAGCTTCTTAGGAGGTATTTCTACTTGTTTCTGAGAAATTACAGTTTGTAGCTTACAATACCTGCGTATTGATGCAGCCATCACAATTTTTCTAAACATTCTTATAAAAGGAGAATCGCAGGATCTACAAACCAAACATTCACAACATTCCGTTCCGTTGTGCATGTTCGGAATAAATATTACAAATTTGTTAAATTGTGAGAATGGTCATTTAGATGTTAGCTCCATTAAAATTACTTAAAAATATTGTGGATTGTTATAGTTAGGTTTAGTTTTAAAATATTCAACCATTCTTATTATTTCACTTAAGTTCTCCAAAACATACAATCGCAGACCCAGACAGGAAAGCAAAAAATTTTGGCAGTTGCTTCAATGCACATATATTGCAATGTAACCTATAAACAGTTATTTCTCAGAAACCAGTAGGAATGTGGAAATGCTGTTTTTAGAGTCCTACATACACAAATGACGCAAGTGTTAAAAAAATAAATTTTTTGAACTATATTATTTTATTTACGGAAAAGCAGTGATGCAAGAACTTTACCACATATTTTCCTAAATACATTTTTGAAATATCAGTCCTAGGATGAATAAAGTTAGTACTTAAAATCATTTTAAATTGAAAACACAATCAACTTTTGTCTGTTTAGTAGATTTAGTTCATTTTAAGCTTCATGGTGGCCATGTTACATGTGATGCCTATATTCTGTGATGTTTGTGGAAGGATAGGTATTTAATGATTTATGGGTATCATGTTCTGCACTTATACAAACAATCAAAAAATCTTTGAGCCTATTATTAGGCCCACGTCTTATGCAAGGCATGCCTGTAAGCACCAGTAAATACAATGCAAATTGCATACACTACACAGAAAAATAATTTCATTTACTCTACCTTCAATCAATCTTGGCTCTTGTAGTTTCTTTGCAATTTCTGGTGGATATAGAAACGAGTTTTCAAAGTTCCCCTCTTCACTAAATCCTATTAAAAAAAAAAAAAAAAAAAAAAAAAAAACAGTGCATGCAATAAAAAATTAATGCACGACATGGGTAATTGTTTACTTTGTTAAGTCATTTAGTACCTGTCACTACTGAGGCATTGTTGAGGCAAGCTGTTAACAAGCACGGTAGGGATTTATACGGGGTGGCACTCACATTACAAAACAGGTGAACATTGATGCAAATTTCTTGACAATTTGGAATATGCATCCAAGAATGATTAGAATTTTAAATAAGGAACTGAATAAATAAATTTTCGAACATTCACCTACTTTTTTTTAGGGTGTTCAGTAGGAGGGAAAATATGAGGAAGGATTATAAGGAATGAAGGACAAAAAGGGGAATGAACGATATGGTTGTTAGAACAATAGAAGAATGGAAGTGTTGGAATGGGTGACAGCAAAGAGTGTGGCGCAGTTTAGAAAACGGGCCAGAGGGAAATGCTTACAACCGGGCTCATTGCCTAATTGCTTCGAAAGCACTCAATCAACCTATAAAAAAAACTTGTGATATAATAATGAATAATGATCGCAAGTTGAATATAGAAAGGAAAATATACATTGTATTCAGGTTACAATCATATATTGATTGTTATACCATAGGTATGATTATGTTCAAGATATTTCGACGTACTAAATTGTTATAAGAATTTACTTACCTGGAAGATTTACCGACGGTAATGAATACAATTTGAGTTGACTGGAACCCAAATTCTTACACTGTGGTATGAAATGTTTATCACATATCTTGTAGTTGTTGTTTACAATTTCCTTGGGTAAATCATACAATTTAACATTTGCAATTCTCTTTAACCAAACATCGCAAATATTACCGGCTGTAGGAATCCGATGGCGAACACACCGGAGTCAAAATTATGCATTTGGACAGCAACAGCAACAGACAAACACATACATTGCGGCCATGACAGTTTTTGCGTTTCAAAAACATTTACCCAAACATAAAATAGACAAAATGTAAGCCAAAATACAACTACGAAGTCATAAAGGCAAAACGTAAGGCTAGTTAATAATATATTAAAAAAAGTGAATTTTTATACGTAATGTTAAAATTATTTAAAAGTCAAATATGATATATATTTCAAAAAATGGTATTATATTATAACAACTCCAGGACTCATACCAAGTATTGGCCGAATATCAGCCATGTACCAAATGAAAGCTGTAACATTTCTTAACAAAAAATAGTTTTCAGAATTTTTATCTGGGCCGACACTTTTAATGCCGACGGACAGCAACAGGATCGCGCGCCCAGTTTTCCTTGCAGGCAATAGATTTACCCGCCCATTACAGGCCCTGAAAAAAACCATTATATTTCTCCATTTAAAACTGAAATATATAAATCTAACTACAAAGTCCTAAACCCAAGATATGACGCTTTGTATTTAACAAAAAAATAGTATTTATTAATAGTATTCTTAAAATTATTTAAATTGAAAAAAAGTACATATTTCAAAAACTTGCATTATATTAAAACGACTCCAGGACTCATACCAAGTATTGGCCGAACATCAGCCATGTACCAAATGAAAGCTGTAACATTTCTTAACAAAATATACTAATCATAATTTTTGTCTGGGCCGACACTTTTAATGCCGACGGACAGCAACAAGATCGCGCGCCCTGTTTTCCTTGCAGGCAATAGCTTCACCCGCCCATTACAGGACCTGAAAAAACCATTTTATTTCTCAGTTAAAAACTGAAATATAAAAATACAACTACAAGGTCCTAAACGCAAGATATGACGGTTTGTATTTAACTAAAAAAATTGTATTATTTAATAGTATTCTTTAAATTATATAAGGTCAAAAAAGGTACATATTTCAAAAACCTGCATTTTATAAAAACGACTCCAGGACTCATATCAAGTATTGGCCGAATATCAGCCATGTACCAAATGAAAGCTGTAACATTTCTTAACAAAATATACTTTTCAGAATTTTTGTCTGGGCCTACACTTTTAATGCCGACGGACAGCAACAAGATCGCGCGCCCTGTTTTCCTTGCAGGCAATAGCTTCACCCGCCCATTACAGGCCCTAAAAAAACCATTTTATTTCTCAGTTTAAAACTGAAATATAAAAATCCAACTACAAGGTCCTAAACGCAAGATATGACGCTTTGTATTTAACAAAAAATAGTATTTATTAATAGTATTCTTTAAATTATTTAAATTCAAAAATAGTACATATTTCAAAAACTTGCATTATATTAAAACGACTCCAGGACTCATACCAAGTATTGGCCGAACATCAGCCATGTACCAAATGAAAGCTGTAACATTTCTTAACAAAATATAATTTTCAGAATTTTTGTCTGGACCGACACTTTTAATGCCGACGGACAGCAACAAGATCGCGCGCCCAGTTTTCTTTGCAGGCAATAGATTTACCCGCCCATTACAGGCCCTGAAAAAACCATTTTATTTCTCCGTTTAAAACTGAAATATAAAAATACAACTACAAGGTCCTTATCGCAAGACATGACGCTTTGTATTAAACTAAAAAGAGAATATTTATTAATAGTATTCTAAAAATTATATAAGGTCAGAAAAGGTACATATTGAAAAAACTTGCATTTTATAAAAAACGACTCCAGGACTCATACCAAGTATTGGCCGAACATAAGCCATGTACCAAATGAAAGCTGTAACATTTCTTAACAAAATATACTTTTCAGAATTTTTGTCTGGGCCGACACTTTTAATGCCGACGGACAGCAACAAGATCGCGCGCCCTGTTTTCCTTGCAGGCAATAGCTTCACCCGCCCATTATAGGCCCTAAAAAAACCATTTTATTTCTCCGTTTAAAACTGAAATATATAAATCTAAATACAAAGTCCTAAACCCAAGATATGACGATATGTATTTTACAAAAAAATAGTATTTATTAATAGTATTCTTAAAATTATTTAAATTCAAAAAAAGTACATATTTAAAAAAATTGCATTATATTAAAACGACTCCAGGACTCGTACCAAGTATTGGCCGAACATCAGCCATGTACCAAATGAAAGCTGTAACATTTCTTAACAAAAAATAGTTTTCAGAATTTTTATCTGGGCCGACACTTTTAATGCCGACGGACAGCAACAGGATCGCGCGCCCAGTTTTCCTTGCAGGCAATAGATTTACCCGCCCATTACAGGCCCTGAAAAAAACCATTTTATTTCTCAGTTTAAAACTGAAATATAAAAATCCAACTACAAGGTCCTAAACGCAAGATATGACGCTTTGTATTTAACAAAAAAAATAGTATTTATTAATAGTATTCTTTAAATTATTTAAATTCAAAAAAAGTACATATTTCAAAAACTTGCATTATATTAAAACGACTCCAGGACTCATACCAAGTATTGGCCGAACATCAGCCATGTACCAAATGAAAGCTGTAACATTTCTTAACAAAATATACTAATCATAATTTTTGTCTGGGCCGACACTTTTAATGCCGACGGACAGCAACAAGATCGCACGCCCAGTTTTCTTTGCAGGCAATAGATTTACCCGCCCATTACAGGCCCTGAAAAAACCATTTTATTTCTTCGATTAAAACTGAAATATAAAAATCCAACTACAAGGTCCTAAACGCAAGATATGACGCTTTATATTAACTAAATAAATATTATTTATTAATAGTATTCTTTAAATTAAATAAGGTCAAAAAATGTACATATGTCAAAAACGTGCATTACATTAAAACGACTCCAGGACTCGTACCAAGTATTGGCCGAACATCAGCCATGTACCAAATGAAAGCTGTAACATTTCTTAACAAAATATAAATTTCAGAATTTTTGTCTGGGCCGACACATTTAATGCCGACGGACAGCAACAAGATCGCGCGCCCTGTTTTCCTTGCAGGCAATAGCTTCACCCGCCCATTACAGGCCCTAAAAAAACCATTTTATTTCTCAGTTTAAAACTGAAATATAAAAATCCAACTACAAGGTCCTAAACGCAAGACATGACGCTTTGTATTAAACTAAAAAAATTGTATTTATTAATAGTATTCCTTAAATTATATAAGGTCAAAAAAGGTACATATTTCAAAAACTTGCATTTTATAAAAACGACTCCTGGACTCATACCAAGTATTGGCCGAACATAAGCCATGTACCAAATGAAAGATGTAACATTTCTTGACAAAATATACTAATCATAATTTTTGTCTGGGCCGACACTTTTAATGCCGACGGACAGCAACAAGATCGCGCGCCCAGTTTTCTTTGTAGGCAATAGATTTACCCGCCCATTACAGGCCCTGAAAAAACCATTTTATTTCTTCGATTAAAACTGAAATATAAAAATCCAACTACAAGGTCCTAAACGCAAGATATGACGCTTTGTATTTAACTAAATAAATATTATTTATTAATAGTATTCTTTAAATTAAATAAGGTCAAAAATATACATATTTAAAAAACGTGCATTATATTAAAACGACTCCAGGACTCATACCAAGTATTGGCCGAATATCAGCCATGTACCAAATGAAAGCTGTAACGTTTCTTAACAAAATATACGTTTCAGAATTTTTGTCTGGGCCGACACTTTAAATGCCGACGGACAGCAACAAGATCGCGTGCCCTGTTTTCCTTGCAGGCAATAGCTTCACCCGCCCATTACAGGACCTGAAAAAACCATTTTATTTCTCCGTTTAAAACTGAAATATAAAAATCCAACTACAAGGTCCTAAACGCAAGATATGACGCTTTGTATTAAACTAAAAAAAAGAATATTTATTAATAGTATTCTATAAATTATATAAGGTCAAAAAAGGTACATATTTCAAAAACTTGCATTTTATAAAAACGACTCCGGGACTCATACCAAGTATTGGCCGAATATCAGCCATGTATCAAATGAAAGCTGTAACATTTCTTAACAAAATATACTAATCATAATATTTGTCTGGGCCGACACTTTTAATGCCGACGGACAGCAACAAGATCGCGCGCCCAGTTATCCTTGCAGGCAATAAATTTACCCGCCCATTACAGGCCCTGAAAAAACCATTTTATTTCTCCGTTTAAAACTGAAATATAAAAATCCAACTACAAGGTCCTAAACGCAAGATATGGCGCTTTGTATTTAACTTAAATAATTGGTATTTATTCTAGTGTATAGGGTTTGCCCTGAGACACGCCTAGGTCCTACCTTAAATTGGCCCCTTTCCCACACACTTTAGCTTAGTTTAATTTAAGTTAGGAAAACATTTCAATTGTCATTCGAGTCAGGCTTTTCAGGGGGGTTTCTCCACGCTCCTGACTGGCTTTAGACACACGTAGAAAAGGGATGATAGTCGAAGTTCTGTCATTTATACTCGATCCTAAAACCGGACGATTCGACGGCCGGCCTGGAAATAACTTCTCATACACTCCATAGTTCACACATTTTTTAAGCATATTACCATGGTGTTCGCAATAATTGGGGTTAATTGTTTCAAAATAAAACAATAATATACCATGTCATGCACTTTTTTAATACACAGTATTTGAATAAATTTTCCCTAACACATAAACCATACACGCTGACGTCATGAGTTTTTCAAGGTAACCTAATTTGGTACGTCTCTGGAGTTATACTTAATTTATAACCCATTTGCAAGAAGTCAAATGAATCGGAAACACATTGTCGAATAAAATTATTAAGTATTAATTATTATATCTGTGACATCTTAATTATGTTACTTAGATACAGTGTGCTATCTGTACAAGAGTAAAATTTAACATTAGAGGTATGACAATTCATAATATTGTAAGTTTAATTGTACTTTTTTAATAACTACCAAAATACATACAAATTATGCAGATTTTCCTAGTTATATCCACTAAGAACACGGATATTTAATCATATAGGTAATTCATTTATTATTTATAGGGGAGACATTGAAGCAAACATTTTCTTTCAATTATTATACATATATGTGTAAGTATGCATGTGTATATATATATAAAGTCCACATTCGGCATTATCAATATGTATGTAATTGGGAAATTCATACATTGGAAGAATTTTTATAACTTGCAGGGTTATGCGGGATTGTGTAAAAAAATATGTACCTAACAATGAAAGGTGAGTATGTTAACATTTTCTAAATGAGACTCAAAGATAAAGTTACGACACATTTTAAATTTACCTTTTTTGATTCAGGACCGTAGCTTATCAACTGTTCTGGTTCAGAAACTATCTTAATTATTACAAAGTACATCAGAATCCAGTGACGACCGGTGTATGAGCTGCAGCAGGGGAGTCAGTTTGCAAGCGCACTGACATTCACGACAAGCTTGATTCACCAATGCCCACAATGTCACAGAGGAGCCAGCGATTATCAACCAGTCGCAGCCACGCAGTGCGACGCTGCGTCTACTGGAAACAATTCTGAAGAGTTGGAATCTGCTGCATTCATTCGCTAGTCACCACAATAACAATACATTAGAATAATGTTGTTTATATACTATTGAGACCTTGCATGTGATGGTAACGGGCCAGCATCTCGTTACCTGTATTTAAGGGGCGAGAACATATCAATTAGTTCTGGAAAAAAAATTCCCAAGAATTATTAAAATAAAGTACATGAAAGATGCTGTTAATTGTACACCATACAAAGTACATGCTGCATTTCAACAAATGTGCTTGCATGGTTAACGTAACGTTATATCAATGAGTAAATAGAAAATTTTATTCGAAATTTAGTCATTAGCCAACCCCAAGTGTGAAAGATATTCAAGCAATTATTTGCAATGTTGCAAATATGTTTTAAAATGGTGCAATTTATGGCTTACTTTTTCAATTTTTCTTTGTAATGAAACAAGAAACAACTTGCAACGTCACAAAAGGCTCGCTCAGGAAGGAGGGTGCAACCTCTCTTTGGAACGATCCTCTTGTTCAATGTCAAATGAGCTACTTGTCACTTGCATTTGTTATTTTCCTAGTGTTAACTAAGAGGTTTCTTATATTTCAATGGTGGTATACACCACAACACTTTATATTTGTTCGGTACATTCGTATAAGGGAAACTGTAATTACATAATCCAGAGAACATAACATCACTTGGAAACCACACGTACTAAGTGTAAGGTTCTATCATATAGTTAAACAAGTTTGGCTGGCAACAAACACAACAAATTATAATCGGCATTAAACGCAACATTCCCAGTCCATTGACCATAGTTCGAGTGCTTATAGAAGTTCTATATGAAACCAAATAAAAATAATTCTGTAATACTACTGTTATTATTCTCAAATGTATAGAAATATGGTTGTTCCTTCTTGTAATGGTACAGAACACAAAGGTTTACAGAAATATTGTGTCACTTAACAAACATTTGTATATTTACATATGAACCCCTAATTCGGTTCCAATTACAATTTATCTTAATCTGTTTTAGCACAATATTGAGCTTAAAATTTCTTATCCTAATTACACTTCTCAACTACCTATGCGGAAATCGGATCAAATTGTTTTCTAATAAATAAAAAATCGAATAAATAGATACTTCAGCCTACATAACACCATACAGTTTCTGCGAGAATATTTATTACGTACTCATAACACTTAAGAAAATGTTACACAAATCATTGCTTGATATTCATTCGTTCTTCTGTTCTGTCAACTGTGAACATAACGGGTGAATCATCGTGAAGTTATATATGTATCCTTTTGCGCACCTTTCTCTTTCACTGGCTAGCAATTTGTGACGTCACTCTGGAGATATTTTGCTAAAGTAGGCTATGTATACGGAAATATACGTTAATCTGAGTTTTACATTTTGTTAGAACGGCGGTTATCAACAAATGATGATTCTAATGGCAAATTTATTTCCATTCAAGTAAATAAATTAAGAAATTAGATACCTATAACTAATTTTATTGCCTCATTTATTACAAAATAAGTTTTTTTCTGTATTTTGTTTTGTCTCCGCCCAATTTAGGTTTCGAATGGACGAAAGCTACGATATCATTTAATTTTGACAATCTTTTTTTATATAGCCTGAAGTGATTTTATTATTTATTTCAGTGTAATACATTCACAACACAAGTTTGGCTAAATAATGTTAAACTTTTGTAGCAGTGACACCAGTTAACTGTTGTTTGCCACAACCGTAATAAATTATTTTGTGCACTATATATTGTGTACTATATATTGTACTAACAAAATACTAGGCAGGAAAATAATAACGCGGTAGTTTAGATACGGAAAAAAAATCATTTCGCTGGTTAGTACAACCTCATCCGAAAAAAAAAGCATTTATTTCAAAAATCAAGATTATATAATTAAAAATATGTCACTCTTGTAATATTAATATTGATTATTTAAAAATGTTGCATGGTTATTAATCGTTTCACAAAGCTTAAATATTTAAATTTTTCAAAAATTCGTACTTTTTATTCTGCAGTTTTAAATGCAAAATCTGCCACTCCTCTTCCCGGAACTTACCTAACACAATCTTTACTTCTCTACCTGCAGATTGTTATCCCTATTTCAAGTAATGCTAATTTTCTAGAGAAGGTTCTCCATTAAGAACATTTAATGGTTTTTTGAATAACACCTATCCCGAAGAACGCCGTTAAGTATTTTTAATGTGGCTAACGTAACTTACCCAAACATTTACACCAATATACAGTATTTTAAATGAATATTGTATACAACCAATCATTCAAATAATTGAACAGTGTTCGAAATTAAATTACCTTATCCCTCCAGCCATTCACACGATTAAACAATGTTTTAAATTAAGCTAACAAAACTTAACCAACCATCCAAATGACTTAAAAGTATTTTAAAAGTAGCTAACGTAATACAAAATACAAAACAAATGGTAAAATACCGGTAATCTACCTCAATTATCTCAACAACTATTAGCAGAATCATCACACATAATTAAAGAATCTCAAAAAACATTTATAAGAATTTTATGTAAATATTTTCATAAGTGCTTAAACTATGAAAAATTGCCAAAATAAATAGCCAAACAATAAAGCACGAATATCAAAAATTTGAATTTATATTTCGCCGTTTTTTGTTAGTTCTATCAACATAACATGACATCAATTAATAATATAATTAAATGAAAATATTTGGTTTGCGTTTACAACCGAAAATTTGGGACACGTTACAATTGTTCCGAAGTTAATGCAAGTTATTTTAATAACGCAAGTAAGCGTATCAGATATATTAATTCATGTAACAATATGAGCTAAATTTATTTTCTAAATGAAACGTATAAACATTAATACTAATAGTTCAGTTTATAATAAACTTGCATCTGTATGTATCCTACATAAAAATTTGTGACAAGGTTATAATTCAGAAATTCATTAAAAAATAAAACACTTATTGAAATGCTGTGCCTTTGTTTAAATAAACTTTACTCAGCTGTCAAAGTTGAGGCCTACACAAACAAAAAAATCATTTTCTCAAGATCAGTTGCTATAAAAACTTATTTTGACCATTCATATAACCCTACCTCCCTTACTTCGTGCAATAATCTTTGCTAAAATTAGTCTTTGTTTGCACAATAACACTCAGTTCTGACACGTTATAGTTTTAAAAGAGATGGTTATTTATTATTTAATTCATTTTTGTTGTTTTAGTGTTATTTGGGTAACTATATTACACACAGTCTAGCAGTTTGTCAATTCATATCATCAAACTACCATTCAAACCCGCGCTCGTCGGCAGTATCACCAACGAAAAGTATGCGCGCAGAACGTGAAAATATTCGTCCGCGGATCGGGCAGGCCTGTACACTTAGGCCATTCGATTTTTCGCAGTAATCACTTGACAGTGCACCAACTCATACGCCTCACTGAAGAGATAACAAGCGCCTTCAACGTAAAAGATTATGTAGTTGCGACGTTTTTAGACGTAGAAAAAGCCTTCGACAGAGTTTATCACGCGGGGCTAATCTATACAAACTATATCAAACTAATTTCCTGGTCTGCTATACCAAGCTAGTCGCGTCCTACCTAGAAGACAGAACGTTTTCAGTATCAACTTAAAGAACTATGTCTGACATCAAACAAATAAGAGCAGGCGTACCACAGGGCAGTATTCTAGGCCCTGTTCTATTTAACATATATAGCCTTCTAGAGATTTGCCACGCCCCGAACACCGCCTAGTGAAGTTAGGCTGCTATGTGCTATGCAAACGACACGTTTCTGTATAGCAGATCATACACACTTCACCTAGCCACTACCAGACTGCATTAGCTTAGATTAAATTAGGCTAGGAAAAAAAACGGATGCATTAGCTGTGTGCTAGCAATGGTGTACGACCTGGCTTAGCAAAGTGAACACAACGATGTCCGAAGCTATTGTGTTTACTCGCGGAAATCTTCCACCTGTAGAACACAGGCCATAAATACGTTTGTTTGGCGAACAAATTCCACACAAGGACGTCGTAAAATATCTAGGCGTCCACATGGACAGGAAGCTTCTCTGGCACCATCATATAGATGCCTAGAGAATTCAAACTGAGGTTAGACTAAGCTCACTATATCCAGTAATGAGCAGGCGATGTGGAGGCACAGTAACGAACGGTTTACTGTGCTCTACAAAACACTGATTCACCCTATTATTACGTACGCAGCCCCAGTCTGGGCAACCACTGCGAAAACACATTTATTAAAGCTGCAGCGAATTCAGAATAAATGTATTCGAATAGCTACAGACGCTCCAATGTATTACCCTACAGAAGCCTTGCATTGTGAAACGGACACGGAAACTTTGCAAGACTTTTACATTCGAACCCCAGAAACATTTTACGATAAATGCGTAAATAGTTAAAACCCACATGCTGTATCGCTCGGAAATTTTGATCCGGACGTAAGACAAAAATATAAGCGGCCGAAATCGCTCCTTGCCCACCGGCCGCCATAGTCGCGCGTGATTGGCCGCGCAGACTGCCGGCCAATGCGCGCGGAGCGAAAAAGCACAGTTCTTGCAATCCTAAGCTGGCAGCTCATAGTATTAAGTATTATTAAGTATAATATGGTTCTAATTGACATACAACGCCCAACACCGACGTAGCCCTCCCTGTAGGTCCTTCCGTGTAGGCGAAAAATACTGTCGTGTTTCGGCCCAGCAGGGCTCGAATTATCGTCTGATTTTCCACTTTTTTGGTCTCCTGAGACCTTGAATGGCGAAGCGCCCAAGAATAATCCCATACACATGTACACATTCATACTGATATTTCTAGTTTAAGAATGTGTGCTGGCTGGCATCATGGCGGGAACACGGACCAAACAGTCCAAGCTCACCACCTTCGCTTAGTAGTGCTTTTTTACTCTGTCCAACTCTTCTTCCAGAACAACCCTTCTGTTCCCGTAACCAACCTGCTTGTTAATTAATACATTAATTTTGCATCCAGCATGAATGAACCCAGGGTTTTCCCTCTGTCAATAGAGGCTTCACCTGGGCCCACCTTATCTAGTGTTAGTCTAGAGTAGTCAGTGAGGGGAGTTTGTCATGGCACTAATGGTGGCCATGGCTGACCAATTCCCTCCTAGCACATGATGCATGCGACCTCTCCTGCATGGCTAACCCCTGCATGATTAGAGCGTATAGACTTCGGCCTGAGACGGACCTAGGTCTCTCCCTAACCCAGACCCCTCCCAAATACATTTGGTTTTAGTTAGGTTAAGAAAAAAAAGGAAACGCACAAAGCATCTAAGTAATCCATAAAACTTCTTTTACTCTTAGCAGTATTTATACTTATTTCACTTAAAAATTTTAATTTTGTCATCACATGTATTCACCAAAATAAAGAAAATAATTATTTCCTCATTAATGGAGCACTATGATCCAATTGTATCTGTAGGAGACTTTAGGGATAATACTTTAGAAAAACAATGAAACTACATATTTTGATTATCATGTATGAATAAAATGTTAGGTATCTGTTACATAACAACACTGATTGACAGCATTTTGACTCATACTCTAGCTCCTATTTTTAGAGTTAAAAGTTATT
This sequence comes from Bacillus rossius redtenbacheri, assembly GCF_032445375.1. Classification (NCBI taxonomy): domain Eukaryota; kingdom Metazoa; phylum Arthropoda; class Insecta; order Phasmatodea; family Bacillidae; genus Bacillus; species Bacillus rossius. Next base: position 87,229,249 of record NC_086330.1, read on the forward strand.
TTATCTAATTATCGTTAGCTTTAATTGCAATAGCAAAGTTAAGTCTTCGAATAGGCAGCAATAGAAGTTTTCCCGTTTTCAAATAGAATAACAGTGAACTATCGCAATGGCAGAAAATGTTTTATACACCTGAACCACGTCCTTAAGGATGGCACCTTGGCGCTACGACTCTCGTCTTACCAGCAACAAAGCGTGTTGCATGTTTTGTTCTCACCACGTGGAACAATACCAAGTTGTCATAAATAAGAGCACAACGCTTTGGTAGTGTAACGTTTTACACGCAACTTTTTGTCAAATTTGTATTATTATAATATTCTCGTTCCTTTCCCATTATCGACTTGAAAAATCGGCTTCCACTGATCTTCTCAGGGCCGACGATACAACAGCGACTTCCGCCGAATTGTCCGCGAGTTGGTATTCACTATATTCCCAACAAAGAGCTCCTGTATTGGAAACCTCCAGGGCGTGACTGACTGCCTCTACGCCCTCCCCGCAGGCACACAGCCCGGGCGGGCGCCCCGGCTCCAGAGTGCCTGCAGCTGTCGCCCCCGGTTCTTGTTGCGAGGCGAGCACCCCGAGTCGTCCACGAAACAAAGCTTTCAATCTGTGAAAAATTTGCCCAAAGCTGAATTTTTGCACAGTGGTAGAGCCTACTATGCTTAATAACATACCGAAAGTTTACTGCTGTAGACCTTGTACGTATCACCGAAAACGTGCAGTTAAGTCCTAGATGGCAGCGACTTACAGCAGTTCATTAAAATGATTCGCGTATACGCAGTTATTAACGTAGACTCTCCGTAAATGCATCCAAATAATCTAGAAACACCATTTTACACATTTATGTTAAAACATTTTCAAAATGTTAATACTAAAGGTACGATATTAATCGATGAAGTAATAAGAAGTGTCTTTTATTCACAACGAAAGAATTAAAAACACGATTAACATAAAGATATATGGTCCGCCGTAATAATCACTTTTACAAACGTTGTTGCATATTTTTAAAGCTTTAAAATGGTATATTGGTTAATTCTCTGACTCAATTGACCGGGCCTCTGAAAGGTTCCGAGCGTCGTAGTGTGTATCCTACCGTGTGGGTACTTAAGTCGCTCGGGTTGGAACAAATTTTGGTCTTAGGAAACAAAGTTTTTTAACATATGGAAAATTACATAAAACCTGAAATTTTGTACAGCAGCAGTATCAATATTTCTTAGTAACATATCAAAAGTTTACCGCTGCAAACCCTGTGCGTTGTACCAAAATCGTGCAGTTAAGGCCTAAGTTACAATTTCTTGCATTGACCCACAAAAATAAATTTTGTAAATGCAATTTCTATAGTATAATCTCATAATGAAGCCCAAAATGTTCTAGGAACTTAACTTCAATTGTTAAAAACAAACACATTTATAAAGATTAAATATATTTTCATTAAATAGGTAGTAGATTTCATTTCACTCCTTCTTTGTATCAATACAAAATAGTGATAATTCAATAAAATTGATTCAATTTTATTCATAAAAGTATGCAATCATTTCATCAATATTTTGTTATGACGTCACGTTAAACTATCGTCCATAAACCGACTTTACAGACAACCAATTTTTTTTTTTAATTTAAGAAAATAAAAATACAATTACATAAACATGAAAGGCCCCACGTAAAATTCATTTAAACCAACGAAGTTGCATATTTTTTAAGCTTTAACAAATGGTATATTGCTTAAGAGTGTGACTCCATTGATCTGCCCGCTGGCGCTGAAGCGTTCCGAGCGGCGTAATGTGTAGGCCTATTCTACTGCGGGAGGTGCTGAAGTCACTTGGGCTGCGGTGAATTTAGCTCTTAGGAAACTAACACTTTTAATATAAAAAAAACATAAACGCTGAATTTATTTAGTAGAGTTAGAATCAACGTTCTGTAGTAACATATCAACAGTTTATCGCCCCATACCTTGTGCATCACTCAGAAAACTAGCGGTTATGTCCTAAATCTTAGCTCCTTGTTGCGCTCTACAAATATGAATTCTACAAACGTTTTTATTATTGTATCTTCTCAGTTATCAAATAAAATTAGTTTTCAAAATCTTTTATACTTTTGAAAGTTTAGAAGTGTGTGTGTGTGTGTGTGTATATATATATATATATATATATATATATATATATATATATATATATATATATATATTAATTCCTGCGATTTTGTAAAAAAAAAAACATTTCGCAAAATTTTGTTGATACAACTTTCTTATTTTGCATTATATTTTTTACAAAATCGCAGGAATTAATATATATATATAATGCAAAATAAGAAAGTTGTATCAACAAAATTTTGCGAAATGTTTTTTTTTTTTTACAAAATCGCAGGAATTAATATATATATATATAAACTACAGGAACTTGAAAGTCTTTTAAATTAAGTTTCTTGATATTTATTAGTTTTTAAATGGTATATATTTAGTTGTCTACAATAACCTATTGGGTCGCTAGAGCCGTTAGAGCGTCGCAATGTGTACTGCTCTAGGCTTCATGCTAAAGTCGTTTGTGTTGGAGTGTTTTAGTCACAGGCAACAAAGATATTAAAAATAAAGATAAAAATCGCTAGTAAATTCCTCCAATTAACTAATGTAAGTAGATGCAAAAGTTTATTTGATTTTATTACAATACATCAGAATGAAAATATTTACCTAAGATAAAAACCACAAACCTTTATGGGCGCTATGAAAACTGTAAATGTTTTGTTTCTAATAGACCATGAAGCCTGGATAAAAAATAGATTACGTTACTGAAGTAATAGAATAAGACAATAACTATCATATATTTATTTGTTGATTAGTATTGGTATTAATTTTAAATTCTTTACTTAGTTTTTCTAATCTGGTTTTTCAGTCTTTACTAAAGCATTTTTTTTTAAGTTTACGAACTGAAAACATGCTCTCAAATATTGATATTGTGCCTCATCTCCAATGTGACGTCATGCGTCCGATGCCTAGAGTTATTACTTTAAAGTTCATTAGTGTTTCGATTTTCCCATTTCAAACAGATTTAGTCAAATAAAAAATAAAAGCTTAAATCGTTCTTTATGAGAAGGAAAGCTTTCCCAATTTTTTTTAGATATTTGTATACATAATTGTTAAACTTGGTATTTTTGGGTGTTCCTGTTGACAAGTTCTAACAAAATTGTTTATTGCAACTTTATGGAGCCATCATAACTTAAGAAAAAATATTAGATTATTATCTTATTTGCGATAATTTAAATGATTTTTTGTTAAATCGAATAAACGTAACATATCTGCAGCAATCCCTAAACTAAATCTTCGGAACTTTGAAACTTGGCCATGAAGGTCGCGTGCAACGCTCGTCGCGCCGGCTTGCTGCGACCAAAGCACCGCCGCAGGACGGCACACACGCCGACCCTTGTTTTGTATGTAAATCATACTTTTATTTCAATGAATGTTTAAAAAAAAACATAATCAATAACGTTATGGACTTTGTTTCAACTTTTTATTCAACATTGAATTTTTTTAACGTGATCGTGTTGAATAGTGTTTCTGGATTATTTTTATGCACTTACAGAGAGTCTACGTTATTAACTGCGTAAACGGGAATCATTTTAATGGACTGCTGTAAGACTCTAACTTCTAGGACTTAACTGCACGTTTTCGGTGATACGCATAAGGTCTACAACGGTAAACTTCAGGTATGTTATTAAGCATAGTCAACTCTAACAATTGGCAGAAATTCAGCTATGGACAAATTTATCACAGATTTGTGATTCTTTTTGTATTTCCTAGACAAGGGCCTGGGCAAGGCGACACACCCCGCGCATGCCGTGAGTAAACGCTACGGTTCCCGCATCAACTCCCCTTCGGTGAACTGCACGCCTTAGGTGATTCCCAAAGGACGCAGGGCACTCCCGGCCGACAGCACGCGCGAGCGAAGCTAGCGAATGTACGCCCGACGACAAGAAGGCTATAGGGATGTTAGCTTCCCGGGTGTAGCCAAGTCGGGTGACTATAAGTTTATAGATGAGTTGACACTTTTATAGCCTGAGCGTCTTAGCAGAAAGGAAACCTTTCTTTATACTTTGAAAGGTCGGGTCGTTGCGCTCGTCATAAACCCTTGGAGCAGCTCCACAACACGTCCTCTTCCGATGGCAGCGCAGATTGAAAATTTTCCACCCCTTGCAGTATATGTAAGACATATCAAAAACTTATATACAATAATTAAGTATGCAATAAATAATAAAATCTATAATAGTGGTTCAAATATAATGAAATAAATAAAAATATCAACATATTTGTCGGGTGAAGCTATTGCCTGCAAGGAAAACAGGGCGTAAGAACTTGTTGAGGACCGTCGGCATTAAAAGTGTCGGCCCAGTAAAAAATTATGATAGGAATATTTTGTTAAGAAAGATTTCAGCATTCATTTGATACATGGCTGATGTTCGACCAATACTTGCTATCAGTCCTAGACTCGTTATCATATAATGCCAGTTTTTGAAATATGTACCTTGTTAGACCTTAAATATATAAAAAAATACTGTTAAGAATACTAATTTAATTAGTTAAATAACAAGCCTTACACATTTAGTTTAGGATCCCGTAGTTGGAATTTTTTATTTCAGTTTCTGAACGGAGAAAAAAATGGTTTTTTCAGGTCCTGTAATGGGCGGGTGAAGCTATTGCCTGCAAGTAAAACTGGGCGCGCGATCTTGTTGCTGTCCGTCGGCATTAAAACTGTCGGCCCAGACAAAAATTCTGAACAGTATATTTTGTTAAGTAAGGTGACAACTTTCATTTGGTATATGGCTGATGTTCGGCCAATACTTGGTATGAGTCCTGGAGTCGTTTTAATATAATGCAAGTTTTTGAAATATGTACTTTGTTTTACCTTAAATAACTTTAAATAATGTTTTTAAAAATACAAATTTTTTAATTTAAATAAAAAGCCTCACATCTTGTGTTTAGGACCTCGTTGTTGGATTTTATTTTTCACATTTTAACAGAGAAGTAAAATGGTTTTTTCAAGGCCTGTAATGGGCGGGTGAAGCTATTGCCTGCAAGTAAAACTGGGCGCGCGATATTGTTGCTGTCCGTCGGCATTAAAAGTGTCGGCCCAGACAAAAATTCTGAACAGTATATTTTGTTAAGTAAGGTGACAGCTTTCAGTTGGTATATGGCTGATGTTCGGCCAATACATGGTATGAGTCCTGGAGTCGTTATAATATAATGCCATTTTCTGAAATATGAACTTTGTTTGACCTTAAATAATTTTAAAAAATGTTTTTAAATTACAAATTTTTTAGGTTAAATAAAAAGCCTTATATCTTGTGCTTAGGACCTCGTTGTTGAATTTTCATATTTCACTTTTTAATGGAGAAGTAAAATGGTTTTTTCAAGGCCTGTAATGGGCGGGTGAAGCTATTGCCTGCAAGTGAAACTGGGCGCGCGATCTTGTTGCTGTCCGTCGGCATTAAAAGTGTCGGCCCAGACTAAAATTCTGATGAGTATATTTTGTTAAGTAAGGTGACAGCTTTCATTTGGTATATGGCTGATGTTCGGCCAATACTTGGTATGAGTACTGGAGTAGTTTTAATATAATGCAAGTTTTTGAAATATGTACCTTTTTTGACCTTAAATAATTTTAATAATACTATTAACAAATACTAAGTTTTTAAATTAAATACAAAGCGCCATATCTTGCGTTTAGGACCTTGTAGGTGGATTTTTATATTTCAGTTTAAAACAGAGAAATAAAATGGTTTTTTCAGGTCCTGTAATGGGCGCGTGAAGCTATTGCCTGCAAGTAAAACTGGGCGCGCGATCTTGTTGCTGTCCGTCGGCATTAAAAGTGTCGGCCCAGACAAAAATTCTGAACAGTATATTTTGTTAAGTAAGGTGATAGCTTTTATTTGGTATATGGCTGATGTTCGGCCAATACTTGGTATGAGTCCTGGAGTCGTTTTAATATAATGCAAGTTTTTGAAATATGTACTTTGTTTTACCTTAAATAACTTTAAATAATGTTTTTAAAAATACAAATTTTTTAGTTTAAATAAAAAGCCTCACATCTTGTGTTTAGGACCTCGTTGTTGGATTTTCATTTTTCACATTTTAACAGAGAAGTAAAATGGTTTTTTCAAGGCCTGTAATGGGCGGGTGAAGCTATTGCCTGCAAGTAAAACAGGGCGCGCGATCTTGTTGCTGTCCGTCGGCATTAAAAGTGTCGGCCCAGACAAAAATTCTGAACAGTATATTTTGTTAAGTAAGGTGACAGCTTTCAGTTGGTATATGGCTGATGTTCGGCCAATACATGGTATGAGTCCTGGAGTCGTTATAATATAATGCCATTTTCTGAAATATGAACTTTGTTTGACCTTAAATAATTTTAAAAAATGTTTTTAAATTACAAAATTTTTTAGGTTAAATAAAAAGCCTTATATCTTGTGTTTAGGACCTCGTTGTTGAATTTAAATATTTCACTTTTTAACGGAGAAGTAAAATGGTTTTTTCAAGGCCTGTAATGGGCGGGTGAAGCTATTGCCTGCAAGTGAAACTGGGCGCGCGATCTTGTTGCTGTCCGTCGGCATTAAAAGTGTCGGCCCAGACAAAAATTCTGAACAGTATAATTTGTTAAGTAAGGTGACAGCTTTTTTGGTATATGGCTGATGTTCGGCCAATACTTGGTATGAGTCCTGGAGTCGTTTTAATATAATGCAAGTTTTTGAAATATGTACTTTGTTTTACCTTAAATAACTTTAAATAATGTTTTTAAAAATACAAATTTTTTAGTTTGAATAAAAAGCCTCACATCTTGTGTTTAGGACCTCGTTGTTGGATTTTATTTTTCACATTTTAACAGAGAAGTAAAATGGGTTTTTCAAGGCCTGTAATGGGCGGGTGAAGCTATTGCCTGCAAGTAAAACTGGGCGCGCGATCTTGTTGCTGTCCGTCGGCATTTAAAGTGTCGGCCCAGACAAAAATTCTGAACAGTATATTTTGTTAAGTAAGGTGACAGCTTTCAGTTGGTATATGGCTGATGTTCGGCCAATACATGGAATGAGTCCTGGAGTCGTTATAATATAATGCCATTTTCTGAAATATCTACTTTGTTTGACCTTAAATAATTTTAAAAAATGTTTTTAAATTACAAATTTTTTAGGTTAAATAAAAAGCCTTATATCTTGTGTTTAGGACCTCGTTGTTGAATTTTCATATTTCACTTTTTAACGGAGAAGTAAAATGGTTTTTTCAAGGCCTGTAATGGGCGGGTGAAGCTATTGCCTGCAAGTGAAACTGGGCGCGCGATCTTGTTGCTGTCCGTCGGCATTAAAAGTGTCGGCCCAGACAAAAATTCTGAACAGTATATTTTGTTAAGTAAGGTGACAGCTTTCATTTGGTATATGGCTGATGTTCGGCCAATACTTGGTATGAGTCCTGGAGTCGTTTTAATATAATGCAAGTTTTTGAAATATGTACTTTGTTTTACCTTAAATAACTTTAAATAATGTTTTTAAAAATACAAATTTTTTAGTTTAAATAAAAAGCCTCACATCTTGTGTTTAGGACCTCGTTGTTGGATTTTATTTTTCACATTTTAACAGAGAAGTAAAATGGTTTTTTCAAGGCCT